>NW_027533260.1:5619982-5649180 GCF_008692635.1 Crocuta crocuta | reverse complement strand
ATCGGAGGGGGGCGGGGGGGGGGTGTGTGTGTGGAGAGAATGAGCGGGAGGGGGCAGATGAAGAGAGACAGAATCCCAAGCAGGCTCCATACTCAGCGTGGAGCCTAATGCGGGGCTTGATCCCACAACCCTGGGATCATGACCTGAGCTGAAATCAAGAGTCTGATACTCAACCAATGGAACCCCTCAGGCGCCCCCCACCCACCCAAAGTTAAGCTTTATTTATCCTGCCAATTCCTTATAGATTCACGGTCTCTTTGTCTCAAAAGTATAAAAACTGTCTGCCTTGGTCATTTCTTCAGGTCTCCACTTTATCACTGGGCCACCGTGGGCTCCTAATACAACTCTGGGGTTGGGTTTTTCTCCTCCTGTTACTCTGCCTCACGTCAATTTAATTCTTCATCCAGCCAGATGATCTTGAGGATGGAGAATCTGCCCTTCCCTTCAGCCCCACCGTGTGGGGAGGGCTGAGGGTGAGCGGGGCCCACGGCAGAGACAGGGGTCAGCACGGAGGTGCCCGGAGCGCAGAGGTGACAGGGGGGCCTCACGTGACAACCTGCAAGGACAGCGGAGTGGATGTCTCCGGGCCTCAGAAGGGAGGTGGGCACGGGAGAGGAACGCTCTGGAAACGCGGAGGACCACGGGTGCGCTGTAAGGGAGATCCGCGTAAAAGCGCGGCCGCGAGGTTCAAGCCTGCAGTGTTGAGGGCTCAACTGCAGTTCCCTGAAGCAAAATAAAAGCCCTCATTCATCATTTCTGTCCATCACCGAGGCATGCACGCTCCCGCCACGGCCAAGGTCCACCGAGGAACGGCTGGCTCCTTGTATGAATAGTTAACAGCTCACCAAGCTGGTGGGGGCGGCTCCCATCGCCGCTGGGAGGGAGGGACAGCGTCGGTGCCAACCAGGACAATTAACACGCGGGAAGCACCTACTGGGTCCCACGGGCACCACGCGCCCTGTCTCATTCACACCTCACAACAGGCTGTCCCCTCTCAAAGGGGAAGGGGTAGAGGCTCACAGGGGTGCTTTGCTCAAGGCCACAGCCACCCACCAGCAAGGGGAGAGTCTGGGATTCAAACCCAGGCAGACAGACGCGCTGCTGAGCTCAGTGGTTTCACGACTAAACAGTTTCATCAGGCCTTTGTTCCAGTCCCTATCATGTCACCAACACTTCCCCCCACTATTCAGTTCGTCCAGGAGCCCCAGATCTTAGCGGCGGGGTGACTATTCCAGTTGGGATGATCAGGACAAGGGTCACCAGCAAAAAAACCCCCCAGAGGTCTGGGTGTGGTTCCAGAGCCCTCAGGGCAGGGAAGCTCAGCCCTTCCTGGTCGGACCCCTCCAGCACACCTCTGGCCCTGCTGAAAGCAGAGTCTGTGTGCCCCTGTCCTGGTCAGACAAGCCTCAGGAAGCCCATGTCCCTCCGAGTGGCCCAAACTGTAAGCGGAGAACCTGAGGGCTGTGAGCAGCCGTGTTCTGGCCTCTGTGGAGAAAGCCAGTCTGTAAGACCCAAGAATGAATCGAGGCAGATGCAAGAGAGGCAAACAAAAATTTCTGTGAGGTTTGAGCCCCCGGTGCTGGGGGTCCCTGAGGCATAATTCTACTGCCATCTTGGAATTAGAACAAATTTCTCGGTTTCCTTAAACTACTTCAAGTCGGCTGCCTACGCTATGGACCCGAAAGAATCTCTAGACATACACCTACCTGCTTTGACAGGATGCACCCTGAACTCCCCCTCCCTGACACTGTGCTCTGTCATGACTAGATTCAGCTGTGAATAACAGAAAACCCCCAAAACAAACAGCCTAAACAAGACAGGAATTTAATTCGCTTTTACATACGTGAGGTCTGGAGATAGGGTGCCAGGGCTAAGGTGGAACTTCATAATCATGGAGACCCAGCCTCCTTTCATATTATTGCTATCATCTTCAGTATATAACTGTGGCCCAAGATGGCTGCTGCAGCTCCAGCCATCATACCTACATTCCAGTCGGTAGTGAAAAGGAAGAAGGGGTTAGAAAAACATTTTTTAAAGGCAATTCCTAGAAGTCCCATACACCACTGTTACTTCTATTAGTCAAAATGTAACCACAGGGCCACAGGTCAGGGGAACATAGACAGGGTCGTTCTTGCTGGGCTCTGAATGTGTCCATTTAGTTTGTCTTGCCAAGGAAGAAAGGGGTATGGACAGGGGAGGAATCTTTTCCAAAACCCTATCCCTGCTGCAGAGGTGGAGGGCATCCTGAACCTCAGCCCCTGAGGCCCTCCACACTGAGAAGTTTCCTGACAGGAGCTTGGAGATTGGGTTCCACCGAAGAGAAATCAGTGGGCCAGTGGGTGTAGCCCATCTGCGGCAGGTGGCAGCCTGGGGGCCTAGCACAAGGCCAAGGATCTCCTGCTGGGCCCTGCCCTTCTGCCTTGTTAATCTGCTGGAGGCCAGTCTGGTCCCTTCTATGCCAGAGAGAAAGCACCCCAGTCCCGCCCGGGGGCAAAGTGCCTTCTTGACTGGCTGGGAGCCGACAACTAATCAATAACCCAGTCTCTCCACGTGGCAGCCACAGTGACGGTTTCCTGGTGACCGCCAGGAGCTGTAAGTGAGGCGGGGCCCCGATCTCCCACACCTCCCCCACCCCCAGAGATGGAAGGCCCAGCCCCCAACCCGTCACCCAGGCCCTCACCCGCCACCTACACCTCCACCACCACCAGGAGGTGCACACCCAGCGGGGTTCTGCAAGGCAGGGGGAGAAGAGGGGGTGTAAGAACTAGACTGAGAAGGGGCGCCTGGGTGGCTTAGTCGGTTAAGCGTCCGACTTTCGCTCAGGTCATGATCTTGCGGTTCGTGGGTTCGAGCCCCGCGTCAGGCTCTGTGCTGACTGCCAGCTCAGAGCCTGGAGCCTATTTCGGAGTCTGTATCTCCCTCTCTCTCTGACCCTCCCCTGCTCACGCTGTCTCGTTCTCTCTCTCTCCTAGAAATAAATAAAAATATTTAAAGAAAAAAAAAAAAAGAACTAGACTGAGAAGATGTGTCCCCAATCAGCTTCCACAGCAGAGTGTGGCAGGCAGCACAAGGTAACAAAAGCTCGACACTGCCGCGGCCAGAGCAACAGGGTCACAGCCGAGCCACAGGAAGAATCCGGTGGCCATGGGAGGACGGGCTGGAGGTGCAGGGACAGGAAGACAAGTTGGGGGCCTGAGCTTCTGGGAAAAGAGCAGAGGGTGCCCTGGCCTGTGCGGCACCTTGGGAACTACCAGCACTAACCAGTCCCTTAGCCCCATCTGTCAGCACTCTGACGGTTCTCTAGGGAAGAGGAGTTGGGGGTGAGAGCGGACACCATCAGGCATCTTTCAGGCACCTGGAGGAAAGCGGAGGGGTGCTCCAGGCAAAGGGGACAGCAGAGGCACAGCCAGGGCTGTACCCTTCTCGTCGTGTCCCTGAAACCATCAGGCAGGTGCAGGCTAGAGCTGCCTTCTGGAAGGCACGCGGTTGAATTTCAAATACATTATGCTGAGTGAAAGGAGTGTTCAAATTGTGCTAAAAGAATCCATTCAGATGACAAGAGTGTGAGGGGGGGAGAGGGAGGGAGGGAGGGAGGGAGAGAGAATCTGAAGCAGGCTCCAGGCTCTGAGCTGTCAGCACAAAGCCCAACGCGGGGCTTAAACCCATGAACCGTAAGATCACGACTTGAGCCAAAGTCAGACGCTTAACAGACTGAGCCTCCCAGATGCCCCAACTATTACTACTTTAGAATTATCAGTGGAGGGGGGCGCCTGGGAGGCTCAGTCAGTTGGCCATCCAACTTCGGCTCAGGTCATGATCTCACAGTTGGTAAGTTCAAGCCTTGGTCTGGCTCTGTGCTGACAGCTCGGAGACTGGAGCCTGGTAAGGATTCTGTGTCTCCCTCTCTCTCTGCCCCTCCCTGCTCGCCTTCTCTCTCTCTCTCTCTTTCCAAAATAAACATTAAAAAAAAAATCATCAGTGGCGCTTCTGCCCTCCAAATGCACAAACCTAGACCCGTCCTTGCAAGATACTGACCTAGTGGGTCTGGAATGGAGCCCAGCCACCTGTATGTTCACAAAGCGCTGAGGATTCTGACACCCAGGAGTGAAAAGTAGCTCTCTGACCTATAACGCACTGCTCATATCAATCAATCAGATATGTGCTCAGGGCTTCCTCTGGGCCCCTGCCTGGGGTTTCTGGGCTGCACAGCCGAACACAGCGGGACCCTTACTCTTGGGAACGCAGAGTAGTTGTGGAGGCATTGCCTCAACTGGACGTGACGGGCACCACAAAAGCAAGTACAGCGCCCTGGGGGCGCGGGGGGTCGGTGGAGCCTTATCGAAGGGGCTGTAGAGGAAGCTTCAGTAATCCCTGAAGGACTAGATTCTGCCCGCCAACTAACTGGGGGAGTGTGGCCGTGGCCTCATATGGAGCGCACACGCCTCCATGCACCCGGGCAGAAATTCAGAATGGAAAGGTCAACAAAGGTCAGAATACAAAGGACTTCGAATACCAGACAAAAATAGTCATCGGTTTCCTCTGAACAATAGAAAATAATTCAGGGAAGAAGCGGTCAACATAGCTGTTGCGCCGGGTGTATGGAATCGTTGAGTCACTATCCTGCACACCTGAAACTACTATGACACCATCTGTTAACCAACGGGAATTTAAATTAAAAACTTTAAAAAAATCCTGCGTCAAGACAATCCATTTTTGGTAAGGAATGCTAAAATCAGTGACTCTCCAAATATATGACTATTATATTCTCACCTAGCTTTTCTTTAGTTAATAGCTCATAATACCCAAGTTTCAAGATACAATTTTGAAGCATTCCCCCAACTCAATATACATTAATTACATTGAGCTTCAATACAGTTCCTAATCCACAGCTACCAAATGACGACCAGCTGAAGTCAGTATTATGTAGGCAGTGCCAAACACGTGAAAATACTCTCTTATCCTGTCTTTTTGCTTTTTAACGTAACTGCTAGAATATTTTAAAACATATATGGTTCACGTTATATTTCCATTGTTGGGTGTTGATTCCCACTTCCCAAGGGCGGGCACATGGCTCTCAGTTCAGCCTAAGCGCACATATAAGGGACTGATTTTAAACCTCTGGGGAAGGGAGGTGGAGTATGATAAACCACAGTAAAAATTTAAATAGTAATAAGTAGCATTGAACTTGAGTGCGTACCATAAACCAATGCGTCTATACTATCTCAGTTGAATCTGCCTGGTGTCCTTGTGTAGGGGGGCACCTACTGCTGTGTAACAAATTACTCAGAAAATCCATGGCTTGAAAAGTTACGGTGACACTCAGTTTCTGTGTGTCGGGAATTTGGGGTCCGCTTACCCGGACGGTGCTGACTCAGAGCCTCTTGCGAGTTTTCATGAGGATGAGGGGTGAAGCTGCAGTTAACTCAACCGAGGGCGTGTTTGGGGTGGAAGACCCTCTTTCGGGAGGGCTCATCCCCGTGGCTCTTGGCAGGAGGCGCCGGTCCCCCGCCAGCCACACCGCTGCATGGGGCAGCTCTTCGGGGCTGGGGAACGCGGACAGAAGGGCACGAGGCTGGGGAGAGAGGTGAACTGGGGTGGGGGGTCCGGAGGCCGCCTCGGAGGCTGCAGGGCTGGGAGACTGAGGGAGGCTGCGGGAGAGCCTCGGCGGCACCCACCACTCAGTGCCTTCGCTGCCAGAGAAACGAGCCCCAGGGTGGCGTTAAAGCCCCTTTCCTCCTCCTCTGGGCTGGGACTTCCAGACTGAAGCCCATTCAAAAAGGACAAATCCTGATTGGCCAAAGGCTGAGCCAATCAGATGCTCCCGTTCCCAGGGCTGGTCATGTGACCTGGTTCTGGCCAATGCGAGTGAGAGGACGTCTGCCGGAGGCTGACGGGAAATGTTTTATTGGCTCTTGAAGAGAGCTGGCGATGGACTGGCCGTTCGCCTCACGTTGTTGGCGCAGGTGGTGGTCTTTGGCCTTGTGGTTTCATGTGTCAAGAGCTGGGAAGGGAGAGGCAGAACCTGGGGTTTCAGTGCCATCACTGACCCACTGTGTTAACCAGCTCAGGGACCGCCCTGTCATGGGAATCCCCGCTACACCCAGCAGTGCGTGTCAGAGTGTCAAACCGCTTCGAGTTGGGGCACCCATCTCCTGCACCCAAACTGACGTTTTTAAGGCTGGTTTTCTCATCCGATCATAGCCCAGGCTCAGTTAAGCGTGGGATTGCGCGAGGAACGGGGCACGGGTGGCAAGGTGGAATGGCCATTAAAATGTTTTAAAATACGAAATGGACCTCAAGGGGAAGAAGCCCCCACCGCCGCCCCACACCTCCCAGTGAGACTTGAAGACTGGACTCGTCACCGTCGTAGACTCCTCAGCTCTGCGAGAAGACAAGAATTTTTCAAACACAGCTCTGTGAGAGTGAGGCAGTTGTGAAGACGTAGATGTCTTCCAAACATCTGGGCTAGTGGAATATCACCATTAACCTCCAAATGGGATATAAAGTGACAGGTCAGGAAGTCCAAACGATGGCGCAGGTTCAAAGCCAGCCTGGAACGACTCAAACCAAAATTTTTCTATTTCTATCCTGCGTGTTTCTTTATCTTGGTGGGTGACAAACGTTGCCTGCTTTGTGTTTACTTATTTACAGTCCCGTTATTCATAACTTTCCACAGTGGAAGTGTCATAGCCAATGAGGTCTATCCGAGGCACGATTATAATAGAAGTAGAAATTATTCTATTAGAGGGGCGCCTGGGTGGCTTAGTCGGTTAAGCTCCGACTTTCGTTTAGGTCATGATCTCACAGTTCGTGGGTTCTGGCCCCGCGTCGGGCTCTGTGCTGACTGCCAGCTCAGAGCCTAGAGCCTGTTTCAGTCTGTGACTCCCTTTCTCTCCGACCCTCCCCTGCTCACGCTGTCTCGCTCTCTCTCTCCTAGAAATAAATTTTTTAAAAAAAGAATTATTCTTTAGAAATTGCTATGAGAGGGGCTCCTCGGTGGCTCAGTCGGTTAAGCATCCGACTTCGGCTCAGGTCATGATCTCACGGTTCGTGGGCTCGAGCCCCGCAGCGGGCTCTGTGCTGACAGCTGGCTCAGAGCCTGGAGCCGGTTTCAGATTCTGTATCTTCCTCTCTCTCTGACTCTCTCTTCCTCTCCTCAGATTCTGCTAATGATCTGCTTCCCTTGCTAATCCTCTCCTCAGATTCTGTATCTTCCTCTCTCCCTCCCCTGCTCGTGCTGTCTCTCTCACAAATGAATAAAAATTAATTAAATAATTAATTAATTAAAAAAAGAAATTGCTCTCGGAAACTGCTAGCAGAAAACTTTCCCCCCAAATCCTAGCACTCACATTTCCTTTGCATTGTGAAAGTTTTGACCATGTTAAAGGTGCTTCTTTATACTCATAGGGATATAAATATGTATATCCTATGTATCATATCATATATATCATATACGTATATACTATATATACTTATACATATTTGATATACATAGCTATCTCATACATATATATATATATATGATTGCAAGACTTTGCCTTGAAACTCGGCTGTTCTAACTGCTGGTAACAAAGACTTCAGCAACACAAGAAAGAGAAAATATTCCGATGTCTCCTGCACCTTCAGAAAAGCAGAGACTCTTTGCCTCATAAAACTGTCCTTGTAAATGTATTTCTAACAAAGGAGACTTGTCTGTAAGACACCCAGACTTCGAAGACTGATGTCGCCACATCCTCTGAGAGCCACCTTTAAACTCCCATTGTTAGTTTGCTAGAGCTGCTCTGACAAAATATTACTGAATAGCTTAAACATCAGAAATTGTTTCTCTCGGGCTGGAAGTCCAAGATCAGTAGGGACCGACTTTGGCCTCTCTTTGGCTTAGAGATAGGCAACATCTCGCTGTGTCCTCAGATGCCTTTGTCTTATGTGCACATATCCCTGGTGTCGTCTTGTCTTCCTATGAGGACTCTGATCCTGTTGGATTAGGGCTTCACCCTTGTGACCTCATTTAAAGTTCATTACCTCNGGTGGGGGAAAGGGAGAGAGGCAAACCATGAGAGACTCTTGAATGCTGACAAAAACTGAGAACTGATGGATGTAGGGGGGAGGGGAGGATGGGCATGGAGGAGGGCACTCGTGGGGATGAGCACTGGGTGTTATGTGGAAACTAATTTGACAATAAACTATTTGTAAAAATAAATAAATAAAAAAAATAAAGTTCATTACCTCTGTAAAGGTCCTGGCTTCAATATGGTCACATTGGAATTCAGGGTTTCAACATAGGAAGGGGGGCAGGGACCACAAGTTAGTCCATAACGCCTCCCCAATCTGGACTAATTGTCGAAACTAATGATCTGCTTCCCTTGCTAATACTACCTACGTCGATACTCTTTTCCTGAAAAGTGCAAAGACTTGGGAATTTTCAGTGTCACGTCTATCTTCTCCCACGCTCGTGGAGCTAAAAAGAGCACCATAACGCTGCCAGACCTTTTTATGTAAACAGTTTGTGTCACTAAACTTCATGTTTTCCTCCTACCCATCTATGGGCTGTGACTGAAACAGCAACGTGAGAAAATTGCTTTCACATGGGAAATGCTAATGCGCCTTATTCTTCTTTTATTTTAGAGAGAGAAAGAGAGAGGTAAGGGAGGAGCAGGGGGCAGGGAGAGAATCTTGAGCAGGCTCCGCGCTCAGCTCGAATGCCACAACCCTGAGATCATGATCTGGGCCGAAATCAAGAGTCGGATGCCCAACCAACTGAGCCACCCACGTGCCCCCCACATCTATATTTTCTAAATATTGGGAGACTAGGTCTGGGTGCTATGACATTCTTGGGGATCTAATTTGATTTAAGATTGGATTAGTTCCAATTCTGAGAGGCTCAAGGAGACAGACCCACCCCAGGGAAAGACAGTTCCGAGCCCTCTGATGGGAAGGAGAAGGGAGTTGATTCTGTAAGCCCCGCCAGCCCCCCAGGTGAAGAAGTGAAGCCCTAGAGCCGACCCACTGGAGAAGCTGCTAACTCCACCATCACAGAAATGTGGGAAATCAAAAAGTTGCCACTACTGGGGTTGTTAGCTCCAGAACCAGACCGAGCTTGCTAGGTGCACGCAGATAAGAGCCCCTCAAAATGAATGAAGCCAGGGGCGCCTGGGTGGCTTAGTCGGTTAAGCGTCCGACTTTCGCTTAGGTCATGATCTCGCGGTTCATGGGTTCAAGCCCCGCGTCGGGCTCTGTGCTGACTGCCAGCTCAGAGCCTGGAGCCTATTTCAGAGTCTGTATCTCCCTCTCTCTGACCCTCCCCTGCTCATGC
Source organism: Crocuta crocuta (assembly GCF_008692635.1). Classification (NCBI taxonomy): domain Eukaryota; kingdom Metazoa; phylum Chordata; class Mammalia; order Carnivora; family Hyaenidae; genus Crocuta; species Crocuta crocuta. The sequence goes on along the minus strand of NW_027533260.1, from coordinate 5,639,867 downwards.
TGTCTCTCTCTCTCTCTCTCCTAGAAATAAATAAAAATATTTAAAAAAATGCATGAAGCCAATTGCTGGCAGTGCCCCAGAAAAAGACACCAGCCTCTACCCAACTGTGCTTGTCGAAATCCGTGGGGCAGAAACATTAGAAGCAGGGCCACCACTTCACTTCCCCTTTCCAGATCTCATGCAGTCAGACTGGCAGAGCCCTGGCTTCGAGGGAAGTGAGGAAGTGTGGTTTTAGCTTCCCAGCCTCAGTAGCACAGAAAGGCAGATCAGAAGGAAGCCTTGAGCAAATGAATCCCCAGTCTAAAACCCCTGGGACATTTTGTCTTCAGCCTCCTACATCCAGGGGGAAACCCATCTCTGGTCTTTCCCCTGCAGAAGCAAGGCCTGCTTTGCAGACAAAGCTCCAGATAACCGCTGGTTTCTTTGCACCCCTTTCTTCTTCTTCTTTTTTAATGTTTATTTATTTTTGAGAGAGAGAGACAGAGCATGAGTGGGGGAGGGGCAGAGAGAGGAGACATAGAATCCGAAGCAGGCTCCGGGCTATGAGCCCGACATGGGGCTCGAACCCACCACCTGTGAGATCATGCCCTGAGCCGAAGTTGGACGCCAACTGACTGAGCCACCCAGGTGCTGCCCCATCTTTGCACCTTCTTTTCTACTAGCCACTGTGGGGAAACTTAAAATCTCGATGACTATCCCCCTTCATCCTGGCCTAAATGCAGAACCAATAGAGAGACAGGGAGGGCAACATGTTGGCTTTATTACCTGAACAATAAAGAATATCAGGAAATGTCACAGAGCTGGGTGGCCTGGCGGGTTGGCCATCACCTCCCCCTCCTTTCTGCTCCTTTAAATTGAACAGCTTACCTGAGGCTGTGAATGTGGCTGTGTGTGACAGATTCGAAATAAGAATTGCTTTAATTACAGCCCAGCCCAGCTCAGCTCTGTGAAGGTGTTAGAGCCTGGGCTCCTGCGTCCTGTTCTTGGTCATCCCTATGGTGTTGTGTTTGTCCCCATGGCCCAAGATGCCACCCCACCATGTCCCCGCTCTAGCTGAAAAAAGGGAAAATAAGAAAGGAAGGCCCCATTCCTTTCAAGGCATGACCCCAAACTGCACTAATGCTCACATCTCAAGGACCAGAACCTGGTCTCAGGACCACACTTGCTGCAAGGGAGGCTGGGAAATGTAGTCTTTACTCCAGGCAACCATGTGCCCAGCTAAAACTTCTGTAACTATGAAAAAGGGGGTGTGGGCACCACTCATTTCTCTTCCATATAATCTTACTTCTGGTAGGCCCTTTATCACAGAGGTGGTGGCAGGGGATGACAGACCAAATTGGACAATTTCTGGAGACAGACAGAGCCAAAAACAGAGGAAGAGGGGCACCTGGGTGGCTCAGACTTCAGCTCAGGTCATGATCTCAGAGGTCGTGGGTTCAAGCCCCGCGTCGGACTCTGTGCTGACAGCTCAGAGCCTAGAGCCTGCTTCAAATTCCGAGTCTCCCTTTCTCTCTGCCCCTCCCCACTCATGGTCTGTCTCTCTGTCTCTCAAAAATAAATGAATATTAAAAAACTTAAAAAAAAAAAACACAGAAGGAGAGGGTCTGAGCCACACATGCTCTATTTTCTCTGTCAGACTCATCAGTCTAACAGGGAAGTGGGGACAAAAGCCAGGGCCTTATGCCAACTCCAGGTTTCTAACTGGGGCGCTACTGGCGTTTTAGGCAACGCGAATCTCTGCCGTAAAGGATATTCCCTGCATATCCCAGCAGGCTGTTTGGTTCCCTAAACATCAACACTGTTCTGTCCTCAGGCGTCGTGACAACCTAAAGGTAGGCAGATACTTCCAACCCCACCCCCCGGGGGGTGGGGGGAGCTGGGTTTGCCTCCGATCAGTCCTTCCACGGAAACATGAAACATGTGAAGTAAGACTCCCCCCCCCACCCCAAAAACCAAACCTATCTCCTGGCCTGACAGGAGGGGCTTTTGGCCTTCCAGCTGCCTTTTACAATTTGGTTTTGTCCACCGCCACCCAGCACTGGCTATTTATCCTGTTATTAATAAAATGATGCTTTACGGCTCCCCTCCAACACACTTAGCCCGTGTACATGGGTGCGCGCATGCGCACAAGCTCACACACGCGCGCACACAACAGGAGAAATGAACGATGTTCCAAGGGCTCAAGCAGCCAGGGAAAGGGACCTGACCTGTGTCTCAGGAAGCTCATTGTCCAAGGACCGGAGGAAGTAAGGAAGTGTAACTTACAAGAGTTTGGACAATGTGTTTAACCACATCAGTTATATCTCTGTTTCCCTGTGGGAAGAAATGGAAACAATATTTAACACCCATGGATGTTAGGAGGCCCAAGTGAGCAAAAGATTGGTGCATATAATGCTTAAGATCACGGACTCCAGAACCAGCGCCTGGGTCCGCCCAGTCATCTACCACTGCATGGCCCCGGATAAGTCAGCTCTGCTCTCTGTGCCTCGCTTTCCTCCTCTGTACCAGGAGAAGGGCAACAGCTGCTGTACTGCGCCCCACTCAGAGTCAAGTTCTCCCTAAATGCTAGAAATTGTCATGACTGTTTCCTCCAAGTGGGACTTTTTTTTTTTTAACATTAGACATTATTCAGATTTCACCAACTTTTCCACTAATGTCCTTCTTCTGTTCCAGGATCCAGCCCCGGATCCCACACCGCATTTAGTTTTCACATCTCCTGAGTCTCTTTTGTGACAATTTCTCGGCAGGCTATTTTGTAGAATGTCCCTCAATTTGGGTTTGGCTAAGTGTTTCTCAGACTGGGGCTCTGGGTAGAGAAATTCCATAAAGGTGAATTGCCACTTTTCTTCTCCTTCTTCTCTCCTCCTCCTTCTACTTATTGGTTATGCTTCAGTCATGTGTCCAGCCCTCCCCCAGTCACTGTGGTGGGAGGAAGAGGTGCTCTGATTGGCCAGACCTGGGCTCCCTTGCTCTGGAACCAGCGGAAGGCAGGTTTCCAAAGGAAACTCCAGGAGCTGGTACCCCGAAATCCCGACACGCTGAAACCACAGACTCATCATCCACAGATGACTATTAGCTGTGTTGTTTATCACCCACTGGTAGCCCCCCTGGCCTGGCTAATCACCCCAGCAGGGGCCTTCGCAAAAATCATAAAAAAGGCAGTATGGCTAATGCCAATAAAGATATAACCAAGTCACTTGATCATGACTATTTTTAAAGATTTGTGAGTTGAACTTTGCCCCAGGATAGAACTGGACCTCCCTGAGAGGGAAAGGCATGAGCTGCTGAGTCAGATCTGAGTTCAAATTCCAATGCACCCATTGCACTCATTCACTCGTTCATTCATTCATTCATTCATTCACTTTAAAAAAATTATTGAGGATCCATGATATGCCAGGCACTGTTCTAGACACTGTGGACACAGCCAGCCACAATTCGGACAAAACCCCTACCCTTCTGAGATTCTGGAGAGGAAAGTGTGGGAGAGAGGACACAGGTAATAAACAAGTGGACAAATATTGGAAAGAAAATAAAACGGTGCGCCTGGCTGGCAAGGGGTGGAGGCCCTTTTGAGGGGTTGATATCTGATCTGAGACGGGAACAATAAGATACAGTCAGACATGAAATGATCTGTGTAAGGTGCTAAGGAAAGAGAGCAGCAAGTGCTAAGGCCCCGAGGCGGCTCCCTCCAAGAACTGACAGCTGCCATTGTGAATAGCTGTGTGGGGCTGGGTGAATGACTTAGCCTCTGTGCGCCACTGGAAAATGGGGACGGTCATACTGACCCGTCAAGGTTGCTGTGAGCACTCAATTAATTAATTAAAGGGCAAGTGCTGTGCCCGGGAGGTGTTCAGTAAACACCAGCTATTAGTTTGAACAATACAATTGTTAAGGAGGGAAGAATGGATCAAAAACTTGAGAGAAAGGAGCTTTTGTGGCTTATCCTTCCAGAATCCAAAATTCAGGAGACAGTAGAGCAAGGCCCTTAGAAAAGGCTTCCGAGCATGTCCCCAGGACATCCTGGATACCAACAGCAAGACTCAGCATTATTTCAATAGCTACTGCCAATTCGTTGAACAACTACTATACACTAGGCACTCTGCAGAGTATCTGATGTCCAGAGGCCCCTTGATGACCAACAAACATCCCCATTTTACAGAGGAGAAGAGTAGAGGCTCAGAGACGGAGTCTGGAGCAAAGTCAGGAGGCCAGCAAGAGGCGGCCCCCCGCCTTACCGCTGCCTCTTACCTGATGACCTTTGGCCATTCCTCTTCTCTGATGTAAAGTAACAGAGGCAGGACAGTCCTGCCCCACCCTCCGTCTTCATCGTTCTCCCAGGGCTGGAAGGGGAGGGGGGTAGGAAGGGGGGGAGCAGAACCCCAGAGCCCCTTCTCCCAGAATCCTGTCCCTGCCTGCTCCCCACCCACCTCTACCACTAACCCAGTGCTAGAGATGAGAGAGCGGGGGTCTGAGAAGTGAATTCCCAGCCCAAGGCAGGAGCGCAGGGAAGGGGGCGGGGACGTGGCCAGGGCGGGGGCGGGGCCAAGGCTGATTAGTTGACCGTGCCCGTCTAGGGAGGCCCCACTCGGCCAGGGAGACCTCGCGGCTGCGGCCGCTGGACAGAAGGCGGCATGGGGTGTCTCCTGGACGCCGGCCCCGGCCACAGCCCTCCCTGGAAGAGGCTGCTTCTAACAGGTGCGTGAGAGACGGGTGGCTTCACCCAAGGGCTGGGGACAGGGAGAGTGTCTGTCCAAGTCAGAGTCACCTGCACTCAGCTCTGACTCTGGTCCCTGGGGAAATGCACAGCAGCTCCCGAAATCCCCAAGAGGCTGTGCCACGTACCCTTTTTACAAAGGAGGAAAGTGAGGGGCGCCTGGCTGGCGCAGTCCGTTAAGCGTCCAACTCCTGATTTCAGCTCTGGTCAGATCTCACCATCTCAGGGTTTGTGAGTTTGCGCCCCCATGAGGCTCTCCACTGACAGCGTGGAGCCTGCTTGGGACTCCCTCTCTCCCTCTCTCTCTGCCCCTCCCCCACTTGTGTTTTCTCTCTCTCAAAAGTAAATAAACATTTAAAAAACTAGATTTAAAAAAAAAGGAGGAAAGTGAGCCCCAGAGAGGAAATGAATTACTTGCCCAAGATGGCCGGCTGGTCAGGGTAGAATCAGAATCAAGGACAACCACCCCGCCCTTTTTCACCAGAACACTCCGCTCATGCCTGCTAGCTACATCTAATAATAATTTTTAAAATAATCAAATGAGGGGCGCCTGGGTGGCTTAGTCGGTTAAGCGTCCGACTTTCGCTTAGGTCATGATCTCGCGGTTCGTGGGTTCGAGCCCCGCGTCGGGCGCTGTGCTGACTGCCAGCTCAGAGCCTGGAGCCTGTTTCAGTCTGTGACTCCCCCTCTCTCTGACCCTCCCCTGCTCACGCTGCCTCTCTCTCTCCTAGAAATAAATAAAACATTTTTAAAATTTTTAAGAAGAATAAATAAAATAATCAAATGACAATCATCATAAAGAGGTCACGTGACTGAGTTCTCCTGCATGCCGGCCTGTTCTGAGCGCTTTCATGTGGTAACATTTCATTCTTAACCCTGTGAGGCAAGGGCGACATGATCCCCATTTCATAGCGGGGGAAACTGAGGCACAGAGAGGTTATATGCCTTCCCCAGGCCACGCAGCTTGCAAGTGGCGGAGGGAGGATTTTGAGCCCAGATGGTCTGACTTCCAAGACCACACTTTCCAAAGAGAGTGAAGGAACTGCCTCCTTTTCCAGGTCTTGAAAGGTCTGGTTCTATGTTGTTTCAAAACCGCAAATTGCACCCTGGTTGTTGTTGTTGTTGTTTTTAATGTTTTATTTTTGAGAGAGAGAGAGAGACAGAGCATGAGCAAGGGAGGGGCAGAGAGAGAGGGAGACACAGAATCCAAAGCAGGCTCCAGGCTCTGAGCCGTCAGCACAGAGTCCAATGCGGGGCTCGGACCCACAAACTGTGAGATCCTGACCTGAGCCGAATTCGGACGCTCCACCAACTGAGCCCCCCAGGCGCCCCGCCTGCACCCTGTTTAAAGCCTCGCCCCATCCCCGGCTCAGGTCCATGTCAGACTGCAGTGAGGTTGGGCCTCACGCCTGTGTCTCTTTGTGTCCTTCCTCCTCACCCGGAGTTCTGGTCTGTGGCTTCCCCAGCCCCTAGGGTCATGGGCAGAGGGGAGGAAGGCAAGGAAGAGACCATGGCTGAAAGATGGAGACAAATCCTGCTGTATGCTTGAGGCACCCCCACTTGGACCTGGCTGGGTGGGGGGTGCTTTGAGACCCTTGTCATGTGGGGTGACGCCATTGAGTGGACCCACTGGAGGCTGCCTGCCACCTCCTGGCTCCCTCTAGCCTCTGTCTGCCAAGATCGGCCATCAGGAGCCCTCTCTTATGAGAGTCTTTGCCAGACAGCCTTCAGCCATTTCCCCGTGGAAGCATCTATCACTGGCTCATGCGAAACACAAAGATGCCTTGGTTGTCACACCTTGGTTGACAGCGTGGGTCATTTCCACTCCAGCCTCTATGGCCTCTGCCCACGGGTCCCTTCCACCGCCTCCCTTATCTGGAGACTTAGAGGTCTAAGTTCTCTCTAATGCCAGGAGACGCATCTCCAGCTCCAGAATCTTCCCTTGGAGCTGCCTTCAATCGGCCTGGGGAGGGAGAAAGGCCCGGCCCTCCCCTCCCCCCTGGGGGGGGAACTCACAGTTCATTCTCAGCTCTCCCCACAAAGCCTCACCCTGAGCCACCTCCTCTTGGGGTCTCCCTTCCCACAGCCCGGCGGGGGCAGAGTGACAGGCAGCCCCTGTTAGCTGGACCTTCGCTGGGAATGGGGGTGCTCGGCACCTGCTCGTTTGTTCTCGGCCTCTGGGACCTCCGCAGAGATTCTGAGATCATGGGGTATAACATCTGGGGTGTGTATGCATGTACACATTCAGGGAATGTCCCTGAGTCGAATAACCACGCTCCTATAAAGTAAGAGTTCTGGAATCATCTCTATGGTTCCAGCTCTGACATTCCATCCTTCATCTGGCAAGCTTAAAATATATGTGTGTGTGTAGGGGAGCCTGGGTGGCTCAGTCGGTTAAGCATCCAACTTCAGCTCAGGTCATGATCTCACGGTTCATGGGTTCAAGCCCCACGTCGGGCTCTGTGCTGACAGCTAGCTCAGAGCCTGGAGCCTGTTTCAGATTCTGTGTCTCCCTCTCACTCTGCCCCTCCCCTGCTCACGCTCTGTCTCTCAAAAATAAGTAAACATTAAAACAAGAAAAAGGAAGGGAGGAAGGGAGGAAGGAAAAGTGACACCTAGATCCTTGGGTAGAGAACATTTTATTCCTGTCGCTTTGCAGCAAAGAGCAAGACCTCACTTCATCTATTAAGGTCCTTGCCCAAACATTGTAGCATCTATTGCCAAGCACACCTGAGGGTCAGGGAAGGCTCCAGAAGAGGGAACCTGAGCTGAAACTGGAACCACAGCTAGATAAAGAATTGGGAGGAACAGTATTCTACAAAAGGAGACCAGCGCTCCTGGAGGCCAAAGCCCCTGCCTGGAGTTCAGTCTGTCTGATGCAGGGAATGAGGGAAGATGGTGAGAGGGGCGTGGAGATGTAGGAGGGGGCCAGGCGAGTGTACCTGCACTGTGTCCGACATGAGGGCACTGGGGAGCCACAGAAGGCTTATGAGCAGGGGAATAGAAAAGTCCTACCAGCGGCCGACTCACAGATGAAATCAGTGGAGGTATGAAGGGGGCAGTAAGCCCACCCACTCACCCATAAGGCGCTGTGGTGGGACAACTCCCAGCTCGCCACTTATGACCTTGGATCTGAGACTCCAGCTTACAGTGCCTCAGTTTCCCTGCCCGAGGAAATGGCTGGGAGAACCTGGCACAGCCCCTGGCACTGGGCCACCTCACCCCCTGCGGCTGACCTCTCACACCTGCTTCCAGCAATGTTTGCTTCGGGTGATGCTGCCCAGGGGGATCATTACCCCCTTGCCACCACTTTTCATTCCAGAAGAGAGCGGATGTTTTCACATTTGTTCTGTAAGTGGGCAATTCTGAGCCTTAAAAGGTTATCGCTTATTATAGTGCTTTTTCAATTTTTTTTAACATATATTTATTGTTGAGAGACAGAGCAGAGAGTTGAAGAGGAGCAGAGAGAGAGAGGGAGACACAGAATCCGAAGCAGGCTCCAGGCACTGAGCTGTCAGCACAGAGCCCGACGCGGGGCTCGAACTCACAAACTGTGAGATCATGACCTGAGCTGAAGTCAGACGCTTAACGGGCTGAGCCCCCCAGGTGCCCCATATTGATTTTTTTTTTTTTATCTTTAAAAGGTATATTTGCAGGATACCAAGTACCGGCAATTGTGGAAGCAAAAAAATTGATAGTGATAATTATAAAGTCAGGCATTGATTCTGCAATCACCTTGTTCATATACTGTTCTAAGCGCTTTGCAGGCATCAGATCAGGGTTTCTCAGCTTCGGCACTACTCACATTTTGGGCCCAATGATTCCTTCTGCTCAGGGCTGCCCTGAGTGTCGTAGGACTTTTAGAGCCGTCCTCGGCCTCTCCTGGCTGGATGCCAGCAGCAAGCACCCCACCCACCCCAGGCCGTGACACCCAAAAAGATTTCTACACGTTTCCAGTGTCCCCTGGGGAATGAATTCATCCCCAGTTGAAAATCACTGGAGATGTTATCATTCCCATTTTATAGATAAGAAAATGGAGGCTCAGAGAGGATAAGGAATTTTCCCAAGGTCACCAGAGCTAATAAGTTTTGGGATTTGCACACTGGCAGCCCAATTCTTTTTTTTTTTTTTAATAACATTTATTTATTTCTGAGAGACAGAGAGAGGCAGAGCACGAATTGGGGAGGGGCAGTGAGAAAGAGGGAGACACAGATTCCGAAGCAGGCTCCGGGCTGTCAGCATAGAGCCCGACATGGGGCTCGAACCCAGGAACTTCGAGATCATGACCTGAGCCAAAGCAGGATGCTTAACCAAGCCACCCGGGTACCCCAACTGGACCTTGCCTTCTTACTGCAATGGCCACCACTCCAGTGAGAGGCAGAAGAGTGGAGCGGCTAGGTGCTTAGGGTTGGAGCCAGACCAAGAATTCCACTCCAAGCATTAAGCAACACAGAACTTTAAAGGAAGTGAAAGCAACTGGTGATGGGGGCGGGGAGGAGGGACACTCACTAGTCTAGTTTACTGACAGAATTTTGACTACTAGTGCGCCCGGGTGGCTCAGTCCATTAAACATCTGACTTCGACTTAGGTCATGATCTCACAGTTCATGAGTTTGAGCCCCACATCCGGCTCTCTGCAGTCGGCACAGAGGCCGCTTCAGATCCTCTGTTTCTCTCTTTCTCTGCCCCTTCCCCCCACTTTCTCTCTCTCTCTCAAAAATAAATAAGCATTAAGAAGAAGAATGTTGAGGGGCGCCTGGGTGGCTTAGTCGGTTGAGCGTCCGACTTTCGCTTAGGTCATGATCTCGCGGTTCATGGGTTCGAGCCCCGCGTCGGGCTCTGTGCTGACTGCCAGCTCAGAGCCTGGAGCCTGTTTCGGTCTGTGACTCCCTCCCTCTCTGACCCTCCCCTGCTCACGCTGTCTCTCTCTCTCTCCTAGAAATAAATAAAACATTTAAAAAAATTAAAAAAAAAAAAAAAGAAGAAGAAGAAGAATGTTGAGTGCCGAGCTGTGGATCACAGCTCTGCTGTTCACCGGGGCATCCTGGACAGTGGTCTTCAAGTCTCTGTGCTCCTGCTTCCTCCTCCCTACTGGGGATGTAAAAGTTGTGTCACTCAGGGTTGAGGCGGGAAAATGGTCTACTCAAAAGGAGTCATAGGTGGAGGGGAGATTGATAAAGGGACTGTTTGCAGGGGTATAGGCGGGCATAGCAGACACACCTGGGACCATGCAGTGCCCAGAGGCTGGCCACAGCAGAAGCTGTTACCTCCTCTGTGCTAGACGCCATACGGAGAACAGCGGACCCCAGGACCCAAAGAGAGTGGCCTATAGGGGCGCCTGGGTGGCTCAGTCGGTTAGGCGTCCGACTTCGGCTCAGGTCATGATCTCACAGTTCGTGGGTTCGAGCCCCGCATCGGGCTCTGTGCTGACAGCTCGGAGCCTGGAGCCTGTTTCAGATTCTGTGTCTCCCGCTCTCTCTGACCCTCCCCTGCTCACGCTCTCTCTATCTCAGAAGTAAGTTAAAAAAAAAAACAACAACAAAAACAAAAAACAAAGAGAGTAGCCTATAAACGGAGCCCCCCAACAGCAGCTTTGGTAGGGGAGCACAGCCCCCCCTTGTTGACGGACCAGGGAGGGAGCCGTCCCTCGCACTGGCAGAAGCCAACCAGAAGCAAAAGACAAGGGGACCTGATGACGCAGCTCCGAGAAGTCAGCCTTTCGGGAAGCAGAGCAGGGCAGAGAAGGCGAGAGAGCGGATGTGCCCGTTACCCTGAGTGGTACGCGCTTCGCAGGGGCCGATGGAAAGAAGAAGTAAGGTGATACGCGTTCAGTGCTAAGAACGGCATCTGGCTTATAGGAGGTGCTCAGTGAACGTTCTCTTTTATTTCTACATCATTTCTGTCATCATCGCAGTAACTCTCAGGGTGCCCCGCTCACCGTCGCCGCCCAGGAAGGCTTACCTGCAAGGGCGGCGTCTCGCCCTCGATCTCATTTGCTCCCTCTGCTCCCTCCTTTCTCTTCCCGCCTCCTCCAAGGTATCCTGATGACCTCCTGCACCTGCTCTGTCTCCCTGGAGCCGTCTTCCTCTGCATCTCCAGACCCCTTGACCGCAGGGGCCAGCGCCCGCCTGCCTGTCCCTGGGAGCCTCAATGGCCTCCTCTCCACTTCTTGGCTCCGGAAACACAAGACCTGGCCGGAAACTATGATCTTCCCCCCCGAGGGCCTCCCGGGGTCCGGCCACAGCGCCGGCCGGGAGACGCTGGACACCCACGGCGACCTGATCACAGCTGAAGACACAGTGCCAGAAGCTGGCAGAGGACGCAGGAGTGTGACAGAGCAGATTCCGGACAAGGGTGAGTGGGGCCCAAGAGGGACCGAGTTCTCAGGCAGCCAGAACAGCACGGGCAAGGCTGGAGGGGTCAAGAGTGACCCGGAAAGCGTGAGGAATCAGGAGCAGAGCCGTGGAGAGGGTGCAGGCCGTGTGAGGCCGGGGGAGGCAGAGCGAGCTGGCGGCCCCTGGGGATGACCGTGCAGGGCCTTGTAAGGCCTCACAAGGGACCTCAGACTTCCACTCAGCAAAGCACTCACCAATGCTGATTGTTATGCCGGCATCAAGTCCTTTTTTGGTGCCTTCGTCTCCTGGGTGAGGCTGGGCTCGTAGGCACGGAGGTGTGAGAAGCCAGCCTGGGAGGCAGGTGGGGCTCCCCAGGGGAAGGACCCCCTGAGCTGGGATGTGCTCCTGCAGAGAGGCCCCCGGAGTGAAAGCCAAAAAGGCAGGAAGGACGGGCTCCAAGCTACTGAGAATTCACTACCTACCAAACACGGGGGATTTCACAGCCACCCAAGGAAGCAAATGCTCTGAGCACCGGCCCTGTTGCACAGGCTGGGGACTGAAGCCTAGAGAGGTGATGTCAATAGCCTGTGGTCACCCAGAAGCAAAAGGCCAAGCTGGGATTCTACGTGACTCTCCGTGATGCTGGAGTTTATCTCCTTCCACATGCTTCCCCGGCCTACCAACATCCCGCTGGGAACCCACCTCTGTGTGGATGGATTTGGACCTCCCCCCAGAAAATGTAAAGGCTGCCTCTGCTCATCCATCTGCATTTCTGTGATTTGAAGGCCAGATCTTCTTCTTTTTTTAAGTCTATTTATTTGTTTGGAGAGAGACAGAGACAGCACGAGCAGAGGAGGGGCAGATAGAGAGGAAGAAAGAGAAAGGATCCGAAGCAGGCTTCCCACTTACCAGCCGCGTGTCCTTGAAAAGTGACTTCCCATCTGTGTCTGTCAGTGTCCTCACCTGTGAAATGGAGTAACGGCAGGGGCGCCTGGGTGGCTCAATCGGTTAAGCATCTGACTTCAGCTTAGGTCATGATCTCACAGTTTGTGGGTTCGAGCCCCGCATCGGGCTCTGTGCTGACAGCTCAGAGCCTAGAGCCTGCTTTGGATTCTGTGTCTCCCTCTCTCTCTGACCCTCCCCTGCTCATGATTTGTCTCTCTCTGTCTCTCAAAAATAAATAAATGTTAAAATTAAAAAAAAAAAACCATACAACAACTATTGCCGTGAGTAATGCATTCTGATATTTTCTATTATATTTCACGTCACCTTTCAAAGGCTGACTACAAGTTTCTAAAGGATTTCACCCAAGCCTGGCCAGGTTTCACTCACCGTATAACCCGCCATGACTTAGCGCGTGTTCAGAATGGTGTTTGGCTCCTGGGAAGAACCACATCCAAGCGGCTGTTACGCTGATTCTCATTTCTACACCCGACGACAGGCTCTTTCTCCTCCTGCTCAGACACCGCCTCCTCCAGGAAGCCTTCCATGAGTTCTTTAGTTGAGCTGAACTTCTTTTCACTTTCTCATCTTGCACTGAAATTGGAAAGCAGCTCAGTGTGGAGGCTCCCAGGACTCACCATGACATCAGACTTCCCGGCTTTAAATATGAGCTGTGCCTCTCTCTCTGACCATGTAGGCCGGGCCTGAGAACCCCTGGACCTCAAGTCTTTAACCTGAAAAAGAAAACATGGAAGGAAAACTATCGTGCAGATTATATATGCCTCGTGTCTGCAAAGAGCAACTTCCAGTAGCCACGGGCCGCAGGCCTTGGAGGCTTCCTTGACTCCTGTCTTTCCCTCTCTCTAACGCCTCAGCCAATTCCACGCACTCTGCTGGCAAGAGTCCAGAAGGCAGCCACTCCTCCCAGCTTCTTGGCCGGGGGCCATCTGAGGGAGGGAGAGCTGGGATATTTATACACCGGCCTGTGTTAGCAAGGCTGCCCAGGAAGTATCCATTTCCCAAAACACTGGCCTGCTTTCTCCTTGGGAGGAAAAGGCTTTGCAGCCACAGGGAAAGCGCTCAGGCAGCAGATGCAGGGGGGTTGGAAGTGGTGAGGGGGAGGGGCTGGGGGAGGGGNTGAATGAATGAGTGAATGAATGAATGAGTGAATGAATGAATGAGTGAATGAATGAATGCCTCCATGGTGGACAAAAGACGTGCTCTGCCTCTTTGAGCGGTCCCCATCCATGTGGCCTCGCTCTCTGTTTACACAGCCAGCTCCAATGGGGTGATGCTGCTGACGTTCCCCAGTGCCGCCAATGGCGTTATCCAGAGCGACCTCAACTACTCGGTGGTCCTGGAGTGTTTGGCTTCTTACATCACCCCCAAACCCGTGCTGCACTGGACCTTCCAGGGGAAGCCCTATGACACCGGGAGTATGCTGATCATCCGGAGCGTGTCCTTGGAGCATCTGGGCACCTACATGTGCATCGCCAAGAACAGCCAGGGGCAGTACGCCTCCACACCCGTGACGCTCTCGCTCCCGCTGCCGCGTGAGTCCCCCAGCCCCACGCCAGACTTCTGCATCCTTGCCGGTCTGTGGTCAGCTCTCCGGGCCACCTACAGAGCTGTCCACTCTGAGACCCCTTGGTAGCCAAGATGTCATCCTGTCCTTCCTTCTGCCCAGCAGACTGGGGATTCTTAGCCCATTTTATAGAAGAAAGAGATGAGCTCTAACAAAAAGCTCAGCTGAGGATCTGGGGCCAGCCATCTGGGCCCTGGCTCAAGTGGTTGGCTAGCTGGGTGAACGTGACCTCCCTGGGTCTCGGCACCCACCTGTGAAAAAAATGCAGGTGATCACGAGCGGTTCTGAGCGTGGGCTTTGGAATTGGAATCCTGGCTCACTCTCTTCTAGCTGTGTGACTCTGGACCAGTGCCTTGATGTCTCTGTGCCTCAGTGTCCTCACCTGCAAATGGAGAAAATATTGTGACCACCCCAAAGCTTCCTTGTGAGCATTCAGTGAGGAAGGAGGTGAACAGCTCAAGATAATAGTGCCCAGGGGCGCCTGGGTGGCTTAGTCGGTTAAGCGTCCGACTTTCGCTTAGGTCATGATCTCGCGGTTCGTGGGTTTGAGCCCCGTGTCGGGCTCTNAAGTAATAGTGCCCAGGGCTACTGAACTCTAGTGAGCGCCCAGGAAACCTGAGCTAATGTCATCGCTACAAGTAGCAACATCGTATTATTAGTTTTGTAACTATTACCACAGGGCCCCGGGTACCAATAACAGAAACAGCTCGCTGGGATCTGGAAAGCGGTTGAGTAGCTTGTCAAATCTGGGTTCAATTCCTGCCCCCGCCTTCCTGGCCAGGTGACTTAGGAGAAGTGACTTCTCTGAGTCTCTCTTAGCCCCTGTGTATCACGGGGTGACAGTGGCAGCCTCTGCAAGACTGTTTGAAGGAGCAGAAATTGTGTGAATGAGGCCATCAGAATACCTGTTAGAGAGAGGTGCTTTCGAGCCTTGCAGGCTCAGTCCCTGGAGCATGTGACTCTTAATCTTGGAGTCATGAGTTCAAGCCCCACCCTGGGCGTGGTGCCTACTTTACAAAAAGAAAAAAAAAGCAGGTGCTTTAAATAGCAGCTATCCTCATGAATATTATTTTTCACGTGCTTATGCACGGAGGAGAAGCGGCTTGGGGTGAGCTAGAATGACACGGAGGAACTGGTCAGCGGAGAAGCAGGGGAGGAATTTGGGCCTCAGGAACCACATGCACAAAGGTCCAGAGCACGGAAAGGGTGGGGGTGCTGAAAGCCTGGCTTGGCGGGGTCCCAGTGAGCTGCAACCTATTCACAGCCAGGGTCCAGTAGGAGCTTCAGGATTTGGTTTTGAGGTGATTTGTTGGGAGGGAAAAAAAGTTTCACCTTCTAGCAGCTGGTGACTCTGATACACCCACTGAGAATGATGGTGCTTCCAAGTCCCCCCTTTACTCATTCATCAGCTATTCAGGAGATGTTTACTGGCCCACCTACTACGTGACCAGCCTGTGCTGGGTGGTGCTGGGGATGTTCTGTGACAAAGACAGCCCTGGCCCTGGCCCCAAACAGTAATGTTCGAATGGGGGACAGACCTGTCCACAAATAGTAGTGGCCAGAGTGGGCAAGGCTGTGCTGGGGGAAGCCAAGGGATGTGGGACCCAAGGGGGCACCTGACCCAGCAAGGGCATCAGGGAGGGCTTCCTGGAGGAGGGGACATCTGAGCTGCTACTAGGATACAGAGGAATCATCCAGGCCAAGGTGGGGGTGGGGGGTGGAATAGCGTGAATTCCATTCTGGGGGCACAAAGGCCTGGAAGTAGGCGAGAGAGGTGAGCTTAGAAAACCGAGCAGAGTCCAGTGAGACTGGGTTATAAAGGTGGAGGGTAGGGAGAGGTGAGGCTCGCCAGCTGACTGGCCTCGGAGGCCACGATGAGAGATGCTTGCGCCCTGGTCCTGGGAAGCCACAGCAAGNAGTGGGGTAGATGGAAGACACGCTCAGGGGGTGAAATGGTGGGAGGCAGGGGTGTGGAGGAAGGATGGCTCCTCCAGCCTCACCCCTTCTTGGTCCCCAGAAGACAACGTGGAACCCACAGACGCTGAGCCCATCGAGCCAGACCCCGTTCTGTCCGTGACCGGAGGAGCCGCCGTCGCCCTCCTCGTGGCTTCAAATGTGGGGGCCGCGATGCTGATAGGAGGTGTGGGCTTCACCATCGTCCAGAGCCTAAGGTGTGCCCTGCCCTTCCCCCCTGCCCCCCGCCCGATGTCCACTCGGCCCCCACGAGACACAGAGCTCACTCTGCAGTGGGACAGAAGCCCCACCAATAGTCTCATCCCAGGAAGCTGGAGACTCAGAGGACACTGACCCCCACCGCACCTGCCCCAGGTGACACCCAGGGCACGAAGAGACGGACAAAGATTCGAATCCCAGCCCGCTGCTTACCCGCAGTTAAGCCATGGGCAAGCCACTCCCCCTGTCTGCGCCTTGGTTTGCCCATCTGCAAAATGGGGGAGGGGGTGATAACAGTAGCCCCCGCCTCATGGGTCTGTTGTGAGGACTGAACCAGCTAGTGTTTGGGCCTGGGCTCTGTGGTAAGCGCCACGTCTGTTCCCTCTGTGCGCACCGATTGCTCACTCTTCCAGGCACTGGGGCAACCGTGGGAGTCGTGGCAGGAAGCCCCTGCCCCATGAGCGTGGCCCGTAGTCAGGGACACCAGCAGTTCACGTGAGGACAGGTACACCATAGACAGCGGGTTGGATACTGAGCAACTGAGCACTGAGCAGGGGAGTAAGGCCCGGAAGTAAGGCCAGGGTGGGGGCGGGGCACAATTTAACTAAGTCAGTGAAGTGACATCTGAGCAAAGGAGGGAGGGGTCAGTGGATGTCTGGCCAAATCGCACACCCAGCAGGGAAAACAGCCGGTGCAAAGGCCCTGAGGCACAACTTGCCTGGCACGTTCCCGCAACAGCAAAGAGGCCTATGTGGCTGAAGTGGTGTGAGGAAAGAGACACAGGGTGTGAGATCAGAGAGGGAAAGGAGGGTGGGGGTGGACAGTCTAAGGTCTTGTGGGCCATGTAAGGACTTGGCTTTTGCTCTGAGTGACATGAGAGCAATGGACGGTTCCGAGCGGAAGGACAGGATCTGACCTACATCTGACTTGCATGTTAACCCTCTATGTTTTAGCTGTGATTCTAATGTTACGATGTCTTACGATCATGTGCTTGCTGAACATTATTCTATTTAATTTCCACAAGAGCTCGGCAGATGGGGTTGGGGGTGACGGATAGGAAAAAGGAGCTTGTTTTTGTCCAAGAGGAAACCCAGGCCCAGAGAGGAGTGACTGGGCCCAGGCCCCGCAGCTGGAGAGGAGGGATTCGAACCCGGAACCCTGCCTCACTCCCAGTCCTCGCCCCTCTCCTACGCTGCCTCTTTTCCCCTCCGTAACAACACCAGCCTCCGTAGCCTGTGGACTGCAAGGTGACGGGGTTTGCAGAGGCCTTGTGGATCAGCTGGGAGAGCCTGGGGCCAGGTCTCTAGTCCGTGGGTCCCGTGCAGGGGGTTAGGGGGTGGGCAGGCTGCTGTCTGAACCCCCTGCATCGTGCTCATCCCTGGGGCAGCTACAACTTCCCGGGCCCTGGGTAAGCACCAGGAGCCTCCAGGTCCCCGCTTCTCCGGGGGGTGGGTACATTCTTGGCCTTATCTTCCAAACGAGTAAACCAAAGCTCAGAGAAACTCTTCAACCTGCCCAAGGACGCGCACCTGACAGACAGCTGACCCTGCACCAGACCCAGATCCAAGTCCAAAACCATGTTCTCAGAGGGGAAGATTGAGAAATCCAGTCCCTGCCTCTGTGGGTGGACAGGAGTCGTCACTTCCTGTCTGCCGCCCCTCCCTTCCACCCCGCCCCCCCCACCATTTTGGCCAAGACCTGTGAAAACAGACGAATGCTGACGTCAGCCAGAGGAATCAGCTTCTTCCAAACAGCTCTGGCCTTAGACATGAGGTCTGAGGACAAGCCTGCTGTCCTCTCGGTGGGGAGGGGCAGCCCTCGGGAAAGAGGGGTGTGGACGGAGGGGAAGCCCCACACTCGTCTACCGCCCCCGCCACGGGCACAAGCCACCCCTGTGTTTGCAGCTGAGGCCACGGGCCCCGAAGCCAGGCTACTTGGGTGCCTCCCAGCTCTGCCCTTCACTAGCTTGTGGAACTTTGAGTGAGTTCTCTCACCCCCTCCTGCCCCATCCGGAAAACAAGGACAGTGGTAATACCTACCTCAGGGGGGAAGTGTGTGGACTACACGAGGCAGTAGAGGCAGAGCACTGAAAATCGTGCCTGGCGCACGGGCAACCTTCAATAAACGTCAGCCATATTGATGGTGGTGGAGGTGGTGATGATGATGATGATGATGATGATGATGATGATGATGATGATGATGAATTCTCACTCTCCATTGTAGGAATAACCGACAAAGACTCCGGATGTGCTGCTGAAGTGGGCACCTGTCTGTCAGCCTCAGAGGGGATGTCAGGAAGGGCAGCAAGAGCATCCTGGCGCTGCGGAAAAGATGAAGTTACTGGAGGCTCCAGACTAGACCTCCTCCCTCCTGATCATTTGCCTGTGGGATGTTCTCATCTTGGTGAGAGTCCCAGGGACTGCTTTCCTCTCCTCTCCAACCACCAGCATCCCATCTGCCCAGCTCACCAAATCCCTGGAAGCTACCTACACAAGTAGCCTGTACTTCCTAAAATTCGTGGGCTGTAAGCAAAAGATGCTCACGTAAGTGGCTCAATAAAAAAAAGGACAAGGGGCGCCTGGGTGGCTCGGTCGATTGAGCATCTGACTTCGGCACAGGTCGTAATCTCATAGTTCGTGAGTTCAAGCCTCGCGCTGGGATCTGTGCTGACAGCTCAGAGCCTGGAGCCTGTTTCGAATTCTGTGTTTCCCTCTCTCTCTGCCCCTCCCCACTCATGATCTCTCTCTCTCTCTCTCTCAAAGATAAATAAACATTTAAAAAAGGACAAATTTAATATAAGTATCCAAGAAGACCCCCCCAAAGAAATCCAAGGGTGTAGCAGTTAGCACTTGCTGTGTAACAAACTACTCCCCCTGCTGAAACTTAATGGCTTGAAACAACAGCCATGGATTTAGCTTACAATGCTGAGGGTTGTCATTTTGGGCTGGGCTAAGCTGGGCAGGTCTCCTGGTCTCTGCTGGGCCCACTTCCACTTCTGAGGTGAGGTGACAGTCACCCAGGGGCTGTCTGGACCAGGACAGTTGTCCAGGACAACTAACCTGTCCTCCACATCGTATATCATCCTGTAGCAGGCAGACCCAAGCTTGTTCACATGACAGAGGCAGGGTTCCAGGGGTGACAGCAGCGGGCAATTCCTCTTAGGGTCAAGATTAAGAATGGCACGTCCTTGGAGCGCCTGGGTGGCTCAGTCAGTTAGGCACCTGACTTGGGCTCAGGTCACAATCTCATGGTTTAGGGGTTCAAGCCCCGTGTTGGGCTCTGTGCTGACAGCTTGGAGCCTATAGCCTGCTTCAGATTTTCTGTCTCCCTCTCCCTCTGCCCCCCTCCACCAGCATGTGCTCTGTCTCTTGAAAATGAATAAATATTTTTAAAACTTTTTAACAAAAAAATAGGGGTGCCTAGGTGGCTCAGTTGGTTAAGCGGCCAACTTCATCTCAGATCATGATCTTGTAGTTCATGAGTTCGAGCCCTGTGTCAGGCTCTGTGCTGACAGCTCGGAGCCTGGAACCTGCTTCAGATTCTCTACCCCGCCCCCCCAAATATAAATAAACATTAAAAAAAAGAGAGAGGGGTGCCTGCGTGGCTTAAGTCTTCAGAGGGTTTCTGTGTCTCCCTCTCTCTTTGCTCTTCCCCAGCTTGTGCTCTGTCTCTCTTTCAAAAAATAAATAAGCATTTAATTAATTAATTAATTAAAAAGAAAGAGAAAGCAGGAATGTTGCTGGAACCTTCTCGGCCCCCAGCCTTCACCCCCTGCAGTCCTCTTCTCCAG
The DNA here is from genome assembly GCF_008692635.1 of Crocuta crocuta. Classification (NCBI taxonomy): domain Eukaryota; kingdom Metazoa; phylum Chordata; class Mammalia; order Carnivora; family Hyaenidae; genus Crocuta; species Crocuta crocuta. The sequence goes on along the minus strand of NW_027533260.1, from coordinate 5,620,330 downwards.
GTACATTAGCCTCAGTTCTCTCTCTGCGGATGGGCACTCAATGCTTCTCTACCCACTGAGGGAAAGACACCATCCCATGGCCTCCAATCCACAGAATCCCTTGGCTTTGGTCCTGAAGACCCTGGAGAAGGGCCTCCGATGGACTCACTCAGGCCAGGTGTCAACCTCGATCCCCTTCCTGTGTGGGGGTGGGGCCCGGATGCTTTATACACACAGAGTTCAAGGGGCTGCGCCCTGTCTGTGGGGGCTCGCTGCTCCAAGAACGGGGGCAGGTTTTGTCTTGTAAGCTAGGTAGATGCCCCAAAATGTCTTCTACACACGCAAGCTTATTTTTGCTCCTTTTAGCCC
>NW_027533260.1:5618895-5619926 GCF_008692635.1 Crocuta crocuta | reverse complement strand
GGGCACACACACACACACACACACACCCACCCAGGAATCCATGGCACAATTATAAATAGGACCAATCACTTGATTTTGTGCTGCTGGAGAATTCTGACGTGTGGATTCATCTAACATCCGAGGGGCATTAGCACTTCTGTGGCCACACAGAGCCACCTCCCACATCGTTATGTCCAGCAGTGAAAGGAACAGACGTGAGTTCAAGTTCTGTCTGTGGAGGGTTATCTGTGTACCAGTCACTGCGCTCCCTGCCGCAGGTGATTCTTGCGCCACGTCATTGTCACCGTATCCACCGAGGAAAGGAGAATCCACCTCCATTTTACCGACAAAGCAGGGGAGGCTCAGAGAGAGGGTACGGGACGTGCCCAGGGCCACACGGGTAGCACGAGGTACAGTGTTCTCCAAGCCACGCTGCCTTTCTCTGAAACCCCTGTTTCCTATCTCCCTCCTTTCCTGCTGCCCCCTCCTTGGGGCCAGAGCCCCCTTCCCCTTCTTTCATGAGCCCCCACCTCCTAGGTCAGGCAGCTGTCACTGTGCTCTTGTACAAAGGATAGAGGCGATGCTCAGAGAGGGCAAGCGACTTGCCCAAGGTTGCACAGCCATGCGTGATGCCAACTCAAGTCTACTCGATTCCAAAACCCATGCCTTAGACCGGCGCTGTCCATTAGAACTCTCTACGGTGATGGAATGTTCTATGGCTGCACCATCCGACACACGGGGCTACTGAGCCCTTGCAGTGTGGATGGTGTAACTGAGGGGCTCCATTTTTATTTGTTCNAAGGAGCAGAGAACACAGGGACAGAGGATCCAAAGCAGGCTCTGTGCTGACAGCAGCGAGCCTCCATGTGGGACTCGAACTCACTAACTGAGAGATCATGACCTGAGCTGAAGCCAGACACACAACTGACTGAGCCACCCAGGCGCCCCTCGTTAAATTTAACTTTATATTATATTGCCACCTGTGTTTAGAAGCTACTGTATTGAACAGTGCAACTCTAACCCCTATTTGTTAAAAATAAATAAACCCCCCA
>NW_027533260.1:5596324-5618725 GCF_008692635.1 Crocuta crocuta | reverse complement strand
TACCCCTTCTCTCCCCAACCCCCCCACCCTGTTCCCTCCTGTCAAAGGAGAAATGAGTTATTTTTCCGGCCTCGCTGGTGACAGGGAGGAAGCGGATTCCCACAGCTCCGAATCCGGCTGGGTCTCAGCGGTGACACCACCACCCTCGCCCGCCCGGGTGTAGCTGTCCTCCGGCCAAGTTTCCAGCAAGCCTGCCCCCCCACCCCGCCCTTTGGAATAGCTGACGATTAGTATAATGTCCCTCCCCACCCGGAAAAATAAACTGTGCAAATTCCCCCAAAGAGACCTCCCAGCCACCCCGTTATAAATTCAGTCCCCTGGTTCAATGTGGTCACAGAACTGCTCTGCTCTATACCATCTAACCGCATCATGTCATGAAATCGTTATTGGTGTGAATCTTTAATATTCATTTCACCCACGGTAGCAAGGTCTGCATCCCTTACACATGCTCGCCGTGGAAACTGGAAAGCAGTACAGATCAGAGATTTCCAATTCACTGATAACGCTGCAAATGTGTGCTTGAAGACTCTGTGAAGCCATCCAACTAGCCCTGTCTTAAAAATCTCTGGGGGCGCCTGGGTGGCTTAGTCGGTTAAGCGTCTGACTTTCGCTTAGGTCATGATCTCACGGTTCGTGCGTTCGAGCCCCACATCGGGCTCTGTGCTGACTGCCAGCTCAGAGCCTGGAGCCTATTTCAGAGTCTGTGTCTCCCTCTCTCTCTGACCCTCCCCTGCTCATGCTGTCTCTCTCTCTCCTAGAAATAAAAAAAAATATTTAAAAAAATCTCTGGATCCTTTGTACACGAAGGAAGAGACACACTTTTGTGTTACTTACACCACTGTTGTTTTAGTTTGGTGTTCCCTGGCAGCCGGTCTAATACCAATGGATACATCTCACCTGAAGCTTTAAACCATAAAGTCAAAGATTTAGGTGATACTTGGCAAAACATTTCTTGCATGATGAGGAGGGAGGCTGTGACCACACGGAGAGGTGGATGAATTGGGCCACAGTGAAAGTACGAGCCAAGAACAAGCAAAATCCTATCCCTACATCCCCGCCACCCCCCCCCAGGTGGGGGGTGCAGGTAGAAAGTACAAGATGCTAGATAATAAAGCTGAGAATCCTGGGGCACCTGGGTGGCTCAGTCAGTTGAGCATCCAACCTCAGCTCAGGGCATGATCTCACAGTTCGTGGGTTCGAGCCCCGTGTCAGGCTCTGTGCTGACAGCTCAGAGCCTGGAGCCTGCTTTGGATTCCTTGTCTCCCTCTCTCTGCCCCTCCCCTGCTTGCACTCTGTCTCTTCCTCTCTCTCAAAAATAAACATTAAAAAATTTTTTTAAAAAGAAAGAAAAGAAAAGAAAACTCAGTGGCACCTGGGTGGCTCAGTCAATTAAGTATCCGACTTCAGCTCAGGTTCATGAGTTCCATCCCTGCATCAGACTCTGTGCTAACAGCTCAGAGTCTGGAGCCTGCTTCAGATTCTCTCTCTCTCTCTCTCTCTCTCTCAAAAATGAATGTTAAAAATTTTTTTTTAAAAAGAAAGAAATCTGAAAATCTTGAACCCTTTCTGCTTATTCTGTGACTGTGTAGACATCACACATTTTGTATCCAGGTAGAAGACAAAGACAAAACAAAAAAACAAAGAAAACCCAGAATTTTCCTCCTCCATCCAGGCATTCCACACATCCAGGCAGCTGTCTGGCTTGTGGTCCTTAAGGACCACAGGCAGAAAATCAAAAGAAGATGAAGCGGGAGGGGGGGGGATAGGATTTCCAGCTAACCTCCGGCCGCCATCCCTCTCCACAACTCCTGTTTCTCACATCCATTTTGCCAGGAGGTATTTCTCCTCAAATACCACGTTGCCAGATTGGCAGTGGTTACTGTAAGTGGTGAGAGTTCTGGGGACCCACCCACGCTCTCTGGGATGAAGGATCTGGGAGCCTGGAAGGGAGTGGCCACTGCAGGTCCATATTTGGCTCCCATGCTTATCAGCAATGAGTCACACCCTCCTCCCTGACGTCACTGAAAGCACTTCCAGTTCCAGACCTGCCCTGAACACACCCTGATCCACCGAGACAGAGGCACAGCCAAGATTCCTAGACGACTTTAACACTACCCGGTTCCTTCCTTTGTTCACCCAACAAATATTTCCTGGGCACCTTCTGTGGCAGGCTCTGTGCTGGACGCTGGACACAGAATCTGGAAGAAGACAGACGTGGTCTCCGCCCGACAGCGGTCACAGCCGCCACCTCCAAAATCCAAGCCTCCAGCCCAGTCTTTGTCTAAGTCCTCAGCCCTCCCTGCTCCGCCGCATCTCTTTCCTCTTGTGAACGCACCCAAAGTCCCTTCCTCAGGCTCTCAAGCTTGCTCGCTCTCATGCACACACACATATAGACATGCACAGAACTTCATGAGTAATTTTCCTCTAAATTCCAGTATTGACAGAAACCATAACTGTACGTACTACAGCGGGAAAGAGGACTAACAGACAATAATCAGCGATCAAATAACCGCTAAAGCCATTCACTCATGCGTTCATTTATTCGCTTATTCAACATGCCTTCCTCCGGCCCCTGGTCTACACAGAGCTCTCTGCTGGGGACTCGGGGCCCACCAGGCAGCTGCGGCTCTGGGAGGGCTTCCTGGAGAAGGGGTCAGCTCTCCTAGAGAATCCATTGACACGATTCACAAGAGCGACCCGTGTGGCTAGAAGGCGACATTTATGCTAAAGGGCTTTAACGAACCACTTCTGATTATCCACTCAAACCCTAGAAAGTGGGTGCTATTATTAGCTCCATTTTAGAAATGTAGAAATTGAGGGGCGCCTGGGTGGCTCAGTCAGTTAAGCGTCCGACTTTTGCTTGGGTCATGATCTCGCGGTTCGTGGGTTCGAGCCCCGCGTCGGGCTCTGTGCTGACTGCCGGCTCAGAGCCTGGAGACTGTTTCAGAGTCTGTGACTCCCTCTCTCTCTGATCCTCCCCGGCTCACGCTGTCTCTCTCTCTCTCCTAGAATAAATAAAACATTTAAAAAATTTTTAAAAAAAGAAAAGAAGTGTGGAAATTGAATGGTCACTGGGCCCTGCCTCCATGGAACTCACAGCCCCAGGGAGTGACACAGCGCATCCCTAGAGAGTGACAACTCAGAGTGGGCTGTGACAGGGAAGCCAGGGGGGCTCAGGGACACCAGAGGGGAGACTGCCCGGCAATCCCAGCATGAAGGTGAGCAAAGGTGGTTTAATTCCAAGGACTGCGTGAAGGTGAGCAAAGGTGGTTTAATTCCAAGGACTGCCGGAGTGGCCGTTTCCATCTGGCTGGTGCGTAAAGCAGGAGAGGAAGTGGTATCAAGCTGTAGTCAGAGGCCACATGGTGGAGGAACTACAGCCTGGACTTCGTCCCCTGCCTGCCAGAAGGTAAGGGCTCTGATAAGTCATCACTGGAAGGAGGAGGCAGGCTGGAGAGGGTAGGTTTCCTTGCCTTCCTTGGGCTGTGAGAGGCCTGTGGGATGTGGAAGGGGGGAGACAGGGAACACAGTAGAGGGGCCCCACTACACCCCTGCACCTCAGTAGACGCGGGGGCGGGGGGCTGGCAGGAGATGAGACAGAGGAAACGCCCAGCTGGTAGCCAGCCCATTCTTGGGGAATGGCGTCTCTTGTGGTTGCTGGGGGGTTTCTTTCCAGCCTTTTCCTGCCTCACCTTGGAGCACAGAAGGTGAAAATCCTGCCCCAGGACACCGCTAAGAGCTTCCTCCATTTGCGGAGCACCTAAATACTCTCTTTAACCCTCTAACTTGTTTTCAAATAACTTAGTTAACCATCACCACTTTAAAAAAATTTTAACGTTTATTTATTATTATTTTTTAATTTTTTAAATGTTTTATTTATTTCTAGGAGAGAGAGAGACAGCGTGAGCAGGGGAGGGTCAGAGAGAGAGGGAGTCACAGACTCTGAAATAGGCTCCAGGCTCTGAGCCGGCAGTCAGCACAGAGCCCGACGCGGGGCTCGAACCCACGAACCGCGAGATCATGACCCAAGCGAAAGTCGGACACTTAACTGACTGAGCCACCCAGGCGCCCCTAACGTTTATTTATTATTAAGAAACAGAGAGAGACAGAGCATGAGCAGGGGAGAGGCAGAGAGAGCGGGAGACACAGAATCCGAAGTAGGTTCCAGGCTCCGAGCTGTCAGCACAGAGCCCGACGCGGGGCTCGAACCCACAAACCGCGAGTTCATGCCCTGAAACGAAGTCGACGCCCAACCGACTGAGCCTCCCAGGCGCCCCGACCATCACCGCTTTGATCCCCTATTTTAGGGATGAGAAAAAGGAGGCAAGAGAATTGATCCAGGTCGACGATCACCAGGTATTAAAAGGTGAAACCAGAATCTGAACCAAAGGACTCACACTCCGGAGCCATTCGTCCCTCCCTGCCTTCCCTCTCCTCGCTCCCTCTCTCCCCACCCCTCCCCTCTCCCCTCATCCTTCTCTCCCCTCCCCATTCTTTCAGCCCCCCTCCCACCCAGCCTCCAGGTGCCTCCATCAGACGCTTCAGGACAAAGCTTCACATCAGAACTTTAAGAAACTCTAGTTCACTGCCGTGGGGACACGCGGTAGTGATTTCGGCAGCCTCCTCCAAAACCACGACTGCGCATGCGCCTTCGCACCTGCGCAGTGGCTTCTAGGAACGCCAGGAAGTGATGCCGTCACGTGGGAAGGAAACAGCGTCACGTGGGAGGGAAACGGCGTGGACTCTGCTGTGCGGGACAGCACCCTCGCCTTGGGCAAAGCATTGGAAGTACCCAAAAGGCCCATGAGCTGAGGACGGGTTCAAAGCTGACCGCGGGCCTGTTCAGTCAAGGGAACCACTGAAGGGGGGTGGTTTCAAGGAGACCCCCAGATCGTCCTCAGGGCTCAGAGGTGGGAAGGGGGGTCACGGGAGGGGCTGTCTCTTGTCTCCACGCACCCATTCCATCTGGCAACAAGCAATCTCCGCCCCTCCCCCCCCATCATCACACCCTCACCTGGGTTCATCTAGACCTGAAACAAGATATTTCATTTAATTCAGCGATTTGACAGCATGGCGCTTTGGGCATTCTCAAGTATTTACTGACCCAATTTTTTTTCCTGGGGTTGGGGGGGGGGGTCAGGAAAACCAGGCCCTGAAGGCCTTCCCTCTTCCACTGACCCCATCCCTGAGACCCTCCCTCTTCTGGGCCCATCTCTGACTCCATCGCTAACCTTCACCTCATCCCTAACCTTGACCCCGCTTTTAAGCCTCAGTGACTGAGGGCCAGTATCATTCTCTCTACATGACCTTGTTTAGGATCAGGGCTCTTATGGCTTTTTTTTTAATGTTTATTTTTGAGAGCGAGCGAGAGACACACACAGCATGAGTGGGAGAGGGGCAGAGAGAGAGGGAGACACAGAATCTGAAGCAGGCTCCAGGTTCTGAGCTGTCAGCACAGAGCCCGACGTGGGGCTTGAACCCACGAACCGTGAGATCATGACCTGAGCTGAAGTCGGACGCTTAACCAACTGAGCCACCCAGGTGCCCCTTTTATGGCTTGTTTTGAGACAGAGTTCCATTCCTGTCGAAGAGGAGTCAGATGTCCCGTGGGAAAGAAGGAGGGTATGGAATGAGGTGCGCCCCAAATCTGAAGCCCAAACACCTGTGCAGGAGGGGGCAGCCTCCGGCCATCCAGACCTCTGAGAGGGGCAGCTGCTGGAGCCGCAGTGGCTGGGGAGCCCTGGAGGAGGGGGAACTCCGGAGGGTGACATCATGGTCCGGAGGAGGAGTGTAGCAGGAGCCACAGGTTTCAGATTCAGAGATAACTCAGCGCCCCAGAACAAGGCTGGCAGAAAATGCAGAGACTGGGGCACCTTGGTGGTTCAGTCGGTTAAGCGTCCGACTTCGGCTCAGGTCATGATCTCACGGTTCGTGGGTTCAAGCCCCACGTCGGGCTCTGTGCTGACAGCCAGCTCAGAGTCTGGAGCCTGCTTTGGATTCTGTGTCTCCCCCTCTCTCTGACCCTCCCCTGCTCGCGCTGTCTCTCTCTCTAAGAAATACATTTCTTTTTTTAATAAAAAAAAAAGAAAGAAAGAAAATGCAGAGATTTCCCAGACACCAGCCTCCATGCTTCCATTCAGAAATCCACCCACAAGCCAGGGTGACAGAGCCCAGTGTCAGAGGCCCCCACCCACATCCACATGCCACGCATGGGCACCGGGCCCAAGCCAAAGAGGTCAGCGGGAGACAAAACCCTCCAAAGTTGCCAAAGCCCAAAAGGGGAATTGTCTAGAAAGATAGGAGGGTGTCACAGAATAAGGGTTGGAGCTGCTAGGGGACCTGATGAGGTCCACAGCCAGGAGGGACGGCAGCTGGGGACCAGGCAGTCTCCCAAGCCCTGTCTCAGTGAGTATATGACTCTCAGGGCCCTTCTGTCAACTCTCAGTTCTCACTCATCTTTTTTTTTTTTTTTAAATGTTTTTATTTTGAGAGACAGAGACAGAGAACAAGCGGGGGAGGGGCAGAGAGAGAGGGAGACGCAGAATCTGAAACAGGCTCCAAGCTCTGAGCTGGCTGTCAGCACAGGGCCCAACATGGGGCTTGAACCCACGAACCGTGAGATCATGACCTGAGCCGAAGTCGGACGCTTAACCGACTGAGCCACCCAGGCGCCCCAGTTCTCTCTCTCATCTTGCCCTGTCTCATCTCCCTTCGTCTCTCTTCTGTCCCTTGGTATCTGTTTCTCCCTTTCTCTCCCCCTACCTCCCAGTCTCTGAGTGCCTCTCTCTGTCTCTCTCATCTCTGCCTCTGTCTCTCTTGGTGTCTCTCTCTTTCTCATCCTTCTCCCTGTTGTATGTTGGCTTTATAACCATGACCCCACCAGAGGGTTGATGTTCTGTGTATTAATCTGTTAACACCTGTTTCCCTCCAGTAGAAGGCAGGCTTCACACAGAAAGAGATTTTTGTCTGTATTATTACCTGATTCAGTGAATATATGTAGGGGCAGGGGGGGGGGGGCACCTGAGTGGTGCAGTCAGTTAAGCATCCAACTTGTGATTTCAGCTCAGGTCACAATCCCATGGTCTGTGAGATCAAGCCCTGAATCTGGCTCTGTGCTGCTGGTGCACAGCCTGCTTGGAATTCTCTCTCCCTCTCTCTGCCCCACCCCTGCTCACGCACAGACAGACATTCTCTCTCTCTCTCTCTCTCAAAATAAACTTTATAAAATAAATCTATATTGGGGTGCCTGAGTGGCTCAGCCGGTTGAGCATCCGACTTCAGCTCAGGTCATGATCTCATGGTTCGTGGGTTTGAGCCCTGCCTCAGGCTCTGTGCTGACAGCTCAGAGCCTGGAGCCTGCTTCGGATTCTGTGTCTCCCTCTCTCTCTAACCCTCCCCTGCTCACGCTGTACCTCTCTCTCTCTCTCAGGGAAAAAAATATTAAAAACTAAAATAAAATAAAATACATCTGTGTTGAAGGAAGAAAGGGTGGATCATTGTCACCAACATTATTACTAAATGGTAGCCATAAAATAACGGTAATAGTTGTTACTGTTATAGCTGCTGCTTATTGAGTACAAACTATAATATCAAGAATCGGGCTAAATAAACCTTTGTTTATTTAAACCTTACAACCGTCCTGGGAGGGGAGTACTGTTATCATACCCATTTTTCAGATGAGGAAACGGAGGCCCCAAGAGGAGAAGCAGCTGGCCCCATATGAGACCTTATCTGGCTCCAAAGTCCAGAGGTTTTGGGCCTGGGTGTTAAAAATTTGTAATCTGTGCCAGCTGCAGGTTGGAATCTCTGCTGGGGCACTCAGCCATCTCGACCTTTAAATCATGAAATAAGTCAGGGGCCCCTGGGTGGCTCAGTCAGTTAAGCATCTGACTTCAGCTCAGGTCATGATCTTGTGCTGAGCTCAGAGCCTGGAGCCTGATTCAGATTCTGTGTCTCCCTCTCTCCGCCTCTGCCCCATTCTCTCTCTCTCAAAAAATAAATAAACTTTTTTTTTTAATTAAAAAAAATGAAGTAAATCAGTCAGAGGAAGACAGACACCAGATGATTTCACTTGGGNCCGGGCCCTCCCGGCTTCCCAGCCGCCCCGGGGCCTGGAGAGCTTGGGTCCCCGGGCCCGACCCAGGCCAGACTTGGATACACCGTAGGGCCACCAGCTTTTGGGAGAATCTCAGCAGATGATGACTCATGCCCCGGCCCTTCAATTCACCGGGGCCGGATGTGCCCCCCCCCCCAAACTCCAGCGGGCCGCTGATCGGGGACAAGGGAGCGCTTGACGGGGGACCGGAGGGCGGCGGCACTTAACCCCGTTCCGCTTCTGACCCCAAATGTATGGATCTAGGGACATTAATCCTTTCCTCCCCACTGGACAGAGAGGGCGAGGGCGTTCCTGAGGGTCAAGCCGCTTGCCTGGGCGAGCCAGCAAGGGGCAGAGCCTAGGGCTGGCCCCCGGGCTGGTCTACACTGCGTCCAGGGTCGTGTCCAGTATGAACGCATGCATGCATTCATTCATTCCATACGCGTTTCCGGAGCGCTTACTGTGCTTCAGGCAGTGTTCCTGGGGATACAGCCCTGCGATCAGATGGCCCTGACTCTGTTTCCATAAAATGTGTTGGGGGTGGGGAGGGCTTCTACCTACCCCGTAAGACTGTGCCCCGGGAAGACGGTGAGCGATGTTGCACTTGGTAAGAACCATAGGGATAATCCACGTGAACAGTATCCATACCGAATGCAGACTTGGGGAAGCCACAGTGCCCCATGTCGGCGTTTCCCGAAAGGTGATTCCCAGAACACAGGGCGCTTCTCCCAAGGCGTGAGGAGTTCACAGAAACCTAAACCCCTTAAGGAGATTCCCAACACGGGTCCTACTGTAGCCAACAATTACAGATGAGGAGACTAAGACACAGAGAGAGGAAGTAACTTGCCCAAGGCACCAGCAAGGAGCAGCAGCCCTGCGGCGCCTGGGTGGCTCAACTGGGTAAAGCATCTGACTACTGCTCAGATCATGATCTCGGGGTCTCTGAGTCTGAGCCCCGCGTCGGGCTCTGTGCTGACAGCTCAGAGCTGGAGCCTGCTTGGGATTCTGTGTCTCCCTCTCTCTGCCCCTCCCCCCCCAATAAATTAAAAAGGAAAGTGGCTTGACCCTCAGGAACACACTTGCCCTCTCTGTCCAGTGGGGAGGAAAGTACTAATGCACACGTCGTGGGGCCGTGGAGAGGGTTGCCGGAGGCCACTTCTAAGGAGGCAGCTCAGGGCCTGGCACAGAGTAGGCACCTGTGTGTGGTTAGTACACTCCTCTCAGGGTGGGGGAGGCCTGCCCCCTGGTGGAGGAATGCACCAGAGAAGGAGGCTCACTTGCCCAGAGCCACAAAGCGCATCGATGGGAGAGCTGGCATTGGAGCCCACACTGGCGTGCTCACCACTCCACACAGCACACACCCTGTGTCCACGCTGTGCCCTCCTCCACACAGCACACTCCAGGCACCTCTGTCCGCTACCTCCCAGCTTCCTCTTCCTTATAACATACTGATTATACCGTTCACCTTGATAGAGTCATTGGCATGCGCTAATCCCTTTACAAAGATTTCATCCCCTCCTCTTCCCAACAACTCTACTGTGCTATAACCATGCCCATTTCACAGAGGAGAAAAGTGAAGCTCAGAGAAGTGAAACCACCCACACACAGACCTACAGCTAATGAGTAGGAGTACTGGCGTTCAAAGAACCTAACTCCTTCCCACCTTCTCCATTATCTTTATTAATAATAAGAATGCATAGGATTTTATTTATTAATATCAGTATGAGCCAATACATATATTGGGGACCTACTGTGTGCTGAAGCCCTAGGCTGAAAGATTTTTTTCTTAGTTTTTTATTTTTTTTAATTTTTTTTAAGTATTACTTTTTTGAGAGAGAGAGCAGAGTGAGAGCTGGGGGGGGAGCGCAGAGAGACAGAGGGACAGAGGGTCTGAAGCAGGACCCCACGCTGACAGCAGCAAGCTGGATGCAGGGCTTGAAGCCACAAACGCACTTCAAGGTCATGACCAGAGCTGAAGTCTCATGCTCAACCCTCAACCCACTGAGCCACCCAGGTGCCCCGAAGCTGAAAGATTTTAATACACAGCCTTATGGGTTAGATGTCAGACCCCAGGGTCCAAATCCCACTTCTCCCATTTACCCCCTCTGTGTCCTAGAGCAAATGACTCCGTGCCTTGGTTTCCCCATCTGTAAAGTGGGGCTGACAGTAGTGCCTGCCTCAAGGAGCTGTTTAGGGACTCAATGCTGAGAGATGCATGAAAGACTTAGAATAGCCCGTGATCTGTGTAAGCAAACTGTGAGCATTAACTGTTATTAGCCCCATGTTACAAATTAGGAAAAAGCATCAGAGAGTTTGAGTAACCTGCCTGCAGCCTCACAGCAGAGATTGGAAGGGATCCAAAATCCTTGGGTTATAATCACCCACCCTCTTGTGCCAGGATGTACAAACCTTCTCCCAGTCGGGATTCATGCATAACAATAATAATAATTAATAATAATAATAATAATACCGTATTTCATGGATTCGAAGACTTAAGTGTTTCTGCCCCTTTTCCCATCCCTCAGTGAGACGTGCTGTATAATGACAGCGTCACAGCGGCATTGATGACACTGAGCTGATAGAAACCTCTGGAACTAGTTATCGGTGATGATTACATGCACAAGTCAATGCCACGGGCATCGTGCCCTTTGAAATGGTTTCAATGGCAGCTTTAAGTTTTTAACTACATTTAAACACATCGATGATGCTGAGAACGGGGAAATACGGTAATAATGGCCCCGTGAATTGGCGCGGTCGGGTCGGTGACCCAGTGTGAGCGGAAGCCCGCAGACCCGGATCTGAACCCCGTCCCCACCTCCCCACCTCGTTTCCCCCGCAGGGACCGGGACGGTCGATGTGCAGGCTCCAGAGCAGGTGCTCGGCTTCCCGGGCGACACGGTGGAGCTCAAGTGCAACCTGCCCCCCCTGGAACACAAAGTGCAGGTGACCCAGGCGACCTGGACGCGGCGCACCGCGGCGGGGGACGACGTCAACGTGGCGGTCTTCCACCCCACACAGGGCTCCAGCTTCCCCGAGCCCGGGCGGCTGGAGTTCGTGGCCGCCAGGCGGGGCGAGGAGCTGCGGGACGCGACGCTGGCCCTTCGAGGGCTGCGCCTGGAGGACGAAGCCAATTACACCTGCCGCTTCGCCCTGTTCCCGGACGGCAGCAAGAGCGCGCGCATCCGGCTCNGGCCTCTGCCCCCAGCTTGGCCAGTGCTTTCATCTCGGATTCTCCTTCCCTCCTCTGTAAAATGGGCTTGGTAACCACAGTGCCGCCGTCAGAAAGCTGTCCTGAGGGTCTCAGGACTTTAATGGGGTTTAGAACTGAGGCCCCTGGGAGCTTCTGCCGCTGTCAATGGCTGTTACTCCCGTTGGTAGAGGAGGGAGGGCTGAAACACAGGAGTGGGCTTCAAGGAACTTAACTCCTTCCCACCTTCTCCATTATCTTCATTAATGATCGGAATGCACAGAACAGACTGGAAAGGCAGAAACAGGTCGGTCCCATGCTCCCAGGGGATGATCAGGGGCGCTACCTGATTTCGGGGGAATTCAAACAAGTGATCTTTGTTTTTATGTTTATTTTTTTCAAGTGTATTTATTTTGAGAGAGCACATGAGCGGGGGAGAGGCAGAGAGAGAGAGAGGGAGAGAGAGAATTTCAAGCAGACTCCACGCTGTCAGTGCAGAGCCCGATGTGGAGCTCAAACCCAGACAGTGACCTGAGCCGAAACCAAGAGTTGGAGGGCTAATCGACGGAGCCACCCAGGCGCCCCTGTTTATCTTTGAGAGAGACAAAGAGCATGAGCAGGGGAGAGACAGAGACAGAGAGTGAGCGGGAGAGGGGCAGAGACAGAGAGGGAGATACAGAATCCAAAGCAGGCTCCAGGCTCTGAGCTGTCAGCACAGAGCCCAACGCGGGGCTCGAACCCACAAACTGTGAAATCATGACCTGAGCCGGTGTCAGACCCTTAACCGACTGAGCCCCCCAGGCGCCCACAAAAAAAGAGGATCTTCATGCTGTGGTCCTAGGCTTCGCACCGGAATATTTTCATTATCAAATTCTGAATCGAGCTCTGCGGTTCATCCTGGATGAGGCACCTCTGATAGCAACCCCAAAGCCACGTATAGTCTGTCCCTGCGGCCTGGCCCGGTCATGACTGCTTTAGAATATGCCCCAGCCATCAAAGCCCCTGTCGTGGGAAAACCAGAGAAAACGTCCTTTGCGGAAGCCTCGCGGGGCACTGGCCATGAACCTGAGAGGAGATAATCGCAGGGACGGTGTTGGGGGGCTCACAATACCCAGTGGCAGATGGGAAAAACATTCATCCACCTCCGTCACTTTGGTCCTGAGAGCGACCTTTATGCTGTGCACCACATTCTGCAGCCCCTACTGTGATCCTTTATGTGACTCAGAAACAACTAGGGGCGCCTGGGGGGCTCAGTCCGGTGAGCGTCTGACTTCAGCTCAGGTCGTGATCTCACAGTTCGTGAGTTCGAGCCAGAGCTGGGCTCTGTGCTGACAGCTCAGAGCCTGGAACCTGCTTCCCATTCTGTGTCTCCCTCTCTCTCTCTGCTCCTCCCCCACTCGCACTCTGTCTCTTCATCAAGAAATAAAATAAAAACATTTAAAAATGTTTATTAGAAACAAAAAGGAACAACTAGAAACACGGCTTTTCGTGTCTGCACTGAAGGCCCCCCAAACTCCATGCCGGCAGAGACAGAAACTAGTTTTAATGTCAAATAATATTTTTGTTAGCAACTTACTCATCCCAGATACCAAGTAGACCAGGTAATAGTTGTTTGGGAAATTTTATGTACTTTACATAAAATTCTCAGTATTTTACAAAAAAAAAAAAAAAAACCCAACCAGTGAGTCAAATTTAAGAGAAACTTCCCGCCCATAATCACACTACAACAACAGACAATAATGAGGAAGGAACCAAGTGAAACCCCAGGTTTGGGGATCACCAGAATGATGATAAAGGAGGGGCGCCTGGGTGGCTTAGTCGGTTAAGCGTCCGACTTTTGCTTAGGTCATGATCTCGCGGTTCGTGGGTTCGAGCCCCGTGTCGGGCTCTGTGCTGACTGCCAGCTCAGAGCCTGGAGCCTGTTTCAGTCTGTGACTCCCTCTCTCTCGGACCCTCCCCTGCTCACGCTGTCTCTCTCTCTCTCTCCTAGAAATAAATAAAACATTAAAAAAAAAAAAAAAGAATGATGATAAAGAGATGGTCAAGGGGCCGCCTGGGGAGCTCAGTTGGTTGAGCGTCTGACTCGGCTCAGGCCATGAGATCGCGGTTCACAAGTTCAAGCCCCGCGTGGGACTCTGTGCTGACAGCTAGCTCAGAGCCTGGAGCCTGCTTCGGGTTCTGTGTCTCCCTCTTTCTCTGACCCTCCCCCGCTCATGCTCTATCTTTCTCTGTCTCTCAAAAACAAATAAGCATTGGGGCGCCTGGGTGATTCAGTCAGTTGAGCATCCGCCTTTGGCTCAGGTCATGATCTCACGGTTCGTAGGTTCGAGCCCTGCGTCGGGCTCTGTGCTGACAGCTAGCTCAGAGCCTGGAGCCTGTTTCGGATTGTGTGTCTCCCTCGCTCTCTGACCCTCCTCTGCTCACACTGTCTCTCTCTCTCAGAAATAAATAAGAACATTGAAAAAAAATTTTAATAAATAAATAAGCGTTAAAGTATATATATACACATATATGCATGTGTATATACATACATATATGTGTGTTTATACATACATATATATGTGTGTGTATATATATATATATATATATATACACACACACATATACATATAAGAGAAAGAGAAATGGTCAAGAGGTGTTTGGAGTCAGACCTGTGTGAAAGCCTAGCTCTGTCCATTACAATTGCGTCACCTTGAGCCCCTCACTTCCCTTCTCGACCTGCTCAGCCCTTCCCTCCTCCATGAAGGCCTCCTTAACTGCTACCACAGACTGCAGCACTCCTTCTGGGGTCCCCCATCCCAGCCTGGCCCGCTCTGGGGTGCCAGTATGTGGGGAAGTCTGTCTTCCCCCTGGACTGTGTACCCTATGAAGGCAGGTCCAGGGCCGTCTCAGTCATGCCCGGGTCCCCGACACTGCCCATCATACCACCAGGCAATGCCTTCACTTCCCAATAATATCAGTTACCAAGCAGTTGTTATGCGCCAAGTATGATTTTCTGCATAATCTCATTGCCTGAGAGCCTATCATTATCCCCAGTTGACAGGCAGAGAAACTGAGGCACAGACGTGCCCGAAGCCACCCAGTGGCTCAGGGACGGAGCTGGGATTTGAACCTGGCCCTCCTGTTCTCTCAGCCGGCTCCCCCGCCCCCCGCCCGCTGCTGAGATGTCCATTGAAGGACCGCAGGCGAGGACTAACCGGTCCCTTTCACTCCCCTCCACAGCCCAGCCGGAGAACAAGGCTGAGCCCGAGGAGGTCCCGCTCGGCCCGCTCGGCCCGGGGCCCGTGCCCGTGGCCCGCTGCACGTCCCGTGGAGGCCGCCCGCCCGCCCGGATCTCCTGGTCACTCCCGGGCGGGAAGGCCAATGAGAGCCTGGTGCCAGGACACCTGCCTGGCACAGCCGATGTCGTCAGCCTCTTGACCATCATGCCCTCCAGCCAGGCGGACGGCCAGAACGTCACCTGCCGAGTGGAGCACGAGAGCTTCAAGAAGCCCGTCCTGCTGCCCGTGACCCTCGCTGTGCCTTGTGAGTGTGCCCAGTGTGAGCAAGAGGAGGGCTTCCACACGACGGTCTCCGCCCCGCCACGTTGTCCACGGGGGGCCCTGGGTCCCGACAGCAGTGTCTTTTGCGTCCTTCATCACTTCTTTTGTCTACCCTGGCTCTGTCTGCATGGACACCCCACCCCGTTCTCCCTTGAGCATCGTCTACGCACACTGCCTCCACCCCCTTCCCGAGCCAGCTGTCTACACCGACCTTGCTCATGGCTACAGTGCTTCCTGCATTGTTTATACCACGTCCCGTGACCATTTTCTACACTGTTTCTCCATCATCCATGCCGGACGCATGGGCCACAGACCGCGCTGCCCCCGCTGTGGGAAGCTTGGCCACCAGCTGTGGGAAGTTGTCGCTGCTCCCCACATTGTCTAGACCGCCTGCTGTGACGTCTGTCGACATTGACACTTGACGTTTTCTCTGCTGGTTCTCGGTTCTGTCTCTCCTCGGTTCTGTCTCGCGCTGGCTCCCGGTACTGTCTACACTAGCTCATCCAGGGGGCTGTGTCCTCCCTTCACTGTCTACACTGAGTACTCCCTCCAAGTAGTTGCTACACTGATTCCCTCAGGCACTGTCTACACTGGACACCCTCAACCTTGCCACTGGGTGTGAGGGAGGAAGGGATTGACACTGCTTCCTCCCCACCAAAAAAAAAAAAAAAAGAGAGAGAAAAAACCCACTCTGTTTCATTGGCCTTCCCCCCGGGGAATTTGTTTTTTTGTTTTGTTTTTTTAAAATTTTTTTAATGTTTTATTTATTTCTAGGAGAGAGAGAGAGAGAGAGACAGCGTGAGCAGGGGAGGGTCAGAGAGAGAGGGAGTCACAGACTGAAACAGGCTCCAGGCTCTGAGCTGGTTGTCAGCACAGAGCCTGACGCAGGGCTCGAACCCATGAACCGCGAGATCATGACCTAAGCGAAAGTTGGACGCTTAACCGACTAAGCCACCCAGGCGCCCCACCAGGGACTTTGAAACACCTTCCTGGCCAATCACATTTAGGCTGGATAAATAGCAGCTGAAGCAGGGTCATCCAGGATTCTTCCTGCAGGACTTGTCAGAGCCTTGAATATGCTTCTGTGGGTTATGAGTGTCTAAGAGGCCTTTTCTCACAGGACACCCAAGGCACACAAGGACCTGGCTTACCCAGGAAAACGAGTAGAGAGAAACAGGTCCTGAGAAGCCTTCTCAACACCCCGCTATCTCCCACCCTGCCGAGGACTTCTGGCCTCTTATTCTCTGAGGGGATCCATTGCCCTGGGCTCCTGACAGATGTCTCTCTCTTGAGCTGTTCCCAAAACTCAGGGAGGCCTTTCCTCATTACGACATGATCCCACATGTCTTTGGCCCCCCTGAAGGGTCTGTGTGTCTGTTTCCTCCAGACCCGCCCGAGGTCTCCATCTCCGGCTATGATGACAACTGGTACCTCGGCCACAGCGAGGCCACCCTGACCTGTGACGTCCGCAGCAAACCAGAGCCCACGGGCTACGACTGGAGCACGTGAGTCCTGGGTGGACCTGGACCCGAGTCTGGGGGGGGCGCTGGGGGCCTGGACCCCTGGGTCTGAGGGAGGAGGGGCTGGGGGCAGAATTCCCTTGCCTGAGGGAGGAGGGAGGCACAAGAAAGTAAAAAGAGAGGAGTTGACTTTAGGTCCCAGTGAAATTTCTGTCTGGCGCGCACAGTTTATAACGGGGGTTAGTTCAGGTTCACCATTACACCTGCTCTTGTCCGTTGTCTGCTGTGCACCCGTGGTCACCTGACCCCATGTGATGCCCACACTCCGGGCATAGGAAGCACTATTACCCTGGGATTAAAGATAAGTTGGGGCCCAGGGCGCCAGGGTGGCTCAGTCAGTGAAGCATCTTACTTCTGCTCAGATCATGATCTCACAGTCTATGAGTTCAAGCCCCGCGTTGGGCTCTGGCTGACAGCTCGGAGCCTGGAGCCTGTTTCAGATTCTGGGTCTCCCTCTCTCTCTGCCCCTCCCCTACTCGCGCTCTGTCTCTCTGTCTCTCAAAAATAATAAGCACTTTTTAAAAATTAAAGAAGAAAGATAAGTTGGGCCCCAATAGGTACAGTCCTTCGGGGGGGGGGGTCCCATAGCCACAAGGGGGCAGAAGTGGCTGCAAGCCAACCCTCTTAACCTCTGGGCTGTGCTACCTCCCCACCCCCACCCGGTCCCCTCATGTAGTCTGCTCAGTCACTTCTGATGGAGCAGGTCTGGCCCCAGTACAGAGCAGTCAGATTTCCTCAAGTTCATGCCAAAGCCAGGGTTAAGAGTGGGGAAAGAAAACGGCAAAGGGACAGATTGTCTTAGATAATTTGTACCGGGCTTTCGTTCTTATTACAAAATAACTTCTGACCATCATAGACACTTGAGACAATCCAGTAATGAGCAAGAAAAAACAGCACCCGTAGTCAAGTGTACCCAGCCAGCTCCAGAAATATCCACCATTACCCGTTGTTATATATCCTTCCTGTCTTTTATTCTCTACGCTTCTGAACAAAAACTGCTACAGGTACAATTTCAAAACTTTTCCCCTAACGCATGAACGCCTTCCTGGGTCCCAGCCCATCGACCCACCTCCCCATTTCCCCTCAACGCTTCCTCAGGGCAGTTTTTAGACATACAGAAAAGATGTTAAGAATTTTCCAGTGAACACCCACCACGTGGATTTTCCCACTGACCTTTTGCTGGACTCGCTCTAGCACGGTTCTGTCCCTCCGTCCACCCCTCCCTCCATCCGGCAGTCTTTCACCTTTCGTGCATTTCGAAGCGTCCATGGTCCCCTTTCCAGTGATGCTGGCTCTGTCCTCACTTATTTGACGGGTCCTGAACGTGAGCTCGTGCCCCGTTTGCACCCACGCGGATGCAGCAGTGGTGGCCGTCCCTGCCTGTCCGTGTCGGGATGGCTGCAGTCAAGTCTCTACCGCCAGTCAAAGGAATCGCAGTCAAAGCTCTTCCAACGGTGTCGGCTGACGCCTTTACTGCCCCACCTCAAACCACCAGCCGCGATGTAGGCGCGGGAGCCACATAGCCGGGTTCCGTCCCAGCTCCGCAAAATGCCCCAGACCCGCGCTGGCGTCTCCTCCATCCATTACGCCAAAGTGTTTTGACTGTTCCTTGAGTGCCATCGGCCAACATACCTTGGCAAATAAAACAGACCAAATTCCCTCCCCTCCTGGCGCCTCCATTCTAGCCAGGGAGGGAAAGGGTAAACAAAGTAATACTGTAAAGCAGAGGGTGTCGGCCAAGGATTAATGCTGGGGAAGAGGTAAAGCAGGGGAGGGGGACGTGGCAGTTAAAACAGCGTGGCCAGCGAAGGTGCCACTGAGGTGACGTCTGAGCAGAGGCCTGAAGGAAGTGAGGGTGAGCTGTGCCGGGACACAGGGGAACACCATTCCCGGCAGAGGGAACAGCATATGCAAAGGCCCTGAGGTGGCGGCATCACTGTAGTGTTCGAAGATGAGTAGGGCCCCATGGGGGGCGTAGCAGACAGTGTGGACAGTGGTACCCGCAGCCGGCTCATGGGGTCTGTACTTGGGGTCTACGCGGAGTGACGCAGGAGTCACAGGGTGACTGAAGAGCGCAGGGTGGCGAACAGCTTCGTTCTAACGGGATCTCTCTGCCCACTGCCATGGAGGCGGGGAGCCCTGTGAGAAGGTGGCCGACGCAGCCCAGGAACGGGGTGGGGGTGGGTGCTCAGCCCCCAGGGAGGACGGCCGAGTGGTCAGAGTCTGGAGAGGGTTCGAAGGTGGGGCGGACGGCACCTGCTGCCAGGCTGGGTGTGGGCATGAGAGGAGGACTCAGGGAACTTTCGGGCCTTCGCTTGGCTTAGCTTCATACAGTTAGAGCTCACACCTGCCGCCTCCTCGCCCGTCCGTGTCTCCCAGGACCCAGGGTCCCGTGCCACCCTCTGCTGAGCCCCAGGGCTCGCGGCTCCTGATCCGTACTGTGGACAAGTCAATCAACACCACTTTCGTCTGCCGCGTCACCAACGCCCTAGGGACTGGCCAGGCAGAACTGACCGTCCTGGTGACAGGTGAGGACCCCCTCCCCCCACCCCGGGTGGAGAGAACAGAGGGAGCAAAGGGAACAGATCCCTCCGGAGGGAGAGGTGCGGAGGCGATCCCTGGTTAGGGAGCCCTCAGCCACAAGAACGCTCCCGAATTCCCATTCAACCCCTCGCCCCCTCCCGGAAGGACCAGCGGTCCGCTTCACCCCACGAATGCACCGTCCGACCCATTGCAACGGCCACACCTGCGCCACGCCGCAAACCCAGGCCGGGGCTGTTGCCCGAGGCTTGTCCCCAGGGACCCCGAAAGGCCTTCCCAACCATATTAGGCAGCCCTCTGTCCATTGCGGTTGATAGAAGCCCAACTCCAAATAGTCTAAGCAAAAAACAGAAACAAAAAAAAACGGGACTTTATTGAAAAACGCACCTTCGGGTGCGGTCAGACCCACACGCTCCAGCCGGGGGTAACCCCGGAACTTTCCTTTACGTCTCCCGCCTCTGCTTTGCTCTGGGCTGACTGCGTGTGCGCTCAGAGAGGGTCCCCCTCCGGGAGGCGAGATGTCCCCTCAGCGGCTGTGGCCTCGCGTCTCCCCTGGTTAAGTAGCCCCAGGAGAGAGAAGACACCACTTTCCGTAGCTCTAGCCCAGGTCCCAGGGCTGCCGGTCACTGATGCAGCCCGGGTCACAACCCGCACCCCCCCACGCCCCCACCCCGCCCTCGGAATCCCTCACCACAGCCACGGACAATGCAATGCTCTGATCAGCCAGGCCGGGGTCGAAGTCTCGTGCTAAGAGCCACAGGGTGGGGTCAAGTCCCCCTGAACCGTACAGACCAAGGGAGGCGGAGTGGTAGCTTCCTAAAGGATTCGGAGTAAGGGTCTGGGGGCCGGGGACCCAACCCTGGCTCTTGCTTCTCTTCCAGCAGAATCTCCAAAGGAGGTGTCACAGAGAGGCCTGTCCATCGTCCTGACCGTCCTGATCGTGGTCATAGTGGTCCTGTTGGTGCTGCCGATTTTGTGGTGGCTCAGACGCTCCCGTGAGTCCTTCCTCTTTACCGTGTCCCCTGCCCCTCCGCCGTGAGCGCATGGCCCCACAGCTGCCGTGGCCGGGCGCCTACTAAGCCCCCCACGTGGCCATCTCCCACTGAATCCTCAGTGCCTCGGGGTGCCTTGGGGTCCCCCCGTTTTACACACGGGGGCCCCACATTCAAGGAATCTGGCTCCTTGGATCACTGACTCCTTGTACAAATGTTTAGGGACCATAGCAGCACGGACACCCTAAAGGATGCCTGATGCTCTAAAGGACCCAAAACTTTTATTTATTTATGTTTTTTTTTTACTGTTTATTTATTTTTGCAAGCGTGCAAGCAGGGGAGGGGCAGAGAGAGGGAGACACAGAATCGGAAGCAGGCTCCAGGCTCTGAGCTGTCAGCACAGAGCCCGACGCGGGGCTCGAACCCACAGACCGTGAGATCATGACCTGAGCAGGAGTCGGACGCTCCGACTGAGCCACCCAGGCGCCCCCCAAGGGCCTGATGCTCTTAACTCAAGGGCTTCACACAGGCTGTTCCCTGCCTGGAGCACCCTCCCCACGGCCCCTTCTGGTGAAGTCCTTGGGCTTCGCGAGAAGAGCTGTATAAGAGCGACATTTTGCAGAGCTCTTCCTACCTGGCCGTCACTTTCCGCACAACAGAGCGCGCGCGCACACACTCGTACACTGCAGAGGGCCTCGTGCTGTGAGCCCCATTTTACAGATGAGGAGATGTTTGCTTGGAGAGCTGCGGTCAGCTGGGAAGTCAGAGGAGTAGAAAGCAGTTCTGCTGACCACAAAGCTTGTCCCCTCGACCACTGAACAAAATTGCCTCACGTCCCAGCTGGAGGCCCCTTCCTCCGCCTCCTCCTCCCCCTCCTCCTCCTCCAGGAAGCCCTCCCTGATCTCCCTGGGCTCCCCCACCCCAGCCCTTGCCCCATTCTGGGACACGGTCTCTCCAACGCCCTGCGATCCCTCGGAGGGCAGAGCCGGAACTGTCACTCATAAGGCCACGGCCGTGTCCCCAGCACCACCTGCCGCCGGGCCGGGCACACAAGGGCCCCTGGAGGAAGTGTGTGCCAAGTGTGGCATCTCCAGAAACAGACCAGACTGCCTGGGTCTGGGCCCTCATTCTAACTTCTTTATTAATTGTGTCATCGCGGGCAAATGACCTCCTCTCCTTGACTCGGTTTCCTCATCTGGAAATGGGAGTACGTGTACCTGCTTGTGTAGGTAACACACGTCGCACAGCATTTAGCACAGGGTAAGCCACAGGCGGGGTGTGTATGAGCTGTATCCATCACTGCTGGCAGCACTGTCACTCTGATTAATACAGGCTCCGTACGGGCAGGAATTTTTGTCTCTTTTCTTCACGGATGTATCTGCAGAGCCTCGAATGCACCTGATGTAAACTAGACGTTTCTTTTCTTTTTAATGTTTTTTTTTTCATTAATGTTTTTAATTCGTTTTTGAGAGAGAGTGAGCAAGTGGGGGCTGGGGGGCAAGAGAGAAAGAGAATCCCAAGCAGGCTCCTCATGGCCAGCACAGAGCCCGATGCAAGCCTTGAACCCACAAACCGTGAGATCACGACCTGAGCCAAAATCAGGAGCCAGACAGTCAGACGACTGAGCCGCCCAAACTCCCCCAAAGTGGACATTTCTTATGTGCTGAATAAACCCGTTTGATGGTTGAGGAAACTTGAGGCACAGAGAGGTTCAGTCAATTGCCCAAGGTCACACAGCTCCTAAAGGACAGAGCCAGGATTTCGAATCTTCTGTCAGGTTCCAGAGCCCATGCTCGGGGAATATGCGTTTAGGGGCACCTGGGTGGCTCAGCTGGGCGTCCGACTTCGGCTCAGGTCATGATCTCAGAGTTTGTGAGTTTGAGCCCCGTGTTGGGCTCTGTGCTGACGGCTCAGAGCCTGGAGCCTGCTTCAGATTCTGTGTCTCTCCCTCTCTCTGCCCCTCCCCTGCTTGCGCTCTGTCTCTCTCACTCTCAAATATAAACATTAAAGAAAACATTTTAATAAAGAAATAATCATTTATACTTAATAGCAAAACGAATAACAGGGGAGGCATATACCCCAGGCCTGTTTTACAAAATGTATAAACCGCGGTGGTGAGTGGCCGCCCCGCGTCAATAGCAGTACCAGGAACTCAGCGGGCGCTGCCACCCGCGTGCGTGCTGGCGTCCGGCACTGTCGTCAGTCCCTGACAACCTCTCCTCCTCTCTCCCCAGGTCGGGCCCGAAACAGCTCCTCTGCCAATGGGGTGAGTGCGGTGGTGGAGCCGGGGAGGGTTGCGGGGATGAGGGGGAGGGGGTGGATTCTGCCCAAACCACAGACCGTGCGCCCGGTCTCGCCCAAGGAGGGGGCAGATGTCCTGGGCACCTGCGGCCCGTACCCAGGAGCCAGCCTGGCGTGAGAAGCCAGTCCCGGAGCGTTCCCCCAGAGGCCGCGAGCGGTGCTTCCCGACCTTTCCTGCCTCCTGCCGCCGGACGCGGCTGAGCCGTTTGCTAAGCTTGACCCC
>NW_027533260.1:5585135-5596266 GCF_008692635.1 Crocuta crocuta | reverse complement strand
GAGTGGGGTCTGGGGCGGGGGGGGGTCTGCGCTGGGGATCTGCATGTCCACAGGCGCCCCTTCCCTGCCTGCTCACTCACGCTGCCTCCTCAATGGCTTGTTGGCCTTTGGGCTGAGATCAAGGGAGGGTGTGGCGCCCTGGCCCCCAGGGAGGGGCAGGGACAGGCCTGCCACGCGCTGGCCTCGGCGGGAACGTTTTGTTGCAAGGCCCTGTGGCTAAAGTTTGACTCTCTGCTTTCCAGTGCATCACCTACACCGCAGTGGACCTTAACGGTGGCTCTTTCCAGGACCCGCCCACAGAGAGCTAGAAGTGACAGCATGGTGACAGTGTCGTCATCATCATCGTCATCATCAGGACTGCTGGAGAGAGAGACTAGGGGTGGGGAGGACGGGGCCTCCCCGCCGGCCTCTGCCCCAGTGGGGGAGGCCTCCCTCCAAAGACACTGGCCGCCTTCCTCATGCCAGACCTACCTCGAGAATGTCCCCTCTGCCCCGCTGGGCCGTGGCCGGTGCAGGTCCGGGTGTCCCCGCCACCGCCCTCGGTTCAGGTATCCCTGTAAAGGATCCCCAGACCCTGGGTAACACTCGCAGCTTCAGGTCCTCATGGCGAGAGTATGATTCAGGTCAGCAGCGTGGGTGACGGGCCCCTGGGGGCACCGGCCCAGACAGACCCCGCAGCCGCTCTCCGTCCCCCCCGCTCGGCGGCACTGACTTCTGCCAGCGACGGTGTGCGACAGCACGACAGGGTCCCGCCGTCCAGGGAAGGACACCGAGGTCGGACGTCCGCAGTTTGGTGGCACTGTCTCTGCCAGGGCCCCCTCATGGGAGGGACGGCCGAGCACCCGCGGAGCTGACTGTGATCTCCAACACCTCTGTAGCTCAAGGCGCCGCTGTATGATTATTTTCAACTATTTATTATTATTTTTAATTTCCATCCAAGTAAGCTAACGTAGAGGGTAATAATGATCTCAGGAATAGAAGTTACATATGCCACCCGGTGCTCCTCCCAACAGGGAGTCCCCATTAATGCCCCTCTACTAGGTAGCGCAGCCCCCCAACACCCCGCCAGCGACCCTCAGTTCGTTCTCCGTATTGCACAGTCTCTTACGGTTTGGTCTCCCTCCCTGTTTTTATATTATTTTTGCTTCCCTTCCCACTATATTATTTTTTTAAGTTTATTTATTTTGAGAGAGAGCACAAGTGGGGGAGGGGCAAAGAGAGCCGTAGAGAGGGAGAGAGTCCCATGCAGGCTCCGCACTGTCAGCCCAGAGCCCCATGCGGGCCTTGAACTCAGGAACCTTGAGATCATGATCTGAGCAGAAGTCTTAAGGCCCCACTTACATTGATCCGTGCCGCCGAGACGCCCTGTCTTAAGGTCCCCCTATAAATCACACTGTTAGCGTAAACTGTCCTGTGCCACCCACAGCCCCAGGCAAACTAAAAGGACTGTCGGCCAAGACCTGCCTCCTGGAGCCAGGGGCAAAGGGCAAAGGGCCAAATCTTTCTTTGGGCAAGGTTACCCCTTTCCTGTCTCGTGGGGCCACATAGACTGTTCCAGCTGCCAGAGAATTTTTATAGGAATTTGACCTCTGGCCTTGAACTTCTAAATCTCTGTATGGGTGAAATCCCTGTGGTTACAAGAAATAGCTGCCGACCCTCAATCCCTAAGAGAACCCGAGGCTGGACCTCAGCTGCTCAGCGCCGACCCAGGAGCAGGAGCAACTGGTGGACGGGAACTTGGAGGGTGTGAGTTCCAGGCACCCCTGCCAGGACGCAGGTCCCGGGAGATCGCAGCCAGGGTGCGGGGTTGGCGGGACCACCCGAGAAGGGGAGCCAGTCACCCAGCAAGGCAAGCAAAGTGTCAAAACAAGGGGGAAGAGGCCCCGAGAGAGCAGGAACCACATCTGTGCAAGACACAGGGCCCTCAGACCAGGGACGACATGGCCCGAGGTCCCAGACGCAGAGCTGCCCAGACACGGCACACACGTTTCCTTTACCACAGTCTCTGGTCTTGGATCCCGGCACCGGAAGTCCTCTCACAGCAAGACTGCCTGTTGGGGGGGCGCCTGGGTGGCTTAGTCGGTTAAGCGTCCGACTTTCGCTTAGGTCGTGATCTCGCGGTTCGTGGGTTCGAGCCCCGCGTCGGGCTCTGTGCTGCCTGCCGGNAGCCTGGAGCCTGTTTCAGTCTGTGACTTCTTCTCTCTGACCCTCCCCTGCTCAAGCTGTGTCTCTCTCTCTCTCCTAAAAATAAATAAAAATATTAAAAAAAAAAAAAAAAAAAAGACTGCATGTTGGGGAAACAGCCTGCAGGGAATAAGGCCTCGGGCCAGGATGCTAACTAAACCAGAGCGTGAAGCATGAGCTGCCCTGCAAGAGAAAACAGGAAGTTCTCGGGCCACATGTGAGGGGCGGGGGTGGGGGCAACGTGAGAAATCCGTCGCGTTGCTACTACATAAACCCTGCGCATCCCTCATTAAAGTTAATTCATGACACCTTAGAGTCTCAGGGCGCAAAGGGGGTCTTCTGTGGGAATGGGGGAGGGGCTGACTTTTGTGTGGACTGTCAACGTGTGGGACAGAAGCAAGGGCGTGGGAGCAAGCACCTGAATCGGGAAGGCCACAGGGATGTCCCTCCTCCCCAGGATTCCCAGATGCCCTGGGGAGAGCTCGTTTTATTTCTCTCTAATTTTTTATATTATTTTTAATGTTTTTATATCGTTTTTTTAAATGTTTATTTATTCTTGAAAGATGAAGAGAGCAGGAGCAAGGGAGGGGCGGAGAGAGAGGGAGACACAGAATCCGAAGCAGGCTCCAGGCTCTGAGCTGTCTGCACAGAGACCCACGCGGGGCTCGAACCTATGAACCACAAAATCATGACCTGGGCCGAAGTCGGACGCCTACCTGACTGAGCTGCCCAGGTGCCCCTCTCTTTAATATTTTTTAACTACGTCCTATATAAACATCCCCAAATCGAGAGTTATTAAAAAAAAAAAAATCAGGGCATCCACTTTGAGTTCATTTGCACATAGAGAATAAGGAAAGGGTCCGGCTTCATTCTTTTGCTTACGGACATCAGTTTCGCACGACACTGAGAACGTAATTAATTATACACTTTAAAATGCCTAAAATGGGCCATTTTGGTCATCTCTATTTTCCTACAATTTTCTTTTAAAATACGCTTCACAACCAGCATAGAGCCCATCCTGGGGCTTGAACTCATGCCCCTGAGCTCAGGACCTGAGCTGAGATTGAAGAGTCGCACGCTTAACCGACTGAGCCACCCAGGCGCCCCTCTATTTTCCTACAAGTTTTAAAAATTACTAATGTAATACACCAACACCCACCAAATAGTCCATTTTATTTAAAAAAAAAATTTTTTTGTAAATTTATTTCTAGGAGAGAGACAGCATGAGTAGGGGAGGGTCAGAGAGAGAGGGAGTCACAGACTGAAACAGGCTCCAGGCTCTGAGCTGGCAGTCAGCACAGAGCCCGACGCGGGGCTCGAACCCACGAACCGTGAGATCATGACCTAAGCGAAAGTCGGACGCTTAACCAACTAAGCCACCCAAGCGCCCCCCCCCTTTTTTTTTTCAAATAGTCCATTTTAGATGGGGGAACCGTGTTACCAGAAACTTTGTGGCTTGAAACACAAAAATGATTCTTACAGCTCTTGGAGGTCAGAAGTCCAGAATGAGCCTCATGGGGCTACAAGGCTTCCCCAGGGTGGGTTCCTCCGGAGGCCCCAGGGGAGACTCTGCTCCCCGTTTCCCCAGCTTCTGGAGGTGGCCCCCATGTTCCTTGGCGTGAGGACCATCACCTGGCCTTTCCTCCCCGGGCCCCCACGTTCCAGCCTCCTCCTCTGACCTCCCCGCCTCCCTCTTTCCTGTGACTACATTGGACCCACGTGGGCCCCTCTCCATAAGCTCCCCATCTCCAGGTCCTCAATCACACCCGCAAAGCCTTTGTGCCATATGAGGGAACGCCTTTTAGCCACCACTCCCACCGCCATAGCCATGGGACTAGCGTCAGGTGAGGTTATTAAGGTACACAGAACGGGGGCACCTGGGTGGCCCAGTCGGTTAAGGCTCCGACTTCAGCGTGTGATCTCACGGTTCGTGAGTTCGAGCCCCATACAGGGCTCTGTGCTGTCGGCGCAGAGCCCACTTTGGGTCCTCTGTCTCTGTCTGTCTCTCTCTGTCTCTCTCTCTCCTGCCCTTCCCCGGCTCATGCTCTCTCTCAAAAATAAACATTGAGATGCCTGGGTGGCTCCGTTGGCTAAGCGTCGGACTTCAGCTCGGGTGATGATCTCACAGCTCCTGAGTTCGACCCTGCCTCGGGCTCTGTGCTGACAGCTCAGAGCCTGGAGTCCCATTCGGATTCTGTGTCTGCCCCTCCCATGCCTGGTGCTCTGTCTCTCTTTCTCTCAGTCAGAAATAAATAACCATTAAAAATAAACAAACATTTTAAAAGCTTTTTAAATGCACACAGAACAAATATATGTCCTTTTTTCCATACTAGGTAATGTCTCAGACAAACCGTTCTGCACCATACTTTTAGTACTAAGATTTCTGGAAATTCTGAGAAAGCGCCTTTATTTTAGTTTATTTTTTATGTTTATTTTTGAGAGACAGACAGAACGTGAGCAGGGGAGGGGCAGAGAGAGAGAGGGAGACGCAGAATCCGAAGCAGGCTCCAGGCTCCGAGCTGGCAGCACAGAGCCCGACGCGGGGCTCGAACGCACGAACCAGAGAGAGTGCCGTTAGTCTTTTTCCAGCCGCGCTCGCCAGGGGGACACCCAGCACTTCTTCAGCCAAGAAGTGGACGGACGTTTGTAGCGTTTCCGCGCTTCTCCCGTGACAGCGCTGTAACGAGTGGCCTTGCTCACTGTCCCCCACCGCGTCTTGACACACGAGTGCAGGACACACTCCCGGAGGTGGAGCTGCTACGCAAAGAGTATGCGCCCCCTGCTGTCGCCGTAGGTCCCGACGGCGGTCCTCCGGCGCCTGTTCCCAGCCCGATGGCTGTGACCCCTTGATCGGGAGGCCGAAGGGCCTGTGGATTCACAAGCGCAGCGACCGCGAGTGGCCCCGGAACTGGGGTGTGGGAGCTGTACGCACGTCCCAGGAGATGGAGAAAACCGCGATCATCCGTGTTGGACGCGGAAGCGGGGGCGGGGGGGGCGTCTAATGGAGAAGCGAAAGCAGCCCCAAGCCCTCCCCGCCCCAGCCCTGCTCCCACGGGGAGGAGGGGGCGCTCCAGGCCGATGCCACCCCACCTAGAGGAGCCGCAAGGTCCGGGAACCTCCAGGGGGCAGAGGCTCGGGCCGAGGTCCTGTGCTCCTGAAACCCGGGCGGAAAACGAGGTGACCCCGCAACTCCGCTTCCAGGCAGGTGCCCGGAGAAACGCAAACGAGGTCGCCAAACAAGCCCCCGCACACCCGCGTTCACAGCCGCGCCGTTCACAGCGGCCGGAGGGTGAGACGCCCCAGGTGTCGCGGCAGGTGGATGATAACACGTGCTGCATCCGCCCACACACAGCGCGACATTGCTCAGCGATGAAAGGGGTGCAGCGCTGGCGCGCTACCACATGCATGAACCCCAAAAGAGTGAAAAGAAGTCAGCCACAAAAGGCTACAGAGTGTAGGATTCCGTCTATGCAAATGTCCAGAACAGGCAAATCCACACAGACAGGAGAGAGAGGAGGGGTTGCCAGGGCCTGGGGGAAGGGGTGATGGGGAGTGACTGCTTAATGGGTTCAAGGTTTCCTTGTGTCGTGATAAGGAAAGGAAAGGAAAGGGAAGGGGAGGGGAGGGGAGGGAAGGAAGAAAGAAAGAAGTAAAGGAAGAAAAGAGAGAAAGAAAGGAGGGAAGAAAGGAAGAAGAGAGAGAGAGAGAAAGGGAGGGAGGAAGGAAGGAAGGAAGGAAGAAAGAAGAAAGAAANGAGAGAGAGAGAGAGACAAAGCAAAAGCAGGGGAGGATCAGAGAGAGAGGGAGACACAGAATCTGAAGCAGGCTCCAGGCTCTGAGCTGTCAGCACAGAGCCCAGCACGGGGCTCGATCGCACGGACTGCAAGATCATGACCTGAGCCGAAGTTGGATGCTTAACTGACTGAGCCACCGAGGCGCCCCTAAACTGCACACTTTAAAATAGTTTAAGCGATCAGTTTACGTGTTGGTTTTATGACAATAAAAAAAACTTTAAATTTTTATAGAAAAAAGTATTTAAAAGAGAGAGAGAGGGGCGCCTGGGTGGCTTAGTCGGTTAAGCATCCGACTTTCGCTTAGGTCATGATCTCGCAGTTCGTGGGTTCGAGCCCCGCGTCGGGCTCTGTGCTGACTGCCAGCTCAGAGCCTGGAGCCTGTTTCAGTCTGTGACTCCCTCTCTCTCTGACCCTCCCCTGCTCGCGCTGTCTCTCTCTCTCTCTCCTAGAAATAAATAAAACATTTAAAAAAATGTAAAAAAAATAAAATAAAATAAAAGAGAGAGAGTGACCGAAAGCAGGCTAGTATTTGCCTGGGTCCAAATGATGAATTTTTGGGGTGATGGGGGGCTCGTGGGGTCTGAAGCCAAAGGCCAAGAAAGAATTGTTGAAGACGTCTTTGGGGCAAAAAAAGGTGATTTTATGAAAGCACAGGGACAGGACCCGTGGGCAGGAAGAGCTGCGCTGGGGTCCTGAGGTCCTGACGGGTAACTCATTACATACCCTCAGGTTGGGAGGGGGCAGGGATCTTTCCTCTGACGGTGACAGAATGGATGACAGTAGAAGTCTGGACCTCTGGTATTTTTTAGCGGTGACCCTCCCTGGGTACTTAGAAGATGGTTTTAATTTTATGCTCTTCTTTTCGAGCTCATACTGTCTAAATTTTCTACATTAAACCTTGGCTTTTCTTTTCATAATGCAAAAGGAGTCAGTGATTATTCGAGAGAGAGAGAGAGAGAGAGAGAGAGACGCTTCAGCACCTGGAAAATCCAGAATAATGAGCCTTTGCTCCAGGGGGCTCGCAGTGAAAATGTATCAGAATCCCCCTGACCTCCTGAAATCCTCTCCTGCTCTGCAACCAAATTCCCACCAGAACGAGGCTGGTTTGGGCAATCCCGCTGCGGCCCGAACTTGGAGCCGTCTGCCCTAGGCGGCTCCACCCGAAAATACGGCTGGGTTTGCAACGAACCGCCTCTCTCTCAAGCAGAGCGAGGAAATTTCAGAACTCAGAAGGACTGAGCGTAAATCCCTGTGAACACTNCCTGCTCATGCTGTCTCTCTCTCAGAAATAAATAAAAAAAAACATTTTAAAATTGTTTTTAAAACTTTTAAAAAGAAAAAGAAGTGTCTGCGATGGTGATGGAAATGTTCTATATTTGCACAGTCAAATAGCCACTGGCCACATGGGGCAGTTGAGCATTTCTAAGTGACCAATTTGAGAAACTCATTTTCTTTTCTTGAGAGATAGAGAGGGGGGGAAGGGCAGAGAGAGAGGGAGAGAGAGAATCCCAAGCAGGCTTCACGCTGTCAGTGCAGAGCCCGATGCAGGGCTCGAACCCACGAACCGTGAGACCATGACCTGAGACGAAACCAAAGAGTCAGACGCTTAACCAGCTGAGCCCCCCTGAGAAATTAATTGGTATCAGCACAACCCTGGAGCCTCCATCACCTAGGCCCTGTTCGAACAGAGCTCAAAATTCCAACTGATCCCTCCTTCTTCTCCAGCCTCACCCCCTCTTACTTGAACCCTACTCAGCCAGAATTTTCAGCCTCCACACCCTTCCATGTGCTGTTTACAATGCTTGGGAAACCTCACCCCACCCTGCCGCACCTCTGTCTCATTGCTGCTCCACTTCTAGGTCTCTGTTCTCCCCTGAACAGAGACCTGTTCAGATGCCTCCTCCTCCAGGAAGCCCTCCCTGCCTCTCAGGCTGAGTGAGGCATCTTTGGGGGCTCTCCCAGCCCCCTGGGCTCCTCCATCCCAGCGCTGATCACTCTGGATCATCATTGCCTGGGGATGGGTCTGTTCCCCTCCCCAACATAGACACAGAACTGTGAGCCCTGCTGTGGACTGAGGACAAAGCAAGAGCTGTCTCAATCATCACTGTGTCCTCAGCACCACCCAGCACGGGGCTGGGCGTAAGGAGTGTGTGCTGGAATGAATGCATGCGTGCATGCACGATGCTCTTGAAATATGCTCAAAGCTTTATTTAGAGTAACCAGCCACAGGGGCCCCTGGGTGGCTTGGTCGGTTGGGCGTCCGACTTTCGCTCGGGTCATGATCTCGCGGTTCGTGGGTTCGAGCCCCGCGTCGGGCTCTGTGCTGGCTGCCAGCTCAGAGCCTGGAGCCTGTTTCAGTCTGTGACTCCCTCTCTCTCTGACCCTCCCCTGCTCACGCTGTCTCTCTCCCTCTCTCCTAGAAATTAAAAAAAAAAAAAATTAAAAAAAAAATAGAGTAACCAGCCACAGGTCAAGTCCCATCTCCACCTACTGGTAGGCTTGCCTCCTTCCTTGAGCCTCAGTTTCCCATCTATGAAATGGGCACAGCTACGCATGGAGGGTGTGGTGGTTCCGTCCGGGCTCCACGCAGGGACCTGCCTGGCCTGGGGAGATTGCTCAGTCAGAGACCGCCCCCATTCCTGTCGAGATTACTGCTGTTGCTCCTGACAGTCACACTGGGCGGAAAGAAGAGAGGCCTTGAGGGGGATTAAGGGAGGAGTCCCGGGAAACCCCAGGAAGCTCCCCAGTCACCCCGGAAAACTGGTTCAACCAGTGTCGGCACCCATCCCACAGAGCACAGGTGAAGCCTCTGGAGCCTGCGGAAAGGGGGTGCTGGGGCTCGGCCGGCCTCGCCATGTCTGGGAGTCACCCCCAGGACCCCCACTGAGCCGGCCCGCTTCAGCCCACGCACTCTGCGCCCGCAGTGGCCCCTTGACACCTCCACAGGACACCGAGATGGTGAGTCCTGAGGGGACCCAGCGCCACTTCTCAAAGGGCCTGCTGCTCTCAGGTAAGGAGGAAACACGCCCCAGGGCTGAGGGGGGAGGCAGGACTCAGCCCAGGGGCTGAGGTTTTCTCTTAGAAGGAGGGAAAGACTGACGGTCAGGGAAGGAGAGATCATTAAGAGTAAGATGGGGGGAGGGCAGGGAGGACAGTGAGCTGTAGAATCACACCCCATCCCTAATTTTAACTATGGAATTTTCTTTTTTTTCTTTTTTTTTTAAATATATTTTTTTATTTATTTCTAGGAGACAGAGAGAGAGAGAGAGAGACAGTGTGAGCAGGGGAGGGTCAGAGAGAGAGGGAGTCACAGACTGAAACAGGCTCCAGGCTCCGAGCTGGCAGTCAGCACAGAGCCCGACGCGGGGCTCGAACCCACGAACCGCAGGATCATGACCTAAGCGAAAGTCGGAAGCTTAACCGACTAAGCCACCCAGGCGCCCATCTATGGAATTTTCGAGAATGTCAGGACCACGAGAACAGGGATTTTGGGTTTTGGAGAGGCGGTTGTGTGCGGTTTTTTTTTGGTCCTATTTGCAATATCATAAGTGATCATCAAACTGCAGCCAGAATGGTCACACCTATGATCGCACATTCAGAGCCCAGGAAAATTTTTACTTAGGTCAGGGTTGGGCTGCCTGGTCCAAGGCTGCACCCGCCGGGCAGGTTCAGGAGCACAGGATCCTTCCCCTGGACCATCATGGGGGCAGGAATTTGTTTGTATTTGTTTCCCTGCTGTATCCCCAGTGCCTAGAAATCTAGAGAAGTTTAGACATATTATACCATACATAATATGTATGTCTGTAAGTATTGGTGAATGAATGAATGAATGAATGAATGAATGAATGAATTCAGAGAGCCCATGGGTTTAGAAGGAGACCACACAGCATCTCAGGGCAGAAAAACACGCTGGACCAATGGGATGAGAAATCCGGGCTTTGTATCTGGGCTCCCGCTGCTGACCCCAGGGCAGACATCACCAGTCAATCCCAGCCCTGTTTCCCCTGAACAGCAGAGTCCTTGTCCCCAGATGAGGATGCACAGGGAGGAGACGCTACGGTCCCTGCCCAACACCTCTGATGTCAGGCCACCCCTGTTACTCCCCACAGCCTCAGTCCTGGCCCTCTGGGTCCCCCAAGGCTCCTGGGCCGCCCTCCGCATCCAGAAGATTCCAGAGCATCCTCAAAAGAACCAGGACCTTCTCCTGTGTGTCCAGGGCGTCCCAGACACCTTTCAGGACTTCAATTGGTACCTAGGGCAGGAGGCCTCCGGCGGTACCATGTTATTCACCTACATCCCGGAGCTCCAGCGCCCCCAGAGGGACGGCAGCGCCATGGGGCAGCGCGACATCGTGGGCTTCCCCAACGGCTCCATGCTGCTGCATCGCGCCCAGCCCGCCGACAGCGGCACCTACCAGGTGGCCGTCACCATCAATCCTGCCTGGACCATGAGGGCCAAGACCGAGGTCCAGGTGGAGGGTGAGTGTCGACCCGCCAAGGGAGGGAGCGGGGAGGCTAATGCGCCCTAAAGGCAACCGCACTCAGGATCTGTGTGCAAAAACCACCCCGTTTGGCCCTCTCCTTCATCCGTTCGACGGCACCGATTGAGCAGCTACTGTGTACCAGGCTCTGAAGCAATGGCTTAACCCTCACTGACAAAATATCTGTTGAATGCCCACCTTGTGCCAGACCCTGGGGAATGCGCCATCTCATTTACTGCTCCCATGCATTCATTAGTAGGGTATTTATTGAGCTCCGACGGTGTACGTGGTCCTAAGGTTTACACTACGCTTCTCCGTCTTCGTGGTCATAAGTCAAGTATTTATTGAGGAATCCACTCAGGGCAAAGTGCTAGAGAGAGTGGTGAACAAGGGCAACAGCCAGTTCACGGGCACTCAGACACACTTGCCCTAGAGCATAGCCTCTCCGTCTGGGCAGCTAACATATTGGGCTGGCCAATTCTTTGTAGGAGAGGGCTTCACACTGCAGGATACTTAGAGGCTTCCTGGCCTCTATTCCCTAGATGCCAGGACGATCTCTCCAGTTGTGACAAACGGAACTGTTTCCAGACATCGCCAAATGTCACCCCTGGTTGAGAGCCACTGCTCTATATTAACTCATTTGTATCTTAAAAAAAAAAAAAAAAAAAGGATG
>NW_027533260.1:5581980-5585124 GCF_008692635.1 Crocuta crocuta | reverse complement strand
AAGGATGAGAGCGCCCCCTGGCTGACTCAGTTGGAAGAGCATGTAACTCTTGGTCTCCAGGTTGTTTGAGCCCCACGTTGGGTATAGAGATTACTTAAATAAAAGTAAATACACTTTAACATTTAATTTCATGTAAAACCTCTATCAAATGTTCTATATCAATTATATCTCAATAGAGCTGGGGTGGGGGGGAAATAATGTCTAAACCCTCTCAGGCCGACTGAGTCATTGACCATGTGTCCCCAGAGGACTCTGATCATGCCATTACTTCTGTGATTTTCATAATGTCCTCTGACTTATCCCATTCCAAACGTATCTCACAAGAATAGTAATTCTTCAAAGCGAGAGAGCGAGAAAGTACCGGTCCTTTAATCATCCAACATCTACCACAGTGGGGTGGTGGGTGGGGGACACAGTGGGTTCTCAGTCAATGTTTATTGAATGAAAAAAATGAATGAAAACTTTCAAAACCAAAAACTCCATGAGGCAGACACCATTGTCGTCTCTACTTTCCAGATGGGGACACTGAGGCCCAGAGCGTGGTAGAGCTGGGACTTGATCCCACAAAGTCACAACGCCAGAGGCTGGGCACTTACCCACTTCCTCTCAGAGGAGAGAAAGAGAAATAAAACCTCCTTATTCATATGTGGGATGCTGATAATGAGCCTGGAAATGATGAATTAAGACCATACTTCAGAGACATTAACAATAATTAGAGCTAACATTATTTGGTGCTTATTACATGCTTGCTTTATGTATAACTCATTTAATCTTCACTGCAGACCTGTGATTGGGAAATATCATCAGACTCATTTCACAGATGAGGGAATTGAAGCACAGGGAGGTCATGATTTGCCCAGTAAAAAAAAAAAAAAAAAAAAGATTAAACAGGATGACGTAATGTGGGATGGGAGGTCATTGAGTAAGCTTGCTGAAGAAGTGACATTTGAGCAGAAGGAAGGAAAGGAGCTCTGCAGATTTCTGAGGGACAGAAGAGGGAAGAGCAAGTGCAAAGGCCCTGAGGCAAGTCTAGCTTGGCGTCAAAGCATATAGACAGAAGGATGCCGTGGCCATAAGGCAGTGAGCAAGTTGGGTGTTTGGAGTCGAGGCCTGAGAGGCACACAGGGGCCAGGCTTGGTGGCCATGGGGAGAACCAAGGAAGCCACTAGAGGAAATTAAACAGAAGAGTGATCTGATACACTTTAACCCACCCATGGTTAAATCTCTGTTTTATTTAGAAGGAATCTGAGATTTGGGTGGTTTAAGTCATGTCCCAAATATCAGCCTCAGGGCTGGGATTTGAATGCAGGGCCACCTGATTCACACACAGAGCCGCCTCTGCAGATGCTGAACAGCTCCTTCACTCGTTCCTTCAGCAAAGCTTCCCCCAAGAGCCTCTTCCCCGAGACCGCCTCGGCGTCGGGACTGCCCTGGTCAGTGCAAGGACACAGTGGAGATTGGGGCAGCCCTGGCCCTGCCGTCCTGGGGGCTCACAGCCCAGCGGGGGAGACAGATATTAACTAATAACCACACACACACAAAATAGATCATTAGGAACAGTGCAGGGACCACGAAGGAAAGGCACATACATAACAGGGATGATGAAATTGTAAATAGCGATAGCAGGGAGGTTGCTCTGGAAAGGTGGTCCTTCAACAATGCTTGAATCATGACTGGCAATTCTAAGTAGAGGGGAAAGGAGCTTTGGGAGGTTTCCAGGCAGAGGGTTTGGTCTGTGCAAAGGGCCTGTGGCAAGAAGCTGTGGGGCTCATGAACTGAGCTGGCAGGAGGCCAGCATGACTGAGGCGGGAGAGCAGGAGAGGCATCCTAGGCCAGCGCTGGGGGATGTTTTCAAGCCAAGCCTCGGGTTTTAAGGGCAGAAGCTCTCTGCAAATGACTCATAGTGTAGGGAGCCTTGTAGAACCCTGGAGGAAGCCCCCTGGAACGTCCGTTCCGGGAGGCCTGGGTTCACAGCTGTCTCCTCGGAGCCTAGAACAGGGCCAGACACACTGCTGAATAAATGAATGGGTGGGGAGCCCCGCAGGGCTGATAGGAAATAGAAGTTGTCAGAAAGGCAAGTGCTCCCTTCTCCTCCAGGGGGCGCCACCTCTGGCTTCCTCTCGGCTCATAGGCTCCACCACCGGGGATTCCTGCCAGACCTCAAGCCGGTGTCAGCATAGGCTTCTTTGCATATCTGCATCTCCGCCTTCCAAAATGCAGAGACAGAAAGCAAGACAGCTGGGGCGCCTGGGTGGCTCAGTCAGTTAAGCGTCCGACCTCAGCTCAGGTCATGATCTCACGGTTCAAGCCCCATGTGGGGCTCTGTGCTGACAGCTCAGAGCCTGGAACCTGCTTCGGATTCTGTGCCTCCCTCGCTCTCTACCCCTCCCCTGCTCACGCTGTCTCTCTCTCAAAAATAAACAAACATTT
The DNA here is from genome assembly GCF_008692635.1 of Crocuta crocuta. Lineage (NCBI taxonomy): Eukaryota > Metazoa > Chordata > Mammalia > Carnivora > Hyaenidae > Crocuta > Crocuta crocuta. The sequence goes on along the minus strand of NW_027533260.1, from coordinate 5,582,694 downwards.
TATAAAGAGAGAGAGCGAGCTGAAGAGACAGAGAGGCGGAGACAGAATATGGCTGATCCCAGCCTGGCCTGTGGTTTCCGTCCCCTTGAGTGAAGGGTCTGCTCCTTGTCCAAGGAGTGGGAGAGCCCTGGGGATGAGGACTGGACAGATGGACGAGGGCTCAACACCTGCTCTCCTCATATCATAATATGTAATATGTACCTATTGTTTTGTCCACCATGAATCCCCAAGGGCCGAGCAGTGCTTAGCACACAGTAGGTATTTCATAAGTGTTTGTAGCTCCACCTCCCATCCAGGGGCACCCACTGGATGCCAGGCCCCTCTAAGCCAAGCGCTTGGCTGACCTCACTGCATTCCATTCCCACAAGATCTGGGATGACCCTCATTTTACAAAGAGGCCACCATGCGGCTGGGAACGGCAGGAAGCAAGAGCCCTGGCTGGGTCTGAGTCCGTGTCCCTGGCCCTCTGCCACCTGGTTCCTTCTCAGCCCGGTGGGATCCACTCCTTCCTGGGAAATCCCTTGTGGGAAATGCCAGAGGGCTGGGCATAGGGAACAGGAAGCAGAACGGCTTGGCGAAAGGAAGTGCAAAGGAAAAGCCGGAGACAACAGAGGGAACGAGGCATGGGGTCAGGCGTGTCCCCGTGGCAGGATGGGTCTGGCCTGTGCAAAGGGCCTGTAGGGGAGAAGCAGCCAGGGCATTTATATTGGAGGA
>NW_027533260.1:5578038-5581915 GCF_008692635.1 Crocuta crocuta | reverse complement strand
GGGGGGGGAGCCCTTCCTGTGTCCCGGGTAATTCTCATGCTTTATCTCTCTGAATCCTGAAGGAACTTGAAAGAGAGCCCAGCCCCAGCTGGCACGCATGGAAGGGGGGTTACTAAAGGCTTGCAGAACCCCCCAGGAGGCCACAGCCTGAAAACACAAGAGAGGCCCAGGACACGGAGGTCCTGTACCTGTCCCCAGGGTACGGATGAGGAAACAGGCTCGGAGAGATAACGTCAGTCGCTCGAGGTCCCACAGCCGTTAAGCAGCCGAAACCGGGCTCAAAAGCCAGAAGGGGATCGCAGTCATTTACAGCCGGTGTCTGTTCTCCCTTAAATATAGCTGCGGGGACTTGGGACCTTCAAGCCACCTTGCACGGGTTCCTCAAAGCCTTCCGGGCCCTCTGACACCCAATGCAGTTAATTACAGAGCCCAGCTCCCCTTTACTGGACACGTGCAGAGTGTTCCACACATTTATCCTTTATGTCCTCCCAGCCACGGCGCAATGATCCCCATTATACAGATGGAGAAACTGAGGCACAGAGCGTTTAAGTAACTTCCCCCAGGCCACCCAGCAAAGGAGCCCCCGCTTTTATGACTTGATTCTGCCTTCACCATGAACGACCACCAGCGAGGGCTAACGGGACGCGTCATGGGGTTAAGACTTACCCGCAGGATTTACCTTTAGTCAAAGGGCGGAACCTTTCAGAGCGTCTGTCCCCACAGCGTCTGTGACATGGGGGCAATGACACGTCCCTCCAGGGGTCGGGGTGAGGACTGGTTGGCAAATCCTTGTGAAGCTGTGGGCATCAGCAAAGGCTGCCCAGTGAGGAAAGCGAAGGGTATTTATTCGGAGCTGCGCTGGCCTGGGACGCAGCCCCTCTTGCATTTGGGCAGCGACGCCAACCCTTCCTAGTGGCAACAGGACCAGGCTTCAGCCGGGCCCTGATTGGAGCCCGTTGCCCAGGGACCTAGAAGGCGATTGGCTGCGCTGCCTACTTGGCTTTCTCTGATTGGTCCGAAGTTAGAAGCAGGGCGGGACATTATGGAAGCCGTTGGTGGTTAATCAAGCCCTGGTCATTTAAGGCCAATTCTTACAGCTGTGACTGTTTGTCGTCCTGGACTGTCACTGAAGATAGGAATCCTGTTTCCTGCAAGTCTGACCCAAAGCAGACTGGCTTCCTGGGCTTGTTTAACAGGGTCAGTGCTCTGGGCAGCTCGCTGCAGGCTGCGGGTCAAAATTCTATTTTTGCATACGGGCTGGCTGTTGTCCACTTTTATAATGGGCTCTCAGAGCACTTTTCCCAAATTTGTTTGTATCTAATCAAAGATACCTCTGGCAGGGCGCCCGGGGGCTCTGTCGGTTGAGCGACCAACTCTTGATTTCATCTCGGGTTAGGATCCCAGAGTCATGGATTCGAGTCCCCGTTGGGCTCCGCGCTGGCCATGGAGCCTGCTGGCTCAATCATAGAGCATCAGGGCTGTGAGTTCAAGCCCCATGTTGGGTGTGGAGCCTACTTGGAAAAAAAAATTTTTTTTTTTTTAAAGGTAGAAGGTGCGGGGTGCCTGGGTGGCTTAGTCGGTTGAGCGTCCGACTTTCGCTTAGGTCATGATCTCGCGGTTCGTGGGTTCGAGCCCCGCGTCGGGCTCTGTGCTGACTGCCAGCTCGGAGCCTGGAGCCTGTTTCAGAGTCTGTGACTCCCTCTCTCTCTGCCCCTCCCCTGTTCACGCTGTCTCTCTCTCTCTCCTAGAAATAAATTTTTAAAAAAATAAATAAAGTTAGAAGGTGCAAACGTTGCTAACACAGCGTCTGGAAGACGGACTGTCTTCTCTCCTCTGCCCAAATGCAACCCCTCTGGGCCTTGGTGTGCCCATCTGCAAAATGGGCCTAACTCAGCCACTTCCCTGCGCTGTGGGGTCAACGACCACATAAGCCCAGACAGGAGCTACCTTCTTCCTCCCAGTGAGAAGATTAAATTTGAAAATGGGTTTTGGACACTTCAAACAGATCAGCTTTCAGGGAAATGGATGAAATCAGCAAATATTGAGAGATTTAGTTACACAAATATATATAATGATGCCCTAATCTGTTTGGAAATAACAGTCTTCACTCACACAGAGCCTGAAACAGTTCATTCGCACCCTTCAAAGGCTCCTGGGACATAGATGACTTTTTGGAAGCCACACAGAGTGGTCGTTAGGAGCTCAGGTGGCCCAGGTGTAATCCCGGCACTGCACCTGCTGTAAGCCATCACGCAGGTTAGTTCACCTCTCTGTGCCTCAGTTTCCTTATCTTTAAAATGGCACAGAACCTACTTTGTTGGAAAATTGAAAGAGCAGTGTGTGTGTGTATAAATTGATTCAATCTTCACAACAACCTCACAAGGTAGATATTCTTCTTATCCCCATTTCACAGATTGGGAGAGGCACCAAAGTTTGAGTATCCACCCAGAAACTTGAACCCCAGCATTCTGACCTCAGAGTCTACGAGCTTAGGTGCCAAGAAGGGCTGGGACATAGCAGGTACTCAGCTTGGTATTAAAGGCCGGAGGTCCTCATGGTGGGAGTCAGAAGTCAGATGGGCTTCGTCCCAAACATGGCAGGCAGTGTTGGAGAACCCTGTGAGCCAAGACCCTATGCCCCCCACAAAACATAGCCCAGAACCTCATCCTTTCACTAGAAGGATGGAGGGATCACCCACTGAGGCAAGAGAAAGTAGGTCGGGGCAGGGGGGTGTGCAGTGGGAAGAGTGTGTCAGGAGGTAGGTTTCCGATGTGCTGAGGACAGTAGGAAATCTCAGGGAAGCGGAGATCTCAGAGAGGGGAGAGCCAAGGGGCTCCATCTGGTGTGGCTGCGTTTTGTGTGCAGCAAAATCAACCAGAGAGTCGGACGCTCAACGCTGAAAAGCAGGAGAGAGCTCCGTGCTGAGAAGCTGAAATTGCACATCGGTGTCTGTGGACAGGGGTGAGGGGAGCGGGGAGACCTTCCCAGGACATCTCATAGGCCTCTTGCTCTCTCTCATGCCCCTCAGAGAAGCACAAGGAGCCGCCCGTTACACACCTGCCCATGAGCGCTGGGATCCTGGTTGCCGTCATTATCGGATCCCTTGCTGCTGGATCCCTCTTCATCGGGAGCGTGGCCCACCTCCTGTTAACAAGCAGCTGGAGGGGCCAGAGCCACAGGTATGGGGCCCCCAGGCCGCTCCCTCCTTCCCTCCATCTTCTTCCCCTCCCCTCGGGTCCCACTGGCCGATTCTTCCGTAAGTCACGTCATCTGACTCACATATACACTCTCATCAAATCTCAGAACTCTTGAGGTGAAAAGGCTCTTTCCATCCTGTGTTAGAGAGACGTCTGCACTTCAAGGGACAGAAACCCTACCTCTGAATGGGCTTGTGAAAAATTAGAAAGGTGTTTTTTTTTTCTTCTCTTACATGAGCTTCAGGTATGGCTGGATCCAGGGACCTGATGTCGTCAAGGGACTCCTCCATACACCTTTCAACTCGGCTTTTCTGAGGCAGGCGCTCCCCTTGGGTGGCGTGACGAGAGAGCCCCCAGTGGCTCTGGGCTTATGTCCCAAAAGTTCAGGGGCCACCGCACTGTGCTCCCAACACTTCCAACAGAAGCCTCAGCGCTGCTTCTCACTGGCTTAACTGAAATCACACGTCCTCACGCAGACCCACCACTGTGGCCAGATGCCAAAATACCCTGATCGCCCAAACTTGGGCTATTTGTCCAGCTGTGGAGCCAGAAAGAGACCCCAGCTCCACATGACCAGATGGGTTCAGAGTGGGGAGGGGTTCCCCCCCCAAAAAAACCAGACTCTTCCTAAAAAAGCAGAGTGCACGGTGGACAGGCAAAGGCATCGGATGGTGGCTCCC
>NW_027533260.1:5567120-5578028 GCF_008692635.1 Crocuta crocuta | reverse complement strand
GGGGGGGGGGGGGGGGGGGCATTTTCCCAGGGAACCATGGGTTCATGACAAATTCCTTCCACATGAAATCAGCCTCTTGAGAACTCTCTGTCCTGACCTCGCTTGCAGCCGTGTGATTTTTCCGGCCTCCCTAATCCCCGGGAGAATGAAGGCAGCAACTTTATCTCCTCCTCCCACCCTCCCTCAGCTGCCGCAGTCTCTCCATCTTCATCCTTCTACGTGTCTCTCTCCCGACACGCTCCAGGCTAAGGGGTTGTGCGCACGAATCAGTCAGCACACATCTGTGGAGGGCCTACTGTGTGCCCTGGAAGAGGAGTTGGAGGCGGTGCCTGGGTTCAGTGGGAGCGGGTGCTGTGATCGATTAGTCATGTCTGCCACGGCCGGAGGGATGGAAGGTGCCTCAGCCCGGCCTCCTCCTTGACTCACAGCCGGCACTAAAAGAGGCGATGCGGGTCCCTAACTCTCCTGGGGGCTTCCCAGGTGGGCGCCCCTCCAGGTGGGTAGGCAGCAGTTTCACGAAGCAAGGAAACTCGGATACAGGCTTGTCTGGGTCAAGGAGGCCCTACTAGGCTCAGTCACGTCCACCGCGCACGTGTGCTCAGCACCACAGGCCGTCTCAAGGCCATGTCCTTGGAGAGGCCACTAGGAGCAGAGGAGGCAGGTAGAACCCACATTCCCAGGACACGGATGGGGGCGAGGAGCCCTCGCGTGCCTGTGTCCAGCTCACCGATCAATCGGTGGTCCCATCTTTTTTTAATAAGGTTATTTTTTTATTTTAAGAGAGCATACACTTACGAGAGGGGGAGGGGCAGAGAGAGAGGGGGCCCCCAGTGGGCTCCGTGCTGTCAGCGCAGAGCCCCACTCGGGGCTCGAACTCACAAGCCATGAAATCATGACCTGAGTGGAGATCAAGAGCTTAACCGACTGAGCCACCCAGGAGCCCCGTCGGGCTACAGATTTAAACCATTGTTTGGCTTTCGTTTTCCTCACTTTCTACTTAAGTCGAGTTTCATTATAACGTGGCAGCTTCTGTCTCCTGCTTCCACTCCCGCACCCCCCCGCCCCGTCTCTTCCCCAGTCAGCACCCAGAAAGATCCTGTGAAAATCAGTCAGTTCGGGTCCCTCAGAGTCAAGGCCAAAGTCCTCGCCATGGACACAAGACCTAGCTTGACCCACTGCCCCCTCTGACCTCCCCCTCTCCCCTCTCTGCCCCTCACACTCTCTGCCCCAGCCATACTCCTGTCTTTGCTCTTCCTTTGCTATGCCTGTTCTTGCCTCAGGGCCTTTGCACAAGCTGTTAGAACTCTCTTCCCACGATTTCTACATAGCTGATTCCCCTGCCTGCATCAGGCACTTGCTTAAATGTCACCTTCCAGTGAGGCTCCCCAAACCATCCTACTTAAAACTGCACACACACACACCCTACCCTCTGCCCCTTTCCATCTTCGTTTTCCTTCATAGCACTTTTCACTCCCTGACGTTCTACTGCCAGTCATTTATTTGACTCCTCTCTCTCTCTCCCCACTAGAATGCCTGCTCCAGGAGGCCAGGGGTCCTTGTCTGTCTTGTTCCCAGCTGTGTCCCCAGTGGCTTCAACGGGGCCCAGCCCACGGTGTGTGTTCTGTAAATTATCTGTTTCGTGAGTTGAGGGATTGGCTGCAGTGATGTCCAGTGTACTTTTTCACTTTTTAATTTTTTTTAAAGCTTACTTATTTATATTGAGAGAGAAAGAGAGGAGAGAGAAAGAATCCCAAGCAGGCTCCCTGCTGTCAGAGCAGAGCCCGATGCGGGGCTCGATCCCACGAACTGTGAGACCATGCCCTGAGCCAAAATCAAGAGTCAGACCCTTAACTGACTGAGCCCCCTGGGGACCCCTCAAGTGTATCATTTAAAGAAGGATATCCAGGGGCTCCAGGATTTAGATGGTCTGTATCACTTGTGGCACAGGCCATTGGCACACAGTAGCAGCTGGGGAAACTGAGGAAGGGCTCTGTGGCTGGAGATTATGTGAGAAGGGCAGGGGGGAGGGAGCAGGTCCTGGCTCACTCTGAAGCAGGGACTCTCTCTCTCTCTCTCTCCATCTCTCTCTCATGAGCTGATGGGCTTCTCTGAGTCTCCACCCACCTGAGCAGCCTACTGCCCTAAGGTTGGCTCCCTCCTTATACCCCCAGGATGACAACCCCAGAGAAACCAGAGACGCAACCCCGTCACAATGCCGGTAAGCCAGGAGTCCTCCTCTTCTCCCGGTCAGCCACACTCCCTACCCTTCCCCACTGGGGGCCCCCCCATCACCCGCCCCACCCAGACCTCTCCAGGGCTCTCCAGACTCAGCCCACAGACTCTGAACAGTCAGCACCCACCCCAAACCTGTTTTTCCTCTTCTTCTCAGTGGCTGGCATGCCCAGTGCCCTCGCCCCATCTCCCAGATCCCCACACCCAGCTCCTTGCTGGTCTCCAGGCCTCCAGGCCTCCAGGCTGGCCTCCACCCCATCCCTGGGCAGAGTGCTTCTAACACTCTCCTCTCGTCACTCCTCTCTGCTCACAAGCCCTCCATGGCTCCCCAGTGTCCTTAGGACAAAGTCATGGCTCCTTAACATGGATCTCAAGACCCCCATACACAGTCCCATCTCCCCTCCCCCATCTCCCCTGGCTTCGTCTCCACATGGAACATTCCCACCCTCAGAAAGGAAATGATACAAAACAGGCTATACATACATATATATATGATCCAGACAGACCAAGCGTAGCACAGCTCTTCAAACATGGCAGGCTGTCTCCGCCAGGCCACTGCACCTACTCACTCCTGCTTTTGCGTAGCCTTCTCTTCCTTTTTCAGTCTCAGATGTCCCCTCCTCCAGGAAGCCCTCCTTGACCCACCTCCGGGAGCCCTGGGCTCCCCCACTCGCCTCTGGGCGAGAGGAGGGCTTCGCACAAATGTTAGCTGAATAAATGAATGCTGACAGCAGAGAGCACGGCCGTTGGCCACCTGTCGGCTGGTTCCTCCCTTGTCCTCTGCTTCAGGTGACGAGAACATCTACGAAGTGATGCCGTCGCCGACCCTCCTGGTGTCCCCTCTCAGTGACACGGGGTCTGTGAACATCGCCGTGGTGAGCCCTCACCCCGTCCCCCAAAGCCCACCCGGCCCCTTGGCCCACACTGTGGGAACGCGACTCTCTCTGAGGCTCCCTGCTTTAAAGCCACCAGGAAAAGAGACTGGAAAAGGGACACAACATAAGGAGCATTTGTCCCTGGGGCATGGAGGCTGGTGGGAGATTCTAGTTTCTCTTCCATTTGGCTGTAGTTTCTAGCTGAGCAGATATTCCCTTTACTGTTGGGTGGGAAGGGCGGATAGTAAGAAAAAGTTTGTTGAATGAGAGCAGACATTCCAAAAGCTAAAACTAAAAAGCTCAGAAGGGCCAGTGTGGACGGGAGGCCTAGGGGTCGTTGTCAGAACACTGGACGCCCCTCTGCCCCCCCCTCCCCCCGCGGAGTCAGGAGGGCACCGTGCGGACTTGGAATCCAGGTCTGTTCTCATGCCGCTCAGGGCAAAGGTTGGAGGGTGCACGTTGCGAGGGGCTTGGCTCACCCCTGCTCTTCCCTTGCAGCCCCTGCCCTCACCCCTGCCCTCGCCCCCGCCGCGGGGGCCAGAGAACCACCACTACCAGGTGCGGAGCTGGGAAGCGGGAGGGGTCATGGGGTCATGACCATGGCCAGGTGGGAGGGGCCACCCTCACCCGACTGCTGTCCACCTGCTCTCAGGGTCCGCAGCTCCCTCCGCGGGTAGGGGTAGCACGGACACAGCACAGCCTCACCCCTCCTCGGGAGGCACTTCTCTCCTTCTTAGAAACCTTCCAAGGCTGTGAGTTCACACAAGAGGAAATGAAGCCCAGAGAGGGAAGGGCGGTGCCCAGGGTCANCAATCCCCCTCTCTCCCTCCCCCACCAGGACCTGCTGAACCCCGACCCTGCTCCTTACTGCCAGCTCGTGCCAAGGCCCTGAAGGGGCCCCAGAAAGGAGGAGCGAAAGCCTCAGCCTTCCCCTGGGGCCTGGCTCACAGGAAAGCCATGCAGGAGACCCCCCCGGGGGCCGGTGGCCAACGAGGTGGACTCAGAGGAAGACTTGGGCAGGTGTCCTGGGCAGGGAAAAGAGACCGTGACGGACCCAGTTCCTCCTGGACCCGCTGAGTGTACAGCCCACCCTCAATTCTGGTCCTTCCACACCCTGGGCCACTTGCCAGGGAAAGGCCGGCTCTGTCCTTGTCCCACCCAAAGTACCACCGCCCCCCGCTGCGTACCTGGGGGTGGGGAGAGAGGTCTCGGGCCTGCCTCTAGCCAGACCTCACAGGTGCCTACTTGGGGGACTTCTGTCAGCTCGCAACGCCCCACCCCTGCTCCCTGGTTGCCCTGGGAGCCCCTTCCCCTGGGGACAAGGCAACCCCCACCGCACAGGCCCCGAAGGATAAGGCGCATGGCGGGGAGGGCTGGCCTCACAGACTGTGGCCCCGACGACAGACCTGCTCAGTTGCCAGCGGAGACCCCTTCCCTGCTCAGGCAGGGGTAGACCAGCCCCTCTCAGGACCCANCCCCTACCCCCACCCGACCCCGGGTCTCAGATATGGGCCCAGTCTGTTACCCCTTAATTTATTCACTCATTCAGCAATAAATAAGCCATGTGTTATGCACAGTTCTGGATCTTTCGGCTTTGGGAGGGACCAAAACAGACCATCACTTCTGTCCTCCGAGAGGGGTGCCATGGCAGAGAAGAGAGTCACCGGTCGCAGTAACTAACATCCGTGGTATGCCGGGTGGTGATAAGTGCACTGGGGAGATAAAGAGAGAAGGGGGGCTGGAAGTATTGAGGGATTGGGATTTTTGGAGAAAGAGAGAGCACGTGTGCGTGCACATGCAAGTGAGGGAGGGGCAGAGGGTGAGGGAGGGACAGAATCCCAAGTAGGCTCCACGCTCAGCATGGAGCCCGACGCAGGGTTCAATCCCATGACCGTGAGATCACGACCTGAGCCGAAATCAGGAGTTGGATGCTCAACCGACTGAGCCACCCAGGCGCCCCAAGGCATTGTGATTTGGGAAGGTCAGAGAGGGCATCACTGAGAAGGTGACAATGAGCAAAGACCTAAAGGAGGAGAGAGAGAGGACACCGTATAAGGATCTGGAGGGAGAGCATTCCAGGCAGTGGAAACAGCAAGTGCAAAGGCCCTGAGGTAGGATGGTGCCTGGGGAGTTCAAGGAGCAACAAAGAGGCCAGGGTGACGGGAGCAGAGAAGGAAGGGGGAAGGGTGGGAGGTGGGGTCAGGGAGATGGTGAGCAGGATACGGTGCAGGGCATGTAAGGCCCAAGAGACTGTAGCTTTTGCTCCAAGAGCTGAAAAAAAGCCTGGGAGACTGAAAATGGCCCCTCAAAGTTGTCTATGTCCTAATGCCCTGTGAACATTACCTTACACGGCCAAAGGGACTTTGCGGGTGTGATTAAGTTAAGGATCCCAAGGAATGCCTGGGTGGCTCAGTCAGTTAAGCATCTGACTTCTGCACATGATCTTGCAGTTGGTGGGTTTGAGTCCCGCGTCCGGCTCTCTGCTGACAGCTCAGAGCCTGGAGCCTGCTTTGGATTCTCTCTCTCTCTCTCTCTCTCTCTCTCTCTGCTTCTCCCTTGTTCATGCTCTGTCTCTCTCTCAAAAATAAATAAACATTAAAACAAAATTTTTTAAGTTAAGGATCCTGAGATAGAGAGATTATCCTGGAAGACCCTAGGGGGCCCTAAATATAATCACGAGGGTCTTTATGAAAGGGACCCCGGAGGGGAGAGAGCAGGGAAGGAGCTGTAATAAAGGAGGCAGAGATTGGAGTGATACCGTACTTTGAGGATGGAGGAAGGGCCCCAAAGCCACGGAGTCAGAGGCATGTGATGGGCGAGACTTCGACAGGCCCTTGCTGGCTTTGAAGATGGCAAGAGGCCATGAGCAGGACCCAGAAGCTGGAAAGGGCAAGAACACAGATTCTTCCCTAGAACCTCCAGAAAGCAGCCCAGCCCCGCCGACACCTTGATTTCCGCCCAGGGAGACCCCTTTCGGACTTCTGAGCGCCAGAACCGCAAGCCAATAAATCCCTATTGTTTTAAGCCACTGTGCTCATGGCAATAGGTTACAGCGGCCCCAGGACATTAATACAGAGGATGAGGAAGACTCGCAGGAAGGGAAGTGGCAGCTGCCGCTGACTCACTATGCAAATACTCCCTGTAAGGATTTCTCCATCCTCAGCCCCTGCTCTGCAGCTTCTGAGAAGGTCAACCAGGTCAGCGCTGGGCAGGTCAACCCCAGGCCTGGCTGCTAGAGTGCAGAGTATCGGGGGACCCCGTGCCTGCCTTCCTCTCCTCTCCTCTTTTCCAGAAACCCCTTGTCGAACCCCAAAATCCATTCTTCCCTTCTCCTCAGTACTGGGTTTTTAACCAAGCGTGTGCGGGCTGAGCAATAAAAAAAAACTACATTTCCCAGATTGCCTTGCAGCTGGATATGGTCATGTGACTAACTCCAGGCCAATGAGATGCGAGCAGGAGTGAGATCTGTGCTCAGTCCTCAAGCCGCATCATTAAAGGGAGAGCATGCCCCCCTCTGTGCCCACCCTTCTGGGAGGCCTGGAGAAACGATGTGGTGGGAGCCATCTGGGATGACATGGACAAGGGTGGCAGAGAGCCAGGCTAGAGCCGGGCAGGGACAGCAATTCGGACGGAGCCACCTCACCAGATTAGCTAAATTACTAAGAGAGAAAGACTCCTGTCTTGTTGGAGCTACGGTCACTTTNCCACCTTCAAGATGACAGCATCTTCAAGAACGAGTTCTCTGAGCCTGTCTACATGTGTTTTGGCTCACTCAGTACCAGCCCTGGTGTACTGAATCATGTTGCCCAAAATGTGTAGGTAGAAGCCCTAACCCTAACCCTCCCTGTGATTGTATTTGGAGACAGGACCTTTCCGGAAATCATTAGGGGCACGCCTGGGTGGCTCAGCTGGTCAAGAGTCTGACTCTTGATTTCAGCTCGGGTCATGATCTCACGGTTCGTGGGCTGGAGCCCTGTGCCGGTTAGCGCAGAGCCTGCTTGGGATTCTCTCTCTCCTTCTCTCCGCTCCTCCCTTGCTCACCTCTCTCCCAAAATAAATAAACATTTTTTTAAAATTAAAGAGATCATTAGGGTTAAATGAGGTCATAGGGTGCAATAGGACTGGTGTCCTTATGGGAGGGAAAGGTACTAAGGATGCCCACAGGCGTGGAGACAAGGTCATGGGCAGACGAGGAGACTGCCGTCCGCACGCCAAGGAGAGAGGCCTCAGGAGGAACCAACCCTGCTGACTCCTTGATCTCAGACGTCCAGCCTCCAGAAATGCGAGAGAATAAATGTCTGTCATTGACGTCACCAGTCTGTAGTGTTTTGTTATGGCAGCCCCTCGCTGACCGATACACACTCCTCCGACTCCAGCCCTGGGCAGTGGGATGCCAGTGAGGTCTTCTCCACTACGAAGCCAGATGTAAACATGATGATACCAATGGCTCCAGTAAATAGAGCCGGGCCTTCGTGTCTTTACGTGAATTGCTTGAATTCTCAAAATAGCCTGGCGAGGCCTGGACTGTTTTATTCCCATTTCTGCAGATGGAGAAATGGAGGCTCAGTGAAGTGAAATGATTGTCCCAAGGCCACACAGCAAGTATCAGGAGAGGCCAGCATTGTGGTCAGGATGAGCCGGGTTAGGCTGCAGTAACAAACAGCCCCACCATCTCGGTGGCTTCAAAGAGGAAAGGTGTAGTTCTTCTTCGTGTTTCATGTTCATCTCAGTTAGGCAAACGTGAGCAGAGTCTGGAGATCCCTGTTTTGCATCTCCTCATTCTGGAACCAGGCTGACAGAGTCCATCACTGTACCAGAAAAGGGAGGGGACACGGCAAAGCATGCAGGCTTTTGAAGACTTTCACCTGGAAGTGACCCTCGTGTTCACATCTCATCAGCCAAAGGAAGGCATGCGATCCGATCTAATGTCAAGAGGGGTAGGCAAGTGCAATGCTACCGTGTATTCAGAATAGGGAAAAATGATAGGAATGAACAGCCCAATCAATATGCCATCAGGATTCACATCAGAGCCCACACGCCCAGCCACTATGCTTTCCTGAGAGAACTTTCCAGAAAGACCTGCTCTCCTCCACCTCTTCATTCAATGACTCACTCAGCAGGCGCTGGATCAGGCTGGTGGGGATGGCTGGGGGAAGAAATGCACGGAGCCAAAGGATACTTAGAATGAAACATGGACAGAATTTGGTCCTGGGCTAGATGTAAGGGATGAGGAAGAAGGATGTGTCAGTAACTTGTTTCTGGGGTGCCTGGGTGGCCCAGTGGGTTAAGTGTCTGACTCTTGATTTTGGCTCAGCTCATGATCTCCCAGTTCATGAGTTCGAGACCCACATCAGGCTCTGTGCAGACAATGTGGAGCCTGCTAAGCATTCTCTCTCTCTCTCTTTCTCTGCCCATCCCTCTCTCTCTCTCTCTCTCTCAAAATGAATAAATAAACTTTAAAAAAAGGAATTTCAGGGGTGCCTGGGGGGCTCAGTCAGTTGAGCATCCGACTCTTGATTTTGGCTCAGGTCATGATCTCGCGGTTTGTGGGTTTGAGCCCCACATCAGGCTCCGTGCTGACAGCACAGAACCTGCTTCGGATCCTCTCTCTCTGCCCCTCCTTTGCTCACGCTCTCATTCTCTCAAAAATAAAATAAATACATTTTAAAAAGAAACTTAAAAAAAAAGAATTTCACAAGAAACCTTTTTAAACAAACAACTTGTTCGTTCATCAGTGCAACAAACATTTATTGACCACCTACAGTGTGCAGCGGTTCTGGCCTCCAAGGAGACAGCCAAGAACAAAACAGAGGTCCCTGCCATCGCCTGGCAGCAAACGGCAGCAAACGGCATCTCCAGGAGATTGATGTCAGGAAGGAGAATGAGCTGGTGCCGAGGAAGCTGGGGGACTGGAGGGGTGGGGGGGCCCAGGTGTCTGGTTTGCTGACAGCAGGCAGGGACCGTGGGGGCATTCACGGGGTGGAGGGCAGAATTTGCAGGGAGGGAAGACCCGCCCACACGAACCCTTGGACACGAATGTTCACCACGCTATTCATCATGGCCAAACGGTGAAAACAACCCAAACGTCCATCAGCAGATGAACAGAGAAACAGAACGCGGTGTTTCCAGACCGCGGAATATTATTCGGCCATAAAAAAGGACAGGGGTGCTGATCCATGGGACAGCGCGGATGAACCCGTATGCTGAGTGAAAGAAGCCAGAGGCAAAAGGTGACATACTGTATGACCTCATTCACAGGAAACGTCCAGAATAGATGAATCCCTGGACACGGAAAGCAAATGAGTGGCTGCCGGCAGGGTGGATAGGGGAATGAGGAATGGCGGCCGATGGGGGCAAGGATTTCTTTCGGGGGTGATGGAAATGTTCCAAAATTGATCGTGGGGATGGTGGCACAACCCTGTGAACACACGAAACACAGCGAGCCGTGCGCTTTAAACGGGTGAATTATCTGGTGTCTGAATGATATCTCAATAGAAAGAGGAGGCAGGGAGGGAGGGAGGTAAGAAAGGGCGGGTTTGGGAGGCCAGTCTTGAATTCAGCCTGGCGTGTTGGCAGAGGGGAGCTGGAGACCCGGGTGGGGGGGAGGTGTGGGGATGGAGACAGTGGACGTGGGTGCACCCTGCAGCATGGCCGCCCCAGAAATGTCGTCTTCTATCCCTGGTTAGGGTTTGAGTCGATTGAGTCCGTCCTTTTTGCCAGGTTGCAGGCAGGACGCATGTCAACGCATGACCAGCAGGGGGCAGCAGAGGACCACGCAGACCCACAGTCAAGTTCGCGGCGCTCGGAGCATTTCGCACCTCCCCTCCGTGCACCTGTCCCTAGCCTCTGCCCCTCTGTTCACCCTCTGGGTGCCCGGAGAATGTGCCCAGCTGCCCAGGCCCAAAACATAGGGTCTTCTTCCCTCCGGGAAGGGCAAGCACCAGAACCTACCTCCTAGGCCTCTTGAGATTGGTGTTTCTACAGCCCCGCCCTGGGCCAGGTCGTTTCTCNCCCCCTCCCCCCCCCCCCCAGCCTCTACCTGGCCTCCTGCGCCTTCCATGTCCCACCCCAAGACAGCCCAAGGGATTTTCTAAATCCCAAACTCAGTACTGCCTCTCCCTGCTCAGAACATCCATGGCTCCCCAGTGCCCCTAAAGTCTGGGCTTCTCACCAGAACCTGCAAATCCCTGGGAAGTCTGGCTCCAGGAGGCCCCTCAGCCTCCCTTTTCAGCACCCTGGGCCCTCACCCCCACCCTGTGGTCTGTGGTCTACAGTCCACCAGGCTGAACTTCTAGACCTTTCACATTCGGCTCCCTGTGCGGGGGGCATGCCCACAGGCACAGCACTCCATCCTGCCTGCCCCACCCCCATTCATCTTCCAGCTCTCAGCTCAGACACCTCTTCCTCCAGGAAGCCCTCCCTGACCCTCAGTCTGGGTCAGCTCCCTCTCCTGAGTCCATCCACTTCAGCCCTGCCCACTCTGGGTGGTCACCATCTGGGGACAGATTTGTCTCTCCCCTGGAGTGTAAGCCCCGGAAGGACAGGGCCAGGGCTGCCTGGGCCTCTGATGGGCCCCAGCACCACCCAGCAGGGCAGGCACAGGGCAAGGGCTCAAGGCACCTACGTGAAACACGGGAATGTGTGCAGATTCTCGTTATGCATATATCCTTCCCTTCCGGTACCTGGGAGCCTCCATTCATTCATCGACAAATGTTCACCGTGCAACTACTGTACACCAAGCACTGTTGAATGAACCCCCCCGGGCTGCTTGCAGGCCCGGGCTGGAGGCGGGGGGGGGGCG
>NW_027533260.1:5562209-5566985 GCF_008692635.1 Crocuta crocuta | reverse complement strand
GGGGGCGACATAACATGCCATGCACTGTGCTAAACCTTTGCGTTGATCAGCTTAACTGTATCCTCATGAGAGTTTAAACACGGAAGTGCTATGACCATTCCCGTTTTACAGATGGGAAAACTGAGGCTNTGAACCCATGAACCGCGAGACCATGACCTAAGCGAAAGTCGGACGCTGAACCGACTAAGCCACCCAGGCGCCCCAGAATCGAGGTCTTTCTAAATGCCGCTTTCTCCTCTGCTCATTCCAGTCTGTAAAGAAGAGCCAAATGCACCCCACGCCGCCGGGGTCTGCATGTTCAGGCTGAGGGGCGCGGGCCCGCCTTCCGCAAGACGGCGCGCGTGGAGGCCAGTGGCCACCCCAGGAGAGGCACCGCTGAGGGTGCAGGCACTGGGTTAGGTTGGGAAGAGCCCGTGTCCCTGGCTGGGACTAGGGGCCCTGGGGTCCCTCGCTCCCTCCACCCACGCTCCGCCCGCCACGGCTCGCTGCCACCACCCCTCCCTTCCTCTGAGTCCGGGCATCACTGGATTCTCAGGCCTGTGGCTCCTCGTTATACCCATGAGGAAGCGGCCGGCGTCTGGGGAAGGAAACGGGCTGGCCCACGACCAAGACTGATTATGATTCATGGGGAAAACCCTTGCCTCCAGAACAACTCAACCTCTTTGACTCTGAAAAACGTCTGGCAGGGCCACAGCCGGTGGACACGGGCGGGCCGCAGAGGTGCCACCGCTGGGAGCCCCGCACGCCTCCTCCTGAACCTGGGGGGCCGCGGGGCGCCCTGAGTTTAGACCCAGGGATCCGCGTCCGCGGCGCGCGCTGGGATTGTGTGGAGGGCTTTGTCTGAGGAAAGCGGTCCACACTGGAGGAAACAGTTCAAAATACTGGGCCGGTTCTGGATCCAGGCACAAAGACATTTCTGGGGGCGGCGAAGTCGCCTTCCAGCTTTGGGGGCCACCGCACAGGGGGAACTTTGTGCTCTGAAAATCGGACCCCCAGGGGCACCTGGGTGGCTCAGTTGGTTAAGCCTCCGACTTCAGCTCAGGTCATGGTCTCACGGTTCATGGGTTCGAGTTCATGGGTTCGAGTCCCTTGTCGGGCTCTGTGCTGACAGCTCAGAGCCTGGAGCCTGCTTCAGATTCTGTGTCTCCCTCTCCCTGCCCCTCCCCTGCTCGTGCTCTGTCTCTCTCTCAAAAAAATCTTTTTAAATTTTAATATTATAAAATCATAAGGAAGGGAAGAAATTTATGCCCCCGGGAAGCTGAGGAAGAGATGCTGTTTGTGAGACCTGCATAATACTGACCAAATATTTGAAGATAGGAAGGAAGGGTTTTTTGTTCATCTTATTTTTCATGTGTTAGGTGAAAATATGACATTGTCTGTTTCTTGTGGGGTTTTTTTCAACGAGTCCCCATCTTCTAGAGATGCAGGCTGAGGTGCCTGCGAACAAGAACAAGAGGAGAGGAGGCCTGGAAGTTGCGGGCAGACACCCTGGGGGGAGGTGGGCTGAGCATGACTGGCCAGAGCTGGGGGATGGGCAGGGAGCCACTGCCCTCGGCTTTGGATGTATGCCTGGAGTCTGGAAATTTTCCAGAATAAAAACCTGTTAAGTTGTTTTTACCTAACTCTAAATCAAAATCCACCCCCACCCCCCGCCCCGTCCCATATTCCTGATGGATAAAACGAGGCGCAGAGAGAGGAATCTAGCCAGGTTCCCCACTCAGACCCTTCCAGACCTTTGGGGGCCCCCAGAGAAGCCTGGTAACTCTGTCTTGACTCCCCTCCACCTCCCTAACTCCAAGAAAGCCCAGCCCCTCACACTTAGCAACCCAGCCCCCTGCAGCCCTTCGTTCCAGACCTAGAGGCTTCTCTTCTGCTGCTCATTGGCTCTCTTACCCCGCGGGGCCTTACCATCACCCAACTTGCCTCTAATGGGCCATCTTGCATCCCAAAATCTTACTCCCTATGTCCCCTGCTTCCTGCATAACTACCTCTTCCCACTGCCCCCTCCCTCCCTCGGCTCCGGCCACACCAGCCTCCTTGCTGTCCTCACACTCACCAAAGACCTTCTTGCCTCAGGGCCTTTGCACCTGCTGTGCCAACTGCCAAGCACACCCTTCCCCCAGATGTTCCTTCCCAGACCCCACCGCGCGCGTCCTTCAGCTCCCAGCTCACGGGGGCCTCCCTGACCTCCCCAGTCACTCCCTATCCTGTTGCCCTACTTTATTTTTTTATAGCAGCCGTCCCGCCCTGACATGATATGCCTTATCAGTTTTCCGATTAGTGCTCATCTCCCTCCAATGGGATTAAGCCCCACAAGGAAAGAGATGTTGCCTGTATCCCCAGCGCAGCCTGGCAGATAGTCGGTGCTCAATAAATATTTGCGAAATGACTGACGGACGTGGAAAAACCCCGGGCGAATGCGGTGAGAGGGGCAGAAGGGGGGAGGGGTGCGGAGACAAAGGGAAGAGCCTGTGCGAAGGGTCTGAGGCATGTGCTCCTCCCATCCACCCACCCACTCACTCGCCCCTGCACGTAGCCTGGGCAGGCACTACCTCCCCCGGGTGAGGACTTTGGGGGACCTGGGGTCCTTTCTCCCCAAGGACAGCCTCGCCAGGACCAAGCCCAGACCTTGCCAGGCGGGCACAGGAAGCCGCACCTTGAGGTCAGATCCGTGAGTAAATATTGCAGGGCCTCCTCTCACCAGATAAGGAGAGAGGGGGGGTCAGAAACCCGCTCTGACCTCTCTCGCTGAGGGATTAGCTCCAGCCCCGCAGCGCCAAGGTCTCTGCCAGGGGAGGGGACCAGTGTCCTGCCGCAAGGGGCCCGGGCCAGTTTCCGTTCAGTGACAATTCTGATTAAGGCCGCAGTGGGTGGGGTCCCCACGAAGGACAGGGCCCCAAGCTGGCTCCCGGCTCCCGAGAGAACTTACTGACTGACGTGGCTGCTCAGATAAGAGGGCTTGGGGGGTGGGGGGTGGGGTGGAAGGGAGCTAACAAAACAAGATCAGAGAACCTTGTCCCCGGCCTGCTGTGCTGTGTGGGGATGATAAGACGCACCCACTCCAACACCGCCCTCCCCAGGCAGTGGCCTGGAGCCTCAGTTTCCCGGTCTGCAAAACGGATCCTCAGGGAGGGGAGGGAGGGAGGTGCCGGACAAGGTAACGGGTAAGGCCAGCAACGTCAGACTGAATAACAGCATGCTCGCGGCTACCGTATGGGGCACAGCTAGACTAGCGCAGTCACCCCCTCAGCACCCCCAGCACCGGTCTGTCACCGCCACGCAGCCAGAAGTTTCTAGGAACACCTAAGTGCCAAGCCCCCATCCGTTCTCTGCTCAAAGCCCTCCTGTGGCTCCGGTTTCAGAGTAAAAACCAAAATCCTCCGGTGGCCCATGAGGCTCTGCAAGAGCTCCCCTGTTCCTTCGATGGCCCCCTCGCTCTTCCCCACTCCTGCCTCAGGACCTTTGCATCGCTGTGCCCGCTGCCTGGAATGCTCTTCCCCTAGATTTAGCTTGGCTCCCCTATTCAGCCTCTACTCCAGGGTGGTACAAAGTCTTCTCACCGCCCAACATGAACCAGTGCACAGGCCACCTCTGTTCCCTCCCCTGATTTCTTGTTCCCAGGGCATTATCCCCACCTGATATAAAGCTATATGTGTTCGTGTTTATCTGCCTATTGATTTTCTCACCCGACGGAAGGTCAGGTCTACGAGGCAGGGATTCTCGTCCTATTCATGACTATAACCTCATGCCTAACCCAGTGCCTGGCGCATAGTAGGTGCTCAAGGAACATTTGTTGAATGGTGAGTGGACAACGGCACCCACTTNGTTCGTGTTTATCTGCCTATTGATTTTCTCACCCGACGGAAGGTCAGGTCTACGAGGCAGGGATTCTCGTCCTATTCATGACTATAACCTCATGCCTAACCCAGTGCCTGGCGCATAGTAGGTGCTCAAGGAACGTTTGTTGAATGGTGAGTGGACAACGGCACCCACGCGCGCAGCACCCACTCAGGCAGGCCCAGCACCGAGCCCCGTCTCCCAGAATCCCAGGGAAGTCAATGTCATGACCCCCCACCGCTCATGTCACAGAAAGGCAGTGGTCCCTGCCCAGGATCGGCTGGTCTGCTTTCTGCTCGGCTCTGGCACATAGTAGGTCCTCAAGAAACTTCAGCTCTCACTTGAACCAGGAGTCCANTAGGGGAGAGAGGTGGGGGGGGGGGGGGGGGGGGGGGGGGGGGGGGGGGGGGGGGGGAGCGTCAGGGACAGAGTCCTGGGTCTCTCTGTCCCAGTGACAGGCAGACAGTGGCGCCATCCCCTTCGATAAGAGAATGAGCAGAAGCGGGTCTGACGCCAAGGTCAGTTTGGGACAAGGTGAGCGAGTGGTGCCCAGGGACATCTGCGGGGAGGCGTCCTGAATGACTCTGGCACCAGGTCCCAGGGCCCCGGGGAGAGGCCTGGGCCAGGACAGCGGAGGGTGAGGTGAGGCTGCAGGCAGGGTGAGGGGGACGGGCGGCGCCAGGGCACCCACACCTCCCGCCGCCCCCATCGGAGCCCCGCCCCGCAAGGGCAGCTCAGGACACAGTGCCGGAGGCGCAAACTGGGCCAGGAGAGGCGCAGGTGCGGCCCCTGCCCGGACGCAGGCGGCTGGGGCCCCAGAAGGGCCGCGGCCCCGAAGCCATCAAGCTGTCAGTGATAACACATCTGTCAAAAACACCCTTTCCCCAGCTGCCCCCCATGGCATCTGCTAACACCCCCTCCCCGGAGCCCACCTGCCCT
>NW_027533260.1:5558318-5562179 GCF_008692635.1 Crocuta crocuta | reverse complement strand
TGTCTATCCGACATGGAATGGAGCTTATATTTTATTTTTTTTCCCCACGAATGTCAGCCCCACGAGGGCAAGGATTTTATCGACTTGCGCTTAGAACAGTGCCCAGAAGGCAGGAAACACCCCTTCAGTATTTGTTGAATAAATAAATAAGTGATTTTTTTGGCCTTTTGCTGTGTGCTGGGTGTTGTTGCAAGCACTTCACACCGGTTTGCTCATTTAATCTTTACCACGGCCCTAGGCGACGGGTACTGTCTTTGTTCCCATTTCACAGACAAGGAAACTGAGGCCTGACAGGTTCTATAACTTGCTCAGGGTCGTGGAGGTAGGGGGACAGTGCACCAGGTCCAGTGCCTGCACTTTTAATAATAGTGACACCGACCGGACCTCATGTTGGGGGCCCCATTCTGCCGGGTGCTGGCGGGGGCCCCCACAGGGGGCATCACCCTCACTGCTCCCTGCTCTCAACAAAACCGAGGGCCTGCACCATCCCTGTCTTTTTTCCTTAACGTTTATTTATTTTTGAAAGAGACAGAGCCATGAGCGGGGGAGAGACAGAGAGAGAGGGAGACACAGAATCGGAAGCAGGCTCCGAGCCGTCAGCACAGAGCCGGACGTGGGGCTCAAACCCATGCTCCTCGGGATCGTGACCTGAGCTGAGACCAGCTTAACCTACTGAGCCCCCCCGGCGCCCCCCATCCCTGTGTTTCAGAGCAGCTAATGGAGACTCCGCCAGGGCCTGCCTCCAGCCCCGCTTTGCGGAAACACAGAGCCTGGGGCAAAACCAGGCCCTCCCTGGCCCTGGTCTCCACATACACACCGGACAGACACGGAAAAGAAGGCTCAAGAAGGAAAGGGGGATGTGGATTCCTCAGCCCGCGCAGGAAGCCAGTGGGCGGCACAGCCCCAAAGAGACTGGTAGCCGCGGGGCCTCCTTCCCTGGGCGCAGCCTGGAAGACAGGGCAGGTTCAAGCTCCCTCCCTCCCACTGCAGGAACTTAGGCGAGTCAGAGCCCGCGCCCGTTGCCTCAGTTTCCCTATCTGCAAGTGAGGGCTCCAACAGTGCCCACCTCCCACGGCACCCCCAGAAAGGACGCCTGAAGGTCGCCCTGGCGCTGAGGCTGGAAAACGGCAGTCGCCACTGATGGGTTTTACTCTCCCGTGACCCCCAAGTTCACCAGGGAGCCCAAGGGTAAGAAGTGCCCTAAATCTTCCCCCGCCCCTCCTCCTCCCTGGCGACCTGGTTCTTCTCCTGGTACCAAACCCGGGGCCCTCGGCACAAAGAAGGTTAGGCAGCGCCCCAGGAGGCCTGGCCGGGTCGTGGCCCCTGGCCGGTGCCTGCCACACCCGCTCTGGTACCCGAATGGGGCCCCAGATCCTCGGTGACTCGATCCCTCCAAATTCAGGTGATCTCCCCCGGCTCCAAATCACCGAGCCCTCCTCGGTCCCGCGCCAGACGCAGCCAGGTCCCAACCAGGAAGGGCCTCGGAGCACTGAGACGCCAATGCCACGGTCTTCGAGTCCGGGCTGGGGGCGAAAGATGGCGCTGACCGGGTGCAGCTGGCTCTTCCTCAGCGGTGAGCGAGAACGGTGCCCCCCACAACCTCAGCCCCCCAGGGGCGGCTCAGGGAAGGGCAGGGATCCCAGGCCAGGGAGAGGGAAGGTGTGAGCCAGAAGTCCAGCATGTTGGGTAGGGAGGGCATGGTCTGCTCCTTCAAGAGGCACCGGCGTGGGGCTGGCCAGAGCCGGCCGCCCAGAGAGGTGTGTAGGGCGAACCTCAGAGAATTTTCTAAGACTGGGCTGTGAGCTGAAGCAGAGGACCCCCTCCCTTGCCCGTGTGCCAAGCCCTTACTGAGCTACGGAAGCTTGGCTGGGGTGAGCCCTGACCCACAGCTCTGCCTCTCCCCGAGGATGTGGCTTTGGGCAGTCACCTTTCCCCTCTCAGCCTCAGTCTCCTCATCTATGAAATGGGCTAAACTCCCAGGGTCGTTCGAAGGTCATAATAAGCAGCCTTCACTAGCACTTATGCTAAATGTTTTCTGTGTGTTACCAACCGCCCTAGAAAGGAAGTCCACTCACGACCCCCCACTTCATAGACGAGAAACCTGAGGCTCAGAGAGGTGAAGCCTCTGGCTGGGGTCACGCAGTCAGTGGGGGGCAGGGCTGAGTACTAGACCCAAGGCCCTCACTCCTAGCCTGGAAAGTACCAGAAACCGGGCCAGGCATGCAAGCACTTCTTCCCCGAGAACCACTACGGCCGCCCCCTTCTGGGCCACTGCACACACCGTTGCAGCCCAAGCGGCACCGACCAGCCAGTCGGGTTTGGGGCTTACCTGTTGGGTTGAGAGGAAAAGGGTGGGGTCAGTTCTCATGCCCCTGCTTTCTGCTGGGGTCAGACGTGCGGGGGCAGAGGAAGAGCACTGGACTGAGAGTCCTGGCCCAGGGCCTAGAGGAGCCAGCCTGACTGTGTGAGCAGAGCCCACCGAATTCAACCCTCAGTCCCACTGCAGGAAGGGGGCCCTACCCCTGGCTAACACGTATTAAGCACTTGCTGTATACCAGGAACAGGTGCGCCGGGAGACGGCCGCGTCCCCTCCTCTGCTGAACGGGGGCAGAGGTCACGTGGGCCTCAGCCGCCCCCTCTGGCTCCTTTTCCTCAGCCGCTTTCCTGCGCACGGGGGCCGACATCTCCATCACCCCTGAGCCTGCCCAGCCAGCCGAAGGGGACAACGTCACACTGACCGTGCACGGGCTCTCAGGGGAGGTGCTGGCCTACAGCTGGTACGCGGGGCCCACGCTCAGCCTGACCCACCTGGTGGCCAGCTACATCGTAAGCACGGGCGACGAGACCCCTGGCCCGGCCCACACAGGACGGGAGGCTGTGCGCCCCGACGGCGGCCTGCACATCCAGGGCGCGCTGCCGGGGCACTCGGGCACCTACCTCCTGCAGACGCTCAACAGGCAGCTTCAGACGGAGGTGGGCTACGGACACTTGCAGGTCTATGGTGAGACTCCCCGCTCCCCCCGCCTCCCCTCTACCGCGTCCTTCCCAGTCCCTCTTCTAAAAATGAAAATGAAAACAGACGAAGACAAAAGTGTAAAACCCTAAAAACTAAAAAGACAAAATAACGTGAAAATGCTCACTTCCTTCAGGATGGCTTCCAGGACTAAACCTGCCTCCTGTACCATTCTTTGCCCCTCTGGCTGGGGGTACAGAGACCGGATCCAGCCATGCCCCTCACCTGGGGAGGGGGTGCCCAGGGGGAGCAGGCAGTGCCCGGCCCCCTCCCCCTCCCCCTCTGTCTCTTGCCCCACAGAGATGCTGGCCCAGCCTGTGGTCATGGCCAACAACACGGCACTGGTGGAGCGCCGGGACACCCTGCGCCTGGTGTGCAGCAGCCCCAGCCCCGCTGAGGTCCGCTGGTTCTTCAATGGCGAAGCCCTGCCCATCGCCGTCCGCCTCGGCCAGTCCTCGGATGGCCGGGCGCTGACCCGGCACGGCGTCCGCAGAGAGGAGGCTGGAGCCTACCAGTGTGAGGTCTGGAACCCGGTCAGTGTCAGCCGCAGTGAGCCCGTCAACCTGACCGTGTACTGTGAGTCCTCCTGGCCCCGCTAGAAACACCCCATGCCCAAACCTGTAGATGGGGAAACTGAGGCCAGGCGGGGGCGCCCCAGGGCACACAGCGAGTCAGTAGGTGAGCTGGGGTTAGGAGCGGGGGAGCCCTCTCTTCAAATGCACTTGACCTATGTCCTAAGGACTAAAAACCACCCTCGAAACGGACTAATCCTTCAGTCTGAAGCAACACAAGGCAGGGAAGGGACACAGGACTGGTTGGTTTTGAAAGGGGGGAGGGAGGGGAGTGGC
>NW_027533260.1:5553249-5558234 GCF_008692635.1 Crocuta crocuta | reverse complement strand
CCCAAGCACGGAGTCATTCCCAGGGGCAGCAGATATGCAGTGTGGAATCCGGGGGAAATAAGCCACAGAGGTATGCAAGGGCTGCCGACGTAGAAACCCTTAGAGCCTAGAATGCTACGACCAGGGGATTCTGGATTTAAGAAGCACTGAATTCTAGACTCTGAGCATCCTAGAGACTCTAGAAGCACCCAATGCTAGAATTTTAGAAACCTAGATTTCTAGACCCTTAGAATCCTAGGACTAGACGCATTGACTAGAAGCATGGACTCTGGGAGCCCTGGAATTCTAGACTCGTAGCATGGCTTATGAGAAACTGATAGATAGTCTAGTCTTCTTCTTCTTCTTCCTTTTTTTTTTTTTTTTTAATGGAGCCATCGCTTTCAAAACTATCTTGAAATTTTGTCTGGCCCAACATCCTCTTTTCACAGATGAGAAAACAGGTCCCCTGCGAGGCGCAAGTGATTCTCGAGATCTTAGAGCAAATTAGAGATGTGTGTGGGATCCGGAAGGGCCAGGGCTTTCTCCCTCCACCGGGCCCACTCGCTCCCGGGGGCCCAGCGTGGTGGAGAGGAAGCCAGGGATGCCCACCTCCACCCCCCGTCTCTCTACTGCCCCGTCTCTCTCCCTCCTGCCCCCCACAGATGGCCCGGAACGCGTGGCCATCCTGCAGGACTCCACCACCCGCACGGGCTGCACCATCAAACTGGACTTCAACACGTCCCTCACCCTGTGGTGCGTGTCCCAGTCCTGCCCAGAGCCCGAGTACGTGTGGGCCTTCAACGGGCGGGCCCTCAAGAACGGGCAAGATCACCTCAACATCAGTAGCATGACGGCGGCCCAGGAGGGCACGTACACGTGTATTGCTAAGAACCCCAAGACCCTACTTTCCGGATCTGCCTCAGTGGTGATCAAGCTCT
Source organism: Crocuta crocuta (assembly GCF_008692635.1). Taxonomy (NCBI): domain Eukaryota; kingdom Metazoa; phylum Chordata; class Mammalia; order Carnivora; family Hyaenidae; genus Crocuta; species Crocuta crocuta. Next base: position 5,557,317 of record NW_027533260.1, on the reverse strand, counting down.
CCGGTGAGTCGCCCCCAGCCTGACCACCACCCCCTCCCCGTGGAGGCCCAGTTGGACTGTGAAGGTTTGGCCACTCCACCAAGCAGTTAGGCCACCATTTGCCCAGCAGATTGCTGACGAGGAAGAGACTCTCAGCCCCTTCTATGGCCGAGTCACAGAGTGGGTGTATCAGGTGGGCCCCTCTTCATCCACAGACACTCCATGCCTTGTCGCCTGGGAGACAAACAATAGACCGGACTCTCCCTGGAGAGTCCACAGTGTGGACCTGTCCACACCGGGCAGTGGCAGAGCGGGAAAGCGTTCCACGCCCTGTCCTGTGAGCGCCCCTGTTCTGAAGTCAGCTGGTCACAGCTGCTTTAGGGCTGACCCGTTTCCCCCACAGACAGCTGAGCTTCTGTGCGGCCAACTGGATTCCCCACTTAGCTGGCCCAGGGGACTGTGTGTGCACACGCACGCACACGCACGCACACACAGACACACACACACGGAAAATCACAGCCAGTTGGTGGCCAAGTGGAGAAATACAGCCAGAGAAGCACTGTTCTGCCTCTGTCCTTAAATAACCCCGGGGCTGGGGGGGAATGCAGACACAGCTGGTGTTTTCAGAGCTGTCGGGATCCCCAGGGGACACTTTCTCATCCCCCGGGGGATGCTGGCTTTGAACACTGAGGCCTCGATAATTCTGCCTTGGTTCCTTCCCAAGTGGCCACCATGCCCCAGGGACGGTGGGAACAGTCCTTCCCTCCCTTCCTCCTCCCTCCCTCCTACTAACAGGCTGGGTCTCATCCAAAGGGTGGATACTCTTTCACCCAAAGCAGAAATGGCATCCCCAGAGGTAAGTGTACCTCCTGCCCCACCCCGCCTGGGGCCTTGGTCGCTGGGCTTGGCCAGAGATAGGGGGGTGTACCAGATGACCCCGGGTGCTGCCCCCAAGCCCTGCCTATGCAGGCCAGGATGGGGGGCGCCCAGGTGTGCAGGTATGTGCAGGGAGTGGGTACATGCCCCCAAGGGCCTCCCGGACTGTCAGCAACCCTGTGGCAAGTGCCAGGGAGGGACAGAGGAAAGGCAGGCACCATCCTGACCCCATCTGGGGGAGACTCTGGTCTGATGGAGGAGACACAGTCTCTGCCCTTGGAGAGAGATGAATCTGGAACAGGGAAGCATGACTTCCTCATTCAAGGAGCTGCCAGTCAGAGAGAAAAGGCAGTGTCTCACACTCCATGGACTTTAAGCAGTGATGGAGGAGACATGACACCCACCCTCCGTGAGCTTCCAGTCAGATGGAGGAGGCAGTCCACACTGGGGGAGACTTTGTATTCTGATGGAAGAGATATGGTCTTAAGGAGACATGGTCCTTTTTTTTTTTTTTTTTTTTGAGATTTCCCAGTCTGATGGGGGAGACATAGTTCCTACCTCTGGGTTACTCCCAATCTGATGGGGGAGTAAAGACCCCCCCCTTACTTTCTAGGAATTTCCGATCTGATGGGGGTAGACATACCCCCATCCAGCTCCTAGGGTCCCAGCCTGATGGGAGAGACCCAGCCCAATAATCTGGCACTTTGAATCTGATGGAAGAGACATGGCCTCCTACCCTCTGGAACCTTTCAATTTGTTAAGAAACTATAGCCCCCGCATTCCGAGGTCTCTGGGTTTGACAAAAGAGATACAACCTGGGGTACAAGACTCTCAACTATCTGAGGGGAAGATGGGGCCCCCATATTCTGAGAATTTCCAGTCTGATAGGGGAGATATGAACCCCCCTCCACCATATTCTAGAATTTCCAATCTGATGGAGGAGACATGGCCCCTACATTTTGGGAATTTCCAATCTGATAGGGGAGACTTGGTTTGACTCTCTAGGGTCTTCTAGTTAAATGGGAGAGGTATCCCCCAAGGGCTGGAAATTCTTAGTCTAAGGCGGGAGAGATGGCTCCCACCCTCTGGGGTCTCCCAGTCTCACCAGGGAAGACAGAGCTCCCTGGCAGGCATTGCTGGGACACAAAACCCACCTCCACTGCCACACAAGCCAGCTCCTTCCTCTGTCTCCTTCCCAGGGCCCCGCACGGGGGAAGCACCAGCCAGTTGCGGGGAGGCAGGGGTGAGCCAGCCGAGGGTGGGAGGGGGATGCCGTGCCCAGTGCAGGCCCAGCTGACCCAGCCCCCCTCGCTCTTTCCTCAGCGGCAGCAGTCGCCATGATGATCGTGCCCGTGCCGACCAAGCCAGTGGAGGGCCAGGACGTGACGCTGACCGTACAGGGCTACCCCAAGGACCTGCTGGTCTACGCCTGGTACCGAGGGCCTGCCTCGGAGCCCAACCGGCTGCTCAGCCAGCTGCCGTCAGGGAACTGGATCGCGGGCCCTGCGCACACGGGCCGGGAGGTGGGCTTCACCAACTGCTCGCTGCTGGTGCAGAAGCTGAACCTCACGGACGCCGGCCGCTACGTGCTCAAGACCGTCACATTGCAGGGCAAGACCGAGACCCTGGAAGTGGAGCTGCAGGTGGCCCGTGAGTGTGTCAGAGGGGGCAGAGGGCGTGTCTTCAGACAGAGGCTCCCAAAAGGAGGCTTTGTGTCCTCCGTGGGCTGGGAGGCTATGCCTCCCCATCAGACTGAAAGAAGGGGCTTTCTCTCCTCCATCTGACTTGGGGATCTCCAAATGGAGTTCTCTCCTCTTCTGTCCAACTGACAACCTGATCTAGGGGTAGATAGGCCGCCCCCGCCAAACTGAAGGCTACTGAAGGGGGCTTCCGTGCCTTCTCCTTCATAGAAGTACACCAGACTGAAGGTCTTGAGAAAGGAGGCACAGTCTGAGGGTAGGGCATCCTTTTTCCTTCAGGTGGATAGACCCTAAAACACAGGAGCTATTGCCTCTGCTACTTTATTGGGAAAGTGGGTTAACGGTGGGAGTTTCCCATCCCATCGAACTAGAATTGGGATCAAGTCTCATCCTTTGCATTACAGTAGGAGCAAAGACAGAATTTCTACCCTCAGAAGGTGAAATTTTGCTCTCCAAGTGAAATAGGGAAAATCTCCTTCATTAGGATAGAGGCTTCTAGGTGGTGGGAATTACATCTCCTCCCTCAGCCTGGGAGTTCCCAGTGGTCAGGAGCAATGTCTCTTCCATCAGTCTGGGAATTCCCAGATGTTGAAGGCCATGTATTGCCCATCATAGTAGGGACTCCCAGAGCCAAGGACCATGTCTCCTCCATCAGACTGGGAGCTCCCAGAGCCAGGGACCATGTCTCCTCCATCAGACTGGGAGCTCCCAGAACCAAAGACCATGTCTCCTCCATCAGACTGGGAGCTCCCAGAGCCAGGAACCATGTCTCCTCCATCAGACTGGGAGCTCCCAGAGTCAGGGACCAGGTCTCCTCCATCAGATTGGGAGCTCCCATAGTCAGGTACCATGTCGCCTCCATCAGATTGGGAGCTCCCAGAGTCAGGTACCATGTCTCCTCCATCAGACTGGGGGCTCCCCAGAGTCAGGTACCATGTCTCCTCCATCAGACTGGGGGCTCCCAGAGCCAAAGACCATGTCTCCTCCATCAGACTGGGAGCTCCCAGAGTCAGGGACCAGGTCTCCTCCATCAGATTGGGGGCTGGCAGAGTCAGGGACCAGGGCCATCCCCGTCAGACTGGGCATCCCCAGCAGTCTAAGAGGCCATGTCCCAAGAGGCAGGTTTCATCCCAGTAGACCGGGAGCTCTCAGACACTGGGAGCTCGGTCATTCTCCAGTCTGGAGTCTCACCTCCCCCATCAGACCAGGCATTTTTAGAAGCCCTGAGTCAGGGATGGCATCTCCCAGCTCAGATGTGAACTTTCCGGGATCGGGAAGTCAGTCCTTGTCAGGCACCCCGAGATACCTTCCTTCATCAAACCCGCGTGCTGGGTCAGTGCTGGAGGCAATGCTCTTCGATGGCAGCCGGCCACCCCTACCCGTGAAGCCTCGGAAATCCTTTTCACCCTGTCTCTCTTCTCACAGTCAACCTCCCTCCCCTGCATGAGGACCAACGCCACCTTCCTGAACCTGAACCTGGCACAGGCTGAGCGTGGGGAGGGTGGGGCCGCGG
>NW_027533260.1:5538944-5553243 GCF_008692635.1 Crocuta crocuta | reverse complement strand
GACTTGGTCCTCTACCTCCCTGACAGCCGCTTCCCCCTTCTGCCCCTTCCCCCCCTCAGCCCTGGGGTAGCAGCGCAGCTGTGGCTGTGGGGACCCCCGGAGAGAAGAGCTCTTCACGCCGTCCTCCCCCGGGATGGAGGACCGCTCGTTCCCAGGGAAGATGCCGGACTGACCACGTTCGGCTGTTCTCCTGCTTCCACGCTAGAGTTAGAGCCGACAGGGCCCTGCTTCTTCGCTGACTTGTCGGAGAGCCACGAGGCCATAAATGTCCTGGTTAACACGTGCGTGTCTCCGCCTCTCCTTCCGTGACCGCCAACTCTGCCAGTTCCTGGGCAGGGCCACACTTGCCTCCTCTGCTCCCCAAGCTTACTCTTTGGGTGCATGTGTGCACCGGGCTGCCCGAATGACAGACACTGCTGCAAGTCCCTCCTGCCCTTCCCACGTCTCCCCAGGAAATATCTGAGAGTACTGCTTCCCAGCGTCCCTTCCCTGGGACACCACACCCCGGGGTCCTGTGGGACACAGCCCTGCCCTACGTTGCCACGCACCCCACCTGGGCCCTGGAGCAAGGCTCCTCACACCAGGACACGGAATGACCACATTTCTCATGAAGGATTCCATCTATTTAACCAAAGGTGCTCCCTTGTGCCCTTCATTGTCCTGGGATTGCTCTCCACCCCCGTGTCTCTCTCAGACATCACCTGCACCACCCTAAAAGTATCTCCCTCCTCCTCTAAATGCAAATGGAGTAGGGGTGGGGGGTGAGGGGTTGGAAGAGAAAGAGTATCTTCCAACTTCTGTCACTACTAGGACTTCAGCCACAGGCCCCACTCAGCCAAGATGTCCCACTAGAGAGAGACTCTGGTGTTGGTCAGAAGGGATCACAGACTCCGTGTGGGGTAGCAAGAGAGGTTTGGGGTGGGGGGAAGAAAGGCCTAGTAGAGAGATATCAAGACAGAGCCTTTCTGGGGATTGCCATGTTGAGATGGATGGTGGGTGGGGAAAGCACACCACAGTGAGGTTGATAAAACCTGGATTATGATTCCCCATTTGCCATGGATTCATTACACCCTCAGTTGGTCCATCAGCAAAAAGGTGTGGGCTTAGGGTAGGCTAGAATTTTTCAAACCATTTCATTAATCTCAGAGCCCTTTCTTCAAATGCAAGCTTACACAGTAGATCAATATATTATTTAAAATAGTAATGCAATAAAAGTAGCTACAGCCTTCTCTCCCCCCAAGTTTATTTACACTTAGAAAACTCCTGAAATGTAAATTAAATAAACCTTGAATTACGGGGGCAATTACAATGCACAATACCAACCAAAATCAAATGCCAGTGAAAACACTAGCTATAGAAACCTGGGGTATAGGGCCAAAGCCGCACTTCGAGGGGGAATGATAGTCTTAAATGCTTAAATGCATTGGGAATACTAAAAAGGAAAGAGCTTGGAGGTGAACAAAATAAGCTTTCCGCTCAAGGAACCAGAAAAAGTTCCCAAAATAAACCAAAGGAAAAAGGTAAGGAATGTAAAAAGGCCAAAGCAGAAATGGATGAACTAGAAAACAAAACACAGAGTTAGTCAATTAAACCTAAAGATGCTTCTTTGAAAATACTGATGGGATAGGCAGATGTTTTGCAAGTGTGGTGAGAGACAGGGGAAACTAATATCTAAAATCATGAGGGGGTGCCCGGCTGGCTCTATCAATAGAGCACACGACTCTCCGTCTCGGGGTTGTAAGTGTGAGCCCCACGTTGGGTGTAGAGATTACTTAAAAATATAAATCTTGAAAAATAAATTTAAAAAAGAGAGAAATTGGCCTGGTTGCAGTAGAGGGTTGGTTCTTGGTTAGATGCACAATAACCACACACATGAAGGGAAGGGGGAGTGGAATACCTGTGAAGAGTCCCCCAGCAGCCACTCCTTTCTCGAGATGGTCAGGCACTGCCTCCACTAAAAGAAGCTGAAAGTGTCAGATCCCTACTTTCCCAGAGTGCCTTGCAGCTACTGCTGGCCATGTAACCAAACTCTGGCCAATGAAGGAAGGAGAGAGCCAGAAGTCCTTCCCGTGCTTCAGCCCCCACCTGAGGAAGGCGCTGAGAGAGCTCTCCGTGGAGTCTGAAAGCTATTTCCTAAATCAGTGGGTCACCAATATTAGGTTTCCAGCAACAGCACAACTAGGAAGTGTGGATAGACTTGAGTCCACACTGTTAACCCTGATATTACCCAGCCCCCGAAATGGGAAGTGGCTCTCATATTCTTCCCCTCCACCAAGTTCACATAAGGGTAAGCAACATACATAGGGGGCTGGAGCTCAGGTATATCAGTTAGAATGTCTCTTCAGTGGCTAATAAGAGACTAGAAATAATGCAAGACAAAGAGAGAGAAGGGCTGAAATGGAAGACGGAAGAGAAACATGGGGGTGAGAGTCGCTTACATGGATAGAAGACTATTTCTCTCTCACATAAGAACTTCCCAGAAGTAGGGGCGCCTGGGTGGCTTAGTCGGTTAAGCGTCCGACTTTCGCTTAGGTCATGATCTCATGGTTCGTGGCTTCGAGCCCCGCGTCGGGCTCTGTGCTGACAGTCAGCTCAGAGCCTGGAGCCTGTTTCAGAGTCTGTGTCTCCCTCTCTCTGACCCTCCCCTGCTCACACTGTCTCTCTCTCTCTCAGAAATAAATAAAACATTAAAAAAAACTATTAAAAAATAATAAAATAAAATAAAAAAACTTCCCAGAAGCAGACTGGTCAGATGGCTCCACGGGGGCATTGGGGACACAGCTTCCTGTGTTTCGGCCCCATCTGTCTTGACTTGGGGTCAAGTCAAGACCTTGACTCGGTTACCTCGTGGCCCAAGATGGCTGCCGGGGCTGCCGCAGCCTCCTCCCCGTTCCACGCGGGAAGCAGGAAGAAAGGGACGGAAGGCAAACACAACCCCACACAGGCCCTTTTTAAAGAACCTTCCTCAAAGTCCCAGCCTACTACTGCCACTTATATCCGATCGGCCAGCTCTTAGTCACATGGCCACCTTAGCTGCAAAGGAGGCTGGGACTTGTAGTCTTTCCCCTGGGTATAGCGCTGCCCCCACAGAACCTCAGGGTCTCGATCTCAAGGAAGAGAGGAAGACTGGATCCCAGATGGGCAGCTGGCAGGCTGTGCCAGGCCAGACCTTGGAACTGGCACTTCCTAAACGGACAAAACAGCCGTTCTCATCTAAGCCCAAAGGGAAATTGCCGCAGCCACAGTATTCAGGGTTTGGGAAAGACAGCGGTGGTGTTCAANGGGGGGGGGCAAGGAGGAGAAGGCAGCTCGGGTTTCTAGGTCAGGCGGATCCCAAATCCCATATCCTCAGGGTGTGGAGGCTCGGATGTCCCCAGGACCAAAGCTCCCATCCCTCTAGGCACCTCTGGGCTCCCATCCCCTTTTGTTAACAGTCCAGGAAAGAACAGTAACCGCAAAATAATACTAACGACTGTATCTTGAGTACTGACTGTCCTTTTGCAGACGTGCTCTCAATGAATTTCTACAACAACACTTTATTTTTTTTAATGTTTACTTAGTTTTGAGAGAGAGACACACACAGAATCCAAAGCAGGCTCCAGGCTCTGAGCTGTCAGCACAGAGCCCCACGCGGGGCTCGAACTTATGAACCAGGAGATCATGACCTGAGCTGAAGTCAGATGCTTAACCTACTGAGCCACCCAGGCGCCCCACGTATGGGCTTTTAAAATCATGGTGCTGATTGGGGCGCCTGGGTGGCTTAGTCGGTTAAGCGTCCGACTTTCACTTAGGTCATGATCTCGCGGTTTGTGGGTTCGAGCCCCGCGTCGGGCTCTGTGCTGACTGCCAGCTCAGAGCCTGGAGCGTATTTCAGAGTCTGTATCTCCCTCTCTCTCTGACCCTCCCCTGCTCACGCTGTCTCTCTCTCTCCTAGAAATAAATAAAAAATATTAAAAAAAAAAAAAAAAGAATCATGGTGATGATGATCGCTCGTTGCGGGGTAATGTGCTCTTAGCACAGATTTTCTGACTTGCCCCTCACAGCCTCCCTTTGAAATGGGGCCCCGTTTCTCCAACCTCCTAGCTGTTTATCAAAAACAGCCGTCGCAGCTCCCCGGCTGGCTCCAGGACATCTGTGTCTCCAGGGAAGAGACCCAGAAGCTGAATGTTTTACTTAAAGAGTCTGGGTGATTTTTGTCAACTGGGAAGTTGGAGGGACTCGATGTGGGGACCATTTCACAAGAAAAAGAAAGCGAGGCACTAACAGGCGGAGGCGCCTTGTCCCACTGCTCAGCCAGGAAGGGGCAAGGCCACAAGTTGGCCCAGAGGGGGGCAGGAACCAGCTCAGGATCACACAGCAGGTTCTGGACCGCGGGGCTGAGACTGGGGCTCTCTTTCGCCACGGGAGGTTGCGAGCAGCCCCCCACGCCCCCCACAAAGCCACAAAGGCCGGATGAGGCTTGGGTCCCTGGATTCCACTAGCCAGTGGACGGGGCCCCCTCCAGGGTCCTCTGTCTGCCCCCATTNGACCGTGAGGCCAGAGCACACAATGGCCCAGTCACTGTCTGGAGCCCTGCCAGGGGGAGGAAGGAAACCTGCCCTGTTTTTCTCCCCTGGGCTGGAATGTTGATGCAGGATGGAGAGCGAGGAGGGTGAGCCCAGAGAGGAGGAGGGAAAGAGAAGGAGAAGGAGGAGGGGAGGGAGAAAAGAGGAAGAAGGAGAAGGATGAGAAGAAAGAGGAGACGGGAGGGGTGGGGGCTGGCACCAGGGTGCCCAGGCAAGACTTTGGGACCAAGCAGGGAGTCTGCTCAGCTCCAGCCAGGCCTCCCGCACACTGCAGAGCCCAGAGAGGACATCCCAGGCCCCTAAGGTTGCACAGGACCACGGCAGCCAAAGGGTCTCACCTTGGCCACTAACCACAGGCAGAAGCTCCCTGAGTTCCCACAGTGACCTTCAGAAACAGGTGCCAGCCCTTCAGTTCCTCAGAAGGGGAAACAGAGGCCCCCAGAGGTAAGATCACATTTCGAGAGGGGCGCCTGGGGGGCTCAGTCGGTTAAGCATCCAACTTTGGCTCAGATCATGATCTCATAGCTCGTGAGTTCCAGCCCCGCATCGGGCTCTGTGCTGACAGCTCAGAGCCTGGAGCCTGCTTCGGATTCTCTGCCTCTCCACCGCTTATGCACTGTTTCTCCCTCTCTTTCTCAAATATAAATAAACATTTAAAAATTTTTTTTAAAAGATCACATTTCTAGAATCAGCTCCCCTTAGGATCACAGTCCATACCCTTCTCCTCTCCCCTCAGTCCACTCTGGCCACACGGGCCCCGTGGCTATTGTTCCAACAAACTGCACAACTTCTGCCCCAGGACCTTTGCACTGGCGTTTCCGCCTGCCAAAAATGTTCTTACCCTAGATACCTGAATCAATCCATTCAGGTCTCTGCTCAAATGTCACCTCCTCACAGGGGCCCCCTGAATACCCAGTGTTGTCTAGCTTTGCCCTTCACAGCATTTATGACACACACACACACCCAACTCTATGTTATATATTTCTTTCTTCACTTATTCATCGTCTGTCATCTCCACCAGACTGTGAGCCCCACAAGGCAGGGATTTTCTCTCTTTTGTTCACTACAGTGTGCCTGTCACCTAAATCAGAGTCGATCGGCCCAGATCATTCTGGGTTCTTCCAGGGCATTACTCAGCCTACCACAAGCTGAGACCTGAAAGCACAGAAGAACTAGGTAGAAAGTTGGAAGGGAAAAGCATTTCAAACAGAGGGCCCGGAATGTGCAAAGTCCAGGAGGCAGGAAACCAGGTTCAAGGCCGCTATGGCTAGAGCGATCGTGGGCTGCTATGAAGACTTTGGCTTTGGCCGTCACCTTGAGTGGGAGCCACAGCGTGGGGGGGGGCAGGGGGTTCTGTGCAGGCTCCGTCTCAGGTTCTAACAGGATCCCTCGGGCTGGAAGAGAACGTAAGGAGAGCAGGTAGCATTGTAGACAGGAGGCAGTGGCAGCTGGGCCCGGGGAGGCTGTGGAGACGGGGAAAGAACAGGTTTTGACGGTGAAGCCGACAACCTTTGCTGATGGACAGGACGCAGCGGAGGGGAGAGGAGTCAAGGGGTCTCCAAGCCGAGGGCCTGAGCAGGTGCAGGCGGGGGGGGCGGGGGCTGGAATGGAGGCGTGGGCGTCGGACAGGCCAGTGACCCGGGAGCCGGGTCCAGACCCCGAGGCGCACAGGCGGCTCCGTGAAGGAAGTTGGCACAAGTTGCGGACTGTGGTTTTCACCCATCTCGAGGGGCCCCTTATCCTCTCCCCCAACTTCCCCTCGCGCCGGGTGGGGCCGGCCTCTTGTTTGTTTCCCTCTCGTCATCCGTTTTATGATGGGGAAGGCTGGTTTTCCCCTAACCCTGCAGACACCCTCTTCCCTCTGCCTGTCCCTGACCCTCCCGCCTTGGGAAGCCCCGTGCCGGCCTCCGAAAATGTCCCTGCGGGACGAGGTCCCTCTGCCACCCGTTCATCTAGCCAGATGGGCCCCGAAAGGGGAAGCGGGTCACCCAGAGTCACCCGGTGTGTGGCCAGCTCAGGACTCGAGGGTCCGTCTCCTCGGTGCCTCACCACAGCCCTGGGAGGCCGGGGGAGGGGGAGGAAGCGGCGATTTTTCTCCACGTTTCACACGAGAAAGCCAGAGCTGTGAGGGAGGCCCGAGCTCAGCCAAGACGCTGCACGGACAGGGGGCATCGGGATTGGAACCCAGGTCCTGACAGACAGAGGGGCGGCTCTGCTGTGCACTCTGGGGAGAAGGCCNNGGGGGGGGGGGGGGGGGGGGCCGGCCCTGTCCTGCCAGGACCCAGTGGGGGTCACGGACAATGACAATCCAGCACCGCTCAGGGCTGGGATGGAAGAGCCCGGGAGACTGGCTGGGGGAGCACATCTGACCCAGCCGGGGGAAGCCACAGATGGCTTCCTGGAGGAGGAGACCTAGAGGGTAAGCGGGAGTTAACAGGTGCCAATATTCCAAGCACAGGGAACAGCACAGACAAAGGCCCAGGATTAAGAGGGAACCTTAGGGCTTCTCAATGACCGTGTCCCCCTGATGAAACTCTCCGATAACCTACCCTGGCAAACTCTTCAGCCTGGCATTCATTCATTCATTCATTCATTCAAACCTTCCCTGGAGTATGTCGTTAGTGTCAGGCCCCTGTGGGGACATAGCAGTGACTACAGCAGCCCCTTGGGGCTGCGACCCTGACCCAGGGTGTCAGGGAGGGGATCCTGCAGGAGGAGGCATCTACTCCAAGACCCAGAATGGTAGTAGAATGGGTGCTGGGAAAGAGGCAGGGAAGGGTGTTCCAGGCAGAGGGAACAGCCTGTGCGAAGGCCTGAAGGTAAGTTCTGAGTAAAAGAAGCTGCCCATGGCTCAGATGAAACACGGGGTGGTTGGGGAGAGGCTACAGAAGCCAGCCGTGCGGGCTTCCTTCCAAGGCACTGGGGAGCCATAGAGGAGTTAGGAGCCCACAGGCAAAAGGGTGGGCTTGTAAGTCAGAAAGCCCTCCCCAACATCCACTTGGAGGGTGAACGTAGGGAAGCCACACGCGGGGTTTTGCAAGGCCGGGGACACTTGCGCCCAGGTCTGAGGGAGGAGATCCGTCCACCACGTCCGGGTGCTCGGGATGGGAAGCCTGGCCCACAGTGACCACCAGGTGGCGCCGGCACAACACTAGCCAAGGCTGAGCCCACAAAGGGCGGTCAGACCCACAGCCCAGCAGAGCTGTCCTGCCCGCCCGCGGGGTCAGAGGAGCAAATCTCACATGCGCCTTGCCTCTCCCTGTGTCTGTCAGACTGGAGCACCTTGTCTCGGCTTCCAGACGGGAGGACTCGCCCCTCCCCTGTAAGACTGGGGCTTACCTGTCTCCCGCACCCGATTAGAAAACCCATCATCTCACAGATCAGAACGGACCCTCCTTCCCTCCCGCAACAGACTAGAAATCCAGACTAGACACATGCTCACCCAGGGACCCAGGATGTATCTTTTCCATCCGGTTTGGGAAATTCTGCCTCCTCATCAGACTCGCGGAGGGTCCCATGGGCCCCCAGCCAGCTGAGTCTCTTTGTTTCCCCCATCAGATTGAGGAAACCTTTGTCTCCTGCTTAGGCCAAAGGGGAAGAATCTTCCAGTCTTCCACCAGCTTTGCTGGTCCTTCCTCTGTGCGCGGAAGGAACCGCGCCCCATGTATGGAAAGGGAAACTGAGGCACAAAGCAGTGATGCAGCGCGGCCCTGTCGAGCTGCACATATGCTTCGACTCCCCCTTCACCCCTTCCCCACACCTGCCCTCCGCCCTCCCGCGCCCTGGGTAACTCCCCTGGCACAAGAAATAGGGGAATTTTGCCCGCTGGCCTCCGAGCTTGCCTACCCATATGGGTGGCGCCTGGAGGCCGGGGGTTAAAGTCCGGAGCTGGGCTTGGGGCTCAGGGCAGGGAGGGCGGGAGGGGTGGTGGCCTAACCCACGGGGGACAAGCCCTCACAGCTGTGGAGGATAGGGGAGGGGCCCGGAGGGTAAGGGATGGGCAAGGCAACACGTGTGCCTGCTGGTGGACATGGGGTGGGGTTCAAATCTCCCCACTCCGCTTCCCACCTGCGTGGCCTTGGACCCAGAACTCTGCAGCCTCTCCCAGCCTCGGTTTCCCCAGCCGTAAAGCATAATGAGCATGAACTGGAAAGATTCTGAAGTTGGACTGAGTCACCTCTCCGGCCTCAGTTTCCCCATTCGTGAAAAGGGCACGATACTTCTCAGGGTGGTTGTGAAGACTCTGAGTTCACGTAGAAGAAATCTGAGGGCAGTGGCTGACGGTGGCTGGGGGGTTTCAACGTGGACCGCTCCCTCCCGCTTGCCGAGAAGCTTTCCTCCTAAATCTCTGAAGACTTGACCCTCTTCACTCTACCCTCCCCTACCTTCCCAGCCCAAGCCACCTGCTCTCTCATTGCACAGCTGATCTCCCTGCACAGCCAGAGAGGTCTTCCCAAAACTCAACCCGATCCCCAGCTCCGGACCCACTATGGCTCCCCAGTGCCCTGGGAAGAATGCTGCTGTTCCCCCAAGGCCACAGGCCTCCTAGGCACCGTGTGAAGTGACCACTGTTCATCTCTGCCCTTGATCCTGTCTTTCTAACACCTCCTGTGCTCTCCTTTCAAACACTTCACCACTCGCTTTCGTCCCTGTTTTCCCTGATCTCCGCAACCAGGCCTGCTTTCCCTCCCTCTCCCAGCTCTCTGTGCCCCCCAACCCCCACCACGGTAGGAGGGGCAAGTGCTGGGGCGCCGCATTCCAAAGAGCCTCTGAGTCTGGCCCCCCCTTGCCATCTCAGGTGCCCCCATAGCATCACCTGTAGCCTAGACCATCAGTCTCCTCTCCAGGTTCCCTGCCTCCGTCCTTGACCCCATATGCAGCTGGAGGGACCCTGTTAAAGCTTAAGTCAGGTCACATCCCTCCCTTGCTCAGAACTCTCCATGGCTCCCATCTCCCTCTGAGTAAAAGCTAAAGTTCTTGTGGGGCCCCGCCTGACCCACTCAACACCATCCCTCATCTCACTTCTGCTCGCTCCCCACCCCTGCTCATTCTGCTCGGGCCACACTATCTCCAACAGCCCCTCGGGCCTGTCTCAGGGCCTCTGCACTTGCTGTTCCCTTGGTCTAAACACGCTTCCCCCAGATGCCCGCACGGCTTTTTCTGTCACGTCCTTCACAATGTTTGCCCAAATATCACTCCTTATAGGCACCTCCCTTCGCCACTCAACTTAAGAAACACTTTCAACTTCTCCCCAACCTACTCCCTCACCAACTTGGTTTTTCTCCATGGCAAATACCCGACACTGTATATCTTCCTTGTCTTACTGACAATCTGTCCTGGGGACCGGACTCTGACTGACTCCCCAAGGGCCGGAAGTTTGTTCGCTGCCAGAGCAAAGCCTGAAATACCTGTGGGCAGAGGGAATGGAAGTAAGACAGTCACAATTTTCAAAAAGTACAAAATGGAAGGGAGACACCGCCTATCGACTGTGACCCCCGACCCGGTGCCTCCCAGCCTCTGCTGCTTCCAGTTTCTTGTGGTCCATTCCAGAGATTGTCTGTGCACGGACAGGAAAATGCATGCAGGGGTGCCTGGGTGTCTCAGTTGGTTGAGGGTCCAACTTTGGCTCAGGTCATGATCTCACGGTTCATGGGTTCAAGCCCCACGTCGGGCTCTGTGCGGACAGCTCAGAGCCTGGAGCCTGCTTCCGATTCTGTGTCTCCCTCTCTCTATGCCCCTCCCTCCCTCACACTCTGTCTCTGTCTCTCTCTCTCTCTCAAAACTAAAGAAACATTAAAAAAAGAGAAAGAATGGCTGTTGAGGGGGTGGTGGAGGGGGAGAAATGGGTGATGGACACTGAGGAGGGCACTNAGATCCATCTCTCAGACCCAGACTCACATGGTCACTCTGTCACCAGCACCTTGCACGCTGCGAGCCGGAGCGCAAACTAGAGTAGCCACCTTGGAAGACGGTTTGCCAATTTACCCTGGGGTTAAGTATACACTTCCCATATGACCCAGCAATCTCATTCCTGGGAATTTACACAAGAGAAATAAAAACCAAGGGTCACACAAGAACCTGAACGCACATGTTTATAGCAGCCCTGTTCATAGTCACCAATAGCTGGAAACAATCCAAATGTCCCTCGGCTGGTACAGAAATAAGCCAGCTGTGGCTCCCCCCTCCCCACCCCCTGCAGTGGGGTACTGGGTGGCAGTGAAAATCAGCAAGCCACTGACACACACACCACCACATGGATGAATTTCAGATACATCAAGCTACATGAAAGAAGCCAGACTCAAAAGGCTACATTACTCCGTTTATTAGACCTTCCGAAAAGGGCCAAATGATAGGGACAGAGAACAGATTGGTGGGTGGTTGCCAGAGGCAGGGTGGGGAAAGATGTGACCACAAATGACCAGCATGAGGGGATTTGGGGGAGGTGATGAGAATCAGCTGCATTTTGATTCTGGTGGTGGCTATACAGATGCAATAGAAATGCGCGCCAAAAAGTGAATTTTACTGCATGCAAATCTTTCAATAATTTTAATACTGTATGATCCCATTCCTGTAACATTCTGGAAAAGTAAAACTATAGCGAGGGAGTCCGGCCAGCTCAGTCGGGTGAGCATCTGACTCTGGGTTTCCACTCGGGTCATGGTCTCATGGTTCATGGGTCTCAGCCCCGTGTCAGGCTCCGTGCTAACAGCTCAGAGCCTGCTTGGGATTCTCTGTCTCCCTCTCTCTGCCCCTCCCCCATTAGTGCCTGTGTGCTCTCTCACTCTCTCTCAAAATAAATTAATTTGAGGGGGGGCCTGTGGGGTGCATTTGGTTAAGCATCCAATTTTTTTATCTCGGCTCAGGTCATGATCTCATAATCTGTGAGTTCAAGCCTCACGTCGGGAGTTTGAGCTCTGCATGGTTGGCGTGGAGCCTGCTTGAGATTCTGTTTCTCCTTCTCTCTGCCCTTCCCCTGCTGTGGTCTCTCTCTGTCTCTCTCTCTCAAAATAAATAAATAAACTCAAAACAATTTAATTAGGGGCGCCTGAGTGGCTCAGTCGGTTAAGCATCCAACTTCGGCTCAGGTCATGATCTCGCAGTTCGTGGGTTCGAGCCCTGCATCGGGCTCTGTGCTGACAGCTCAGAGCCTGGAGCTGCTTCAGATTCTGTGTCTCCCTCTCTCTCTGCACCTCCCCCGCTCATGCTCTGTCTCCCTCTCCTTCAGAAATAAACATTAAAAATATTTTTTAATTCTTAATTTAAATTTTTTAAAAATTTTAATGTTATATTTATTTCTGAGAGAGAGAGAGAGAGCGTGAGCAGAGGAGGGTCAGAGAGAGAGACACAGAATCTGAAACAGGCTCCAGGCTCCGAGCTGTCAGCACAGAGCCCGATGCAGGGCTCGAACCCACGAACTGCGAGATCATGACCTGAGCTGAAGTCGGTCGCTTAACCGACTGAGCCACCCCGGCACCCCTCTTAATTTAAAATTTTAATTAAGGTTTTGAAAAACCATAGCAATAAAAAATAGATCAGGGGCTGCCAGAGACTGAGGATACAGGGAGAGCCTGACTGCAGAGGGGAACAGGGGTAGTTTTGGGGTGATGGAAATGTCCTGTATCCCGCTTGCGATATGATTCTATGACTATAAACTTTTATCAGAACTCATCCAACGTAGACGCTTAAAATGGGTGTGTTTTATTGTATGCAAATTATACTTCAATAAAGTATATTTAATGTTTTTTTTTAATGTTTTTTTTATTTTTGAGAAAGAGAGTGCAAGCAGGTGAGGGGCAGAGAGAGAGGGGAACACACAGAATCGGAAGCAGGCTCCAGGCTCCGAGCTGTCAGCACAGAGACCGATGCAGGGCTCGAACCCACAGACTGGGGGATCATGACCTGAGCCAAAGTCAGATGCTTAACCGACTGAGCCACCAGGGAGGCCCCAATAAAGTTGATTTTTAAAATCGTATCTCCTCTTGCCTTTCCCTGGCTGTGTGACCTTAGGCAAAGACCCTCACCTCTCTGTGCATCAAGTGAAGGAGGGAGCCGGGGAAGGAGGAGATCGCATCCAGGGGGAGGATTCAGGTCTCCCCCATGGGCACACAGGTACACGCAAGAAACATTTATCAACAAAACAGAAGGTCTTTGTGAGCCTTTGGTGTGGAACTGACGACACAGACCCGAGCTGCTCACAATAGCCCCTGTGTTTCGGGAGGGTGGGTCCTGGCCCGACCTCTGTCAGGTCTTACCTGGGTCCCTTTGAACCACTGCACGCTCCTTGGTGACCTAGAAAAGCCAGTGGAGCCATCCTTGGGTCCCAGAGGGACACTATCAACGGGCACAATTCAGAGCCTTGTAAGAAAGCCTTTTTCAACAGTCAGGTGGGCCAGACACACCCATTCCCTGAGGTCCCAGCTGGTTGGGGGGGAGGTATTTGTTGGGCGTACACGCGTACATGGCACAGGGCCTCCCCTCACAGCATCACACATAGGGCAGACTGGGCTGCTGCCCCCAAACAGGGATATGACATCCCAGAACAGCTGGGGCTCTGCAGGGGTGTGGGGCAGCCCAGGCAACCGGGGGGTGGGGGGGACCGGGCCCAGCCTATGGAGAGAAATCACGGAGAGCTTCCTGGAAGAAGCACCTCCGGAGCGCCTGCTGCGTTTATGGAACACCTACTGCGTGCCCTGGTTTGGATCTCAGAGGCATTATTTTTGAGGCTGCAGTGAAAAGTGTGGGGGCAGAAAGGACAGTGCAGGTGGAGGGAAGAGGCTGTTATTGAAAGCAGAGAGGGGTCGCTTGGATAGCTGAGTCAGTTAAGTATCTGACTCGATTTTGGCTCCGGTCATGATCTCACAGTTGGGGAGTTGGAGCCCCGCATCGGGCTCCTCTGTGCTAACAGTGCGGAACCTGGCAACTTCCCCAGGATCCACCCACGCCTGCGGGGAAGGCGAGGGGAGGTGATGGGAATGAGGAGCGGAGGGAACAGCCCAGAACCAGTAAGACCCGGTCCTCAGGCCGGCCAGAGAGAGACCCCCCCACACACACCGCAGGGTCAGGGGGCCTTTGCCAGTGGAGCCTCATCAGTCCTGAAACTTGAAGGCGAGTCTTAGGTTTGTGAAGGCTGCATTTCTGTCATTCTTTACCTTCCTAACTCTCTCTGATCTGAGAATTCCTCGGTCTTAGATTCTATTGGTCTTTGCTCCTAAAGTTCCACTAATGCAAGTTTCTCTGCTCCTTTGAACCTTTGATTCTAGGATTCATTCATTCATGCATGCTTTCATTCAGTAACTATTTATTATTGAGCCTCTCTCCTGTTTCGGGAGCTGAAGATACATAAAAGGACAAAACGAATAAAATTCCTGCCCTGGGGGGAAAACACACTGAGCGATCGCCAGGTACCATCCTAGGCCCGCACCTATACCTCGTCTCGTCCTTCAACCAGCCCTGCGAGTTCAAGACCCCCGTATCATCCCCATTTCACGAATGAGAAAACCGAGGCCCAGGATTCTGGAACCCCCTTGCTCCAGAAAGCCTGGGGCTCTAGATTTCTTTACCCTTAACGATTCAGCGTTCTAGGGGCACCTGAGTGGCTTGGTCGGTTAAGTGTCCTACTCTTGATCTCAGCTCAGGTCTTGATTTCAAGGTCATGAGTTCAAGCCCTACACTGGGCTCCATGCTGGGCATGGAGCCTACTTTAAAAAAAAAAAAAAAAAAAAAAAAATTAAGGG
>NW_027533260.1:5531359-5538896 GCF_008692635.1 Crocuta crocuta | reverse complement strand
AGATTACAGGGTTCAGGGTTCTAGAATTTTTTGTCGTAAAGACTCTGTTGTGCTTGGATTCCAGTAGGCAATGGACACAGGGAAAGGTACTCAACCTTGTTATTGAGCCAGGAATCGCAAATCAGAACCACCGTGAGATTTTTACACATGCACGCGCGCATGCGTGAAGGGTGACTCATATTTTAAAAGTCTGGCCAGAAGTAGCGCTGGTAAGGCTGTAGGGTGAGAGCAGAACCCACAGCAGACACTGGAGATGGGAGGGAAAACTGGGGCATTCACACGGGAAAACCGTCTGGCCGCATCTTGCACAGCTGGACATAAACACATCATCTGTCCCCTACTGTGACAATTCCACTCTTGGGTAATTCAGAAAGACGGGTGCTCATTGGCACGAGGAGACGCACACAGCATTGTCAAAAAAATCACTCATGTGTCAAAATCACATGCTCAGCAACAGGACACTGGATAAACAGATTGTGGGGCATCGTGTTAAGAAAGTCGTACACAGCAATGAAAACGGGGGCCATTAGACACAAGAATGTGGACACANCCCCTACTCACACTGTCTCTCTCTCTCCTAGAAATAAATAAAAAAAAAAAAGCGAGATCCGAGAGGTTGCACAGTCAGATCACTTTATGTAAAAACTCGGAACTGGGGGCGCCTGGGTGGCTCAGTCAGTGGAGCATGTGACTCTTGATCTCGGGGTTGTAAGTCCGAGCCCCATGTTGGGTATAGAGATTACTTAAAAATAAAATCTCTTAAGGAGCACCTGGGTGGCTCAGTTGGTTAAGCATCTGACTCCGGCTCAGGTCATGATCTCATGGTTCGTGACTTCAAGTCCCACCTTGGGCTCTGGCCTGACAGCTCAGAGCCTGGGGCCTGCTTGGGATTCTGTGTCTCTCTCTTTCTCTGCCCCTCCTATGCTCACACTGTCTGTCTGTCTGTCTGTCTCTCTCTGACTCTCTTTTTTTTTTTTATTTATTTCTAGGAGAGAGAGAGAGAGACAGCATGAGCAGAGGAGGGTCAGAGAGAGAGGGAGATACAGACTCTGAAATAGGCTCCAGGCTCTGAGCTGGCAGTCAGCACAGACGCGGGGCTTGAACCCACGAACCGCAAGATCATGACCTAAGCGAAAGTCAGATGCTTAACCGACTAAGCCACCCAGGCGCCCCTCTCTGACTCTCTTAAAAATAAACATTAAAAAATTTTTAAAATCTTTATTTTTTTAAATGTTTTNATTGCCTGAGCCAAAGTCAGATACTTAACCGACTAAGCCCCCCAGGCGCCCCTTTAAAATCTTTTTTTTTTTTTTAAAGTATAGGGGCACCTGAGTGGCTCATTCGGTTCAGCGTCTGACTTTGGCTCAGGTCATGAACTCACGGTTCATGGGTTCGAGCCCCGCGTCGGGCTCTGTGCTGACAGCTCAGAGCCTGGAGCCTGCTTCCGATTCTGTGTCTCCCTCTCTCTCTGCCCCTCCCCTGCTCACACTGTCTCTCTTTCAAAAATAAACATTAAAAAATTTTAATGAATAAAATTTACAAAATAAAAGAATATAAAAGAAGGCAATAAAAAACATAAAAGACCTCAGGTTACTCTGAGGGGAGGGAAAGGGGCACAGAGGGGCTTCTGAGGAACTGGCACAACTATTCCCGTTCCCTTTGTGACAGGCCGTACAATGGGACATCACGTCGTATGTAATTCTCCACAATATATTTCATCATTTGAAAATACATATTTTTTTAATTACTTTTTTAAATATTTTTATTTATTTCTAGGAGAGAGAGAGAGACAGCGTGAGCAGGGGAGGGTCAGAGAGAGAGGGAGTCACAGACTGAAACAGGCTCCAGGCTCTGAGCCGGCAGTCAGCACAGAGCCCGACGCGGGGCTCGAACCCACGAACCGCGAGATCATGACCTAAGCGAAAGTCGGACGCCCAACCGACTAAGCCACCCAGGCGCCCCTGAAAAGACATATTTTTTGAATCCCGCCATTCCGCGTGGCTCTGACCTCAGAGGGCTTGATTCTCCAGGGGAGCAAAATTCCTGAGCCCAGATGAAGGCAGGGGGGGCTCCCTGGGAACCCACAGGAGGAGAATCTGGGCTCCGAAACGCACAACACCATTTGATTTTCCCAGAAGTGACCCAGTGTGCTGTGACGCCATAACCACAGGAGGCTGAAGTGACAAGTTCAGAGATGGGTAGTGTCCAAAGGGGCCGCGAGCCAACGGGGAGCCCCACCCCCCCCACCCCCACTGAACCCAACTCTCACCAGCCAGCCCAGAGCCAGGCGCCCCGCGGTGCGGCCTCACGCTCTCCGGGTGTGCAGACAACCTGCCCAGCGTTTGCTTCCCCGGCTGCCCCCCACCCCCGATTCCACAAACCCCAGTGGGGGAGACACGCCCTTCGGTCCTCACTCTCCCGGGAAGGTGTTGGAGGGCTGGGGACGATGGCTGGGGACGGGAGAGGGGAGTTCGCTGTGGCTCTGGCTCAAATGAGGAAGAGCCCGGTGTGACCTCGGCTTTCCCAGGAGTCCAGGGAACTTTTACATCTGTATTTTTAGGCCCTGGTGGCCGCAGCGGCGGGCTGTGGCCTCAGGCTGGGGACATGCCAACTTCCAGGAAAAAGGCTGGCTTTCCAGGGAAGGGGTTGTCCCTTCCTCGGGGATGGGCTCTGTGCTCCGCCTCGGGGAGTGGGTTTGCAAAGGGGGGGGGGGCCCAACTGGGGGAGGCTTGCCGCATCTCAGGCAGTGGCTGGGAGAGAGATACTTCCCCGACTCAAGGCTCTGGAAGCAAGCACTAATCCGATGGAGGAGGCAGGCCACAGATCCCTCCTGGGTAACCCATACCTCATATTTAACCCTGGGGGTAAGATTAATCTCACCCTCACAGGGCTCCTCGTACAAAGGCCAATTCAAGCTCCACGACTGGGCGAGATAGTCCGACGGGGGAGGCAGGAGCCAGGCGCACGCTCAGGAAACTGTAGTAGGATGGTGGAGGCATGCCCACCATCTTCAGGAGACTCTAGTCTAATTCTCACCCGGATGTCCCCCGGGAGGGGGCAAAAGAGAACCACTGTCCTTAGTCAGATGAGGGAAACATGCCGCCCCATCTTGAGGGATCCCCCAGCCCACCGAGAGGCCCCAGACACCCACCCAGGGAGAGTTCCAAGTCTGATACAAGAGGCATCACTCACTCTTAGAGATAATCTAATCTGGAGAGAAGTCACACTTCCCTTTCAGAGGGAGGTCCTGATCTGATGGAGGAGGAGGAATTCAACTCAAAGGCACAAGGAACTCCTGTGCTGGTGGGGAACCTATCCCCACCCCGGGGACCTCCCAGTCTGGAGGTGGAGGTCTGCTCTAGTCTGATGAGGGAGGCAGACTTTTTTTTCTCATACATTCTCCCCCCACCCCACCCCCCTTGCTGCTGAATGAGCAAGGCCGGGGGCTTCCTCCTCCCCACCTCTGTGATGCATCCCAGAAGCTTCTACAGGAGGACACCATGGTCTCCCAGCCCTGGGACTTCCCTTCATTGGTCAGCCCAAGCTCAGGGCCCCACGGGGGTCAGACATGTCTGGGCTGCAGCTCCCTGCTCACCTGTTCCTCAGATGACTTGGCTGGCTCGGCCCCTCAAGGCAGTGACAGTAATGACACCAGCCGGCTACTGAGCTGCCTCTGTGCCAGGCTCGGCCGGGGCTTTCCACACCTGACCTCGCCGGTGCCCCACTCGGGGAAGGGCAGGGTCCACCCCCACCTCACAGACCAGGCTCAGAGGCTCGGAGGCCACCCAGCCAGAAACCGGCAGAGTGGAGGGCAGACCCAGATTTGTGTCCCTCCTGATGAATGAGTTTGACATATCAGTGCCAGGTGAGTGTGCCCAAGGCTTTGCCGCCGACTCACCGGAGCCTCTCAGCCATCACGTTACCGTTCTCATGACACAGAGGGGGGGAAACTGAGGCTCAGAGTGATCAGATGCTTCTCCAAAGCCACCCAGGCAGACTACTCTCGCGCTGCCGTTGTCTGACTCCAAAGTCCATCATCACGGATCCCGTCCTCCAGAAAGCGGATGCAGAGAGTCGGGAGGGGAAAAAGTTATGGAGAGCGGTCGTGAGGAAGGGAAGGGGAAACGGGGTTGGGTGGAAGGGAAGGAACCATCAGGCCACTGTGTCAGCCCAAGGGGGAGCCCCGGCAGCAGAGCCTGCAGAGAGAGGAAGCCCCAAGTAGGCAGAAATGGCCAGAAGCCCCTACCTCGCCTGGCTCAGGCAATGGCCAGAGGCTACCAGGAGCCGCTGTCCCGGACTGGCAAGCTGAGGCAGAACCGGAAGGGACCGATCGTGGGAGGCTATCAGGCAGCCATCTGCACGCCTGGCAGCCATGCCACATGTCTCTTCTTGAGAGATCCAAGCAGCATGCCTCCGCCACTCCGCCATCTATATTAATAATGGCAATGATTGAAAACTAGGACCTCCCATTTACTGAGAACTCACTCCTCGCCAGCTTGGGCCGATGTGTGCTAACTCCTCTGACCCTCATAACCACCCCGGGAGGCATTCACTGGGTGTTTTTTGTCCCCATTTTATAGATGAGGACACTGAGGCACAGAGAGACTAAGTCACTTGCCCAGGGTCACGCAGCTGGTTAAGCGGCAGAGCTGGGATTCAAACCCAGTTGGACAGTGAGCCCCATTCACAGAGGAGGACACTGAGGCCCGGCATTACGCCACCTGCCATCTGGCTACCGTCACCTCACTGGGATCCCTCTGACGTTTCCAAACCCCCCAACCCAGGGTGGAGGCCAATATCCACAGATGCCTCCCTTGGCATCACCTCTGTCTGCTCAAGGCCATGCACGGGGCAGAGGGTGTCTGGTCTCAAAGCCCGAAGAGAGGATGTTGCAACCCTCTGACTCAGTGTCGTGCGTGCAGACCCAGCAAGAGGGAGAAAGGGGAAGATTAAGTCTTGGCCAAGGCCCCAGATGGGCCGATCCCATCCCACTCGGTGCCAGGGTTCCAGAAGCTGCCAGAGCCCCAGGGTGGGGAGGAACCGGGAGGTACAGGCCATGCTGCAGGAAGCTGGCCGTATTCACCCCCGGGGATGGGGAGGGGCAGCCTCTGGGAGCAGGGCTGTCTGCAGACCCAGTGTGGACCTCCAGTGTGTGACCTTGGGCAGGGCCTCCAGCTCCGGGCTCAGGTCCGCTTTCCTCTGTCTGTGAAATCTGCTCGTTCTCCCTGAACCCTCTCTTAAATCTGAATCTGGGCCTTCCTGCTGCCACGTGACCTTCTCTCATCAGCTCGGCCCTCCCTGTGCCTGGAGCCCTGCAGGAAGACTGGGTGGACCATGCTAATCGTTTCCCCCTTTTAAACCATCCCTTCCTAGACGATAGGGGTCTGGAGTTAGGAGAGGGAAGGCCCGCGGTCTCTGGGACTGACGGCCCCTCCCGGGGCAGCAGATGCAGCACTAGGGTGCTGGGGACACAGACACCTGGCATCAAATCTTGAGGACCCCGGGCATCCAAGCCCAGCACGCTGAATCCCAATTTCCTCAATGAAATGGGCCTGGCTGGTGACACTCTGTGGTTACGCGACAGGATTAATTACCATCTGTTCCTATGGTTATAATAGGAATAATGATCATCGCAGCCACTTTGCATTTAGCACTTCTTATCCATCAGGCCCTAAGGGCGGCCACATTAGTGTCTCAATTTAGTCTGACTGATAGGTGGGGAAACTGAGGCTCCAGCAGATTAAGGAATGGCCTGGAAGTCACACAGCCGATGCAAACAGAAGACAGGACTCTACCGGGGCCTCAGTTGGGAGCAAACCTTGGAACAGAAAAAGGCCCAGGAATCAGGCTGATGGGAACCTAGTGTCTAAAAACCACTATCCTCCCCTCTTGGAAGGCCCCCCCCTCCCCCTAGAGAGCAAGAAAGCTGCCCCAGGCCCACAGCCTTCTAGCTGGGCCTTTGTTTCCCTGTCCCGTAGGGTCCTTCCTTCCCCTGGGGTTATTTGGGGGGGGGGGGGCGCGGATAAGAGGGTAAGGAGCAGTAGGAGGGAAGAAAAGATTTGGACAGATACAAAGGGCAGGCTGCATGAGGGAAAGTGGTTAGACACCATGCAGGACTTCCGGGCTCTCTCTGGGAAGTTTCTGGGACTCATCCAGGGGCTGCCCCTGCCAGCAGGGGGCCTCCGGAGCTCAAGCCCAGACAGGGGAGACCCTAGTCCTCCCCGCCTGGCGCGCAGGGAGCCAGGGGGGAAAGGAGGGGGCAGCCATCCTGGTTCCGCATCCTCCATTCCCGACACTGGAGGGAGGCGGCTGTGGGAGCTGGGACTTTCCTGAGCAGTAGAAGATTCTGGGAAATTAGACAGCTGCAGGGCGGGGCTGACTCCAGGCCTCCCTCCTCTTCCCTTCCCTGTCCCTGCTCCGTCCCAAGCACTCCTCTCTTCCCTCTGCCCCAAGGACGCCCCCCTCAGACTGCGCCTCCTCCCTCAGACCATGCTCTCCATCCTCAGACCCTCAGATGCTCCCCCTCCAACCTCTTCCTCCATCAGACCCCCCCTCACCCCTGTACCAGCCAACTCTCTCCTCCCTGTGAGCTGCCTTCCTCACTTGATCTTCCTCAGACAGTGCCTCCTCCTTCAGACCTCCTTCCCTCCCTCAGAGCCTCACCTCCTCCCTCAGACCGCTTCTCTCTCCCCTCTCTTAGACCATTTACTTCTCGCAGACCTGTCTTCCTCCTTCAGAGCCTCCTCCCTCAGACTTCTAACTCCCAGCTCCCATTCTCTCAGCCTTTCCAACCCTCCTCTGGGCCAAGTGCATAAGCCCCCCTCCCCCACCTCCAGTCCTGTCTGGCCCAAAGCCATTGCCGGACCCGCCACAGGGAAACAGAGTAGGGGGAACTTGGGTGCCCTTCCAACCCCACCTCCTAGGGTCACCACCTTGACCCTTGACGAAACCCGCCCCTCTGAGGCTCAACTTCCCCTTTTGTGCAGCGGGTTGTGCGCTCGTGCTGTTTGAGCGTCCCCACCGGTGAGGGAGGGCTGTGTGGATGGGAAAGGCAGCACCCAAGCCCTCCAGCCAGATTCTTCCATTTCTTCCCCTGCCGAGGCTCCCCCAACGCGGGGAGGCAGGGGTTGGCATCGGCCCCATTTGCCAGAAGTCCAAACTGAGTCCTCAAGACAAAGGATTTGCCCGATGTCCCACAGGGAGCACTTGGACCCAGGCCCGGCCACCAAATGCTTCCCCATTACAGGGGCTAATGGGGAGTTGGGGGGCGACCCAGAGAGAGGCTGAAAGGAGAGAAGGGGAAGGGGTGAGGCTTCTCTCTCTGCACAGCTGCTCCCCACATCCCTGGTTAACGATCCACTGGGGTGGGGCCGGAGTCCTGGGCAAAGTCCCTTCCTGGGGACCGGGGCCCCACCCCCACTTTCAGGGTCGCGGAGGCACGCTGCTAGGGAGACCGAGAGACCGGGAGACAAAACGAGACAGAGGTGGGGCCAGAGACAGGGCGACGAAGGCCAGGGATGCGGGGACAGAGAGACAA
>NW_027533260.1:5529992-5530121 GCF_008692635.1 Crocuta crocuta | reverse complement strand
CAGCCTGCCCCCCGCCCCCCAGGCTGCGGCCGCCCCGGCTCTGGTCTGGTGTCTCCGCGCCTCTTGCTATCTCTCGGGTCTCTTTTCCTCCGTCTCTCACGATCTCTCCGCCCAGAAGCCGGAGCTGAG
>NW_027533260.1:5529489-5529889 GCF_008692635.1 Crocuta crocuta | reverse complement strand
GGGGGGGGGGGGCGGGCCGGGGCCACGACCGAGGGCAGTCCCTGACCTGGGTGCGTCTTTCTGCTCCCGCAAAGGAGGAAACGGCTCAGAGAAGGGAAGTGCCTGGTCAAGGTCACCGGGCGAGGAAGTGGGAGTCGGGACTCGAACCCGCGCCCTAGGGGAGAAGCTGAGAGAGACAGAGAGATGGTGAGAGACACAGAGACAATAGAGACAGAAGCAGTGAGAACAGAGAGAGACGCGGAGATCGAGAGAGAGAGAGACGGGGGGTGGAGAGAGAGAGAGAGAGAGAGAGACCCAGACCCTGAGAGACTATCCAGATCAGAGAGTCAGAGATACAGAGATAGAGACAAATAGCCAGAGAGACCAAAGCACTGAGACATTGACGGCGAGAGGCAGGCTG
>NW_027533260.1:5525725-5529339 GCF_008692635.1 Crocuta crocuta | reverse complement strand
CCGGCCCCGGAGCCCGCCGCCCCCCGCGGCGCCGCGGGCCCAGGGGTCACTCCGGATCCCCTAGGCGGCGGCTCCGACTCCCCGGCGGCCCCCGCGGCCCCCCACGGACTGGCCCGGCCAGAGGCGCTTTATTACCAGGGTGAGTGGCTGCCATGGGTCCCAGCCAGACGGGAGGGGGGGTGTCTGATCGGGCAGAGGGGCACCAGAGCCAGGGAACAGAGTTCAGGACGCAAACACAGAGCTGTGAAACAGGGGGACGGAATCCAAGGTCCCAAGGACACAAATATGAGGTTTCTTGGGAGGGGACAGAGCCTGAAGTCCCAGGGACACAGCTGTGGAAGCGTCAGGAAGCAATGTCTTGGGGCACAGATATGGGAGTCCCAGAACCCCGGGTGTCAGGGGGCTCTGGGGGACGGGCTCAGAGTCCGAAACGCATAGATAAGGGGACCCAGGGGACAGTGCCCAGCAGTACAGACGCAGGGTCTCAGCGAGTCAAGCGGACAGAGCCTACAGTCCCAAGAACAGAGTTGTAAGCTCTTTAGAACGCAGATATGTAGGGTTATGACGAGTCGGCGCTTGGGCCCAAGAAACTGGGGTTCCCGGCATCCAGATATGTGGTGTCAAAGGGGGTCCTGAAAACAGCGACTGGGGTTCTAAGAAGACAGATGTTAGGGGTGTCAGGCCCTCAGAATCTCAGGAACCAAGAAGGTATCAGAGAACAGCGGGAATCCGGAGAACAGAGCTGGAGTCTGAAGCATCCCAATCGATGTCCGGAATCCTAAGGATCGAAGGAAACAGACCCAGATACTAGGGGTCCCGAGGAGCCAGCGGGCCAGAGGTCTGGGTTCTGGGCACCCAGTTAGGTAGGGGCACCCAGGATCAGGGTCTCATCTGAGGTCACAAGGTCAAGCGGTCACAGAGTCAAGGCTTGGGGGCTGAGGGTTCTAGGGTTCTAGGAATGGGGGCCAGGACCGGGGAGTTCTGGGACGAGCATTTTGGGCCAGGGGCGTCCAGGCAAAAGGCTGCAGGGCACCAAGAGCTGGTACTGGAGATACGAGGACTTTGGGGGTGCAGGGATGGAGGGCCCCCAAGGATCAGGAGAGGACAAAGAAGGCCAAAATCATTCTCCCCACCCTATCGCCATCTCCGATCTCAAGGAAGGGGCCTCTGCTACCACAGCTGTGCCCACCTCACCGTCCCCAGGTGACCCAAAAAGCTGCAGGGAGCCCGTGCTCCAGACTTGCCCTTGCCCCCCCATCAGAGCACAGCACCTAGAGGGCCTCAGGTTGTCCATCAGGAGGTCTGCCACGGCCTCCTCCCCTCTCCCCCATTCCCCAGATGAGAACCCAGGCCTCAGTTTTCCCCATCTGTGCGGTGGGTGCATATGGCTTTGACTGCTGCCATGTTTGGCTTCTGACACCATTCCTCTCTCCTTCTGACCCACCCTTCTCCCCAGCTCTCTACACGGTCACCCCACACCCTACACCCATTCTTACCTCCCTCGGCTACAAATTCACCCAGCAAACAGGCCCTGGGGTCCCCTGCTGGGTGACGATGAGGTTCGGTCCCGTCCTTAAGGGACTCTGGCTAGTGAGAGATGGAGGCCAGAGGCATGAAGAGATACGTGACAATGAACGGTGACCAGGGCTCACGGAGAATGGTGAAGGGGGAACGAGTTGCTGGAGCCCACGATGTACAAGGCCAGTTTGTCTTGGGCCTTTTGCACAAAGGACCTGGAAAGCAGGCAGGTGGACAGAGCAGGAGTGAAGGCCTCGAGGCAGGGGTGGGTCGAGGGTCTGCAGGCTTGGCCTCACCCATGTCCTTTCCTCTGCCCAGGACCTCTCCTGCCCCTATACCCGACCCCGACCATGGGCTCCCTCTTTCCCCTCGTGAACCTGCCTACACCACTGTACCCCATGGTGTGCTCCATGGAACACCCCCTATCGGCTGACATCGCCGTGGCCACCCATGCAGATGAGGACGGAGACACGTGAGTAAAGCCCCCCATAAAATGGGGGGAGCCAGCCCTCCACCCACCTCACCCACCACATCACACGGGCTTCTGAATTACCTCTACCTGAGTTAAGATCCTCTCTCTACTGCTGGCTGTGACTTTGAGCAAGGCTTTTCCCCCTTGCTGTGCCTCAGTTTCCTCTGAAAAACGGGCAGCCTGGGAGCACTTACCTCCTAGGACTGTTTTTGAAGCAGGGGGCTTCCACGTTTTTGTCAAAATCCGAACATGAGAAGGGGCGCCTGGCCCTTCAGTAGAGCGTGAAAGAAACTCTTGATCTGGGGGTTGTGTGTTCAAGGCCCACGTCTGAGATCACTTTAAATACGTAAAATCCTTGCTTATTTTTTATTGTTATTGTTTATTTTGAAAGAGAGTGCGAGCATGCGAGCATGAGCAGAGGAAGGGCGAAAAGAGAGGGAGAGAGAGAGAATCCCAAGCAGGGTTCTTGCTGTCATCGCCCAGCCTGACTAGGGGTTCCATCCCACTACGTGTGAGATCACGACCTGAACCAAAATCAAGAGTCCGGACACTTAACCGACTGAGCCACCCAGGCGCCCCTAAATAAAATAAGCCCAGAAATTCTTTGAAAAAACTCCAAACGTGAGAAAGACATTTCACGGATTGATTTGTTATATGAACCACACACGTTAAGCTCTTAGCACTGAGCCTGGTAGGTCAGAAGTGCTCAGTAAGTATTAATTCATATGATTACCTTGTGTTCAGCCAAGCACACGTACACACAGATAAGCTTGACATAAAAATTGCGCAGAACAAAACAGGAATCACCCTTCCTGCATGGGGTCCACTTTGTATGTTCTCACTACTCTGTAGTGTGTTTCATGATCTCATGGTCATAGGCCATTCGATTAATTTGCCGATCCCTTAAACTGATCTCACACATCCTATAGTTGATTGCCTGCAGTTTGAAGAACTTGCCCTTGAGGCCGCTGCGAATCCGTGCACGGGATGGTTTAGCTCTGTGCCCGGCACACAGTAAGCACTCCACACACCTGAACATTACATTATTTATCCACCTAGGTTGGAGTTTCCGCTGGCCCCTTTCTCCCCCCCTCTGCCTGAGTTTCCCCCCTGTAAAAACAAGAACTATAAGCATGTGAGAGTCTGTGAGGCAGGCATGAGATGGCTTCTATAAAGCGCTTATCTGGGCATTGGTTTGGGGATTGGAAACGAAAGGTAGGGTAGGGATGGCACGGACAGGCTTCTGCAGAAAGGGGATCACCATCGCTGGCCAACGGGGCGACTTCACATCCCTGAGGCTCAGTTTCCCCTTCTGAAAATTGGGGGCTCCTAGAGTACCTATCAAGATTAAACCTCAGTGTATTGATGTACCTACATCTAGAACATAGAACAAGGCCAGGCGCACAGTAGGTCCTCAGCACCTGGGAGTGGATATTCTAACAGAACTCCCCAGCTGTTTGTAGGCCATTCTGTGAGTCCAAGCAGGAGAAAGTGCCCGAGATATATATATATATATGTATGTATAAAGCTGAATAAAACTAGTTCCCTCCCACTCTGGGTACCTCTGGGGTCATCTGTGAAATAGATTTAATTTGTATCTGCCCCCGGGGGTGATTTGTTTGCA
>NW_027533260.1:5521314-5525292 GCF_008692635.1 Crocuta crocuta | reverse complement strand
GCCCTCCCCCGCTCTCCCCCTCCCTCCCCTCCAAAGCAAACATTTCTTCCTCAGCTGCCTGTTGGGGGAAATCCCTTCCCGCAGAACTTGACCGCAGCCCAGCTGCTCTGCCTCCCCCACGTCAGCACCCGTCACTCACTCGCAGCCTCCCCCTCCTGGCGTTCAATCTAACCTTAACCCCTTCCGCTGGGCCCAAGACTTTACCGGAATGGACAGCTGGCTAGCCCGGGGGCGGGGGCGGGGCACACGCTAAGTCTGGGTCCCCAGAGCTGCAAAGCTTGGTTGCGAGGCTCGGCTTCTAGGGACTCAAGAGAGCAGAGAGCAAGAATCTCAGAGCATCTGGACCCTCAAGACGTCAGGCGCCTGGGAGCTAGAAATCTGGGTCTCCAAGAGAGAGGGGAGGTGTTCTGAATCCCAGAGAGCAGAGGTTGGGAGGGGTACTGTATTCCTTGACCCCTGAGGGCTTAAGGAACAGGGTACAGGACAGCTTGGGATGTATGACCCACAGGGTCGGTATTCGCAAAGAGGGCACCGTATTACCTGCCGAGTCCTAAGAGATCTCAGGGTTGGAAGCCGGGATATGGGGGACACGGAGGCCGCTGGAGTCTGAGCCCTGAACGGTGGAGTTCCAGACGCGCCCCTAGGCTGGAAGACTTGGGGTCCTTCCCTACAGGGAAGCTTGGTCTCCTTAGGTCGGCCTCCCTCCCGCCCCACCCCCAGGCGAGGATGGAAGTAGGGGTGCCGGGGGAGGGGTGGTGGTGGCCGGGGTAGATCCCCGGCGGGAGGCTTCCCTCCCCCGGGAGCAGGAAGCGGAGCCCCGCCCAGCAGACCTGTTACTGGAAGTCCGAGGGCTGGGCCGCCCCTCCCGTCCCCACTTCCTCCAGCCCCGCCCCACCCCCTGCAGCCCGCGCGTTTATGGGAACTCAGGCCTGGACGGTTTCTCTGAAATCATTCGCTCCCTCTGCCCTCACTTAACCCTGCCCGCCCCAAGAGGGACGCAGGCCGGGCTTCCTGGGAGACGATGGGAGGGAAGGGAGCCCTTCTCCGCCCCCTCCCTCCCCGCAGCCCGGCCCCTCCCCCAACATTTTCCTCCTAAATTTGGCTTTCACGGGTCAGGATCCAGGTTCAGCGTTTCACCTGCAGAGCTCCTCCTGGGAGGCGGGCGCTATTGCGGGCTATACTTTCTGGGGGAGAAAACGGGAGGGCCACGCGATTTTGCTCTAGCACGTGCAGCTAGGGAGGGCTGCACCCAGTTTGCCACCCTGGCCCGCTTAGCCCCCACAGCGCCCACCCCTGCTTCCAAGGAACCATTTAGGGAGCGGGTTTAGCCTCCAACTCGTGATCTCATCTCAGGTCTGGATCACAGGGTCGTGAGTTCAAGCCATGCATTGGGTTCTGACTTTAAACGTTTAAAAATTAGGGGCTCCTGGGGGGCTCAGTCGGCTAAGCGTCAGACTTCGGCTCAGGTCATGATTTCCGGGTTGGTGGATTCAAGCCCCCTGGCCGGCTCTGGAGCCTGCTTCGGATTCTCTCGCCCTCTGCCCCTCCCCCACATGTTTGTGCTCTCTCGCTCTCAAAAATAAACATTAAACATTTTTTTTAACTAAGAAAATAAAATGTGGATTCTGGAAGCATATTTCCATGGGGAGAACCACTGTTCACCTGCAGCTCAGGGTAGTAAGAGGCAGTGATGGGTGAGAAAGCCGTGACTCTAGTAAGTGGACTTTAGAAGGTTGTGTGGCTTGTGTACATGCAGTTAACCTTGTACCGTTAGTGCTAATGCTCCCCCCACACACAGAGCGGTCATCCCAGACTGCCCCCACCTCTATAAATGGCTCTTCCAGGCTGGGGCTGCAGGAAGGAGCAGGGAGTTTACTAGGACACCCTCTCCAGATCAGCGCCTGTGGGGCTGAAGGAGGTTGGGCCGCTGTGTCGTCTCGGCGGCCCTTAGCTGTCTCACAGGGAATGCTGCCGCTCGAGTGGCCTTTAGAGATGCCGCCAGAGGCCAGGCCCTCTGTGCCAGCACTGGCCAGTCACGGGATGCCAGTGGATGGCAGCTGCCCCCACTCATGACCCAGGCAAGCAGTTCTTTCCAGCGGACGGTAATTCACAGAGACAGCTGAGCGCCCACAACCTTCCCAGAAGCTAAGGGAACGAGACCTTCAGTCTGGAAGGGAGGGCTCTGGGTTATGCAGCCCAGTGTCTGGAACCACGACTCCATCCTGTACATCCCACCTCCCCCTGGGACAAAAACTCCTCCAAATAAATTCTCTGCCTGTGCCGTGCAAGTCACAACTGACAGAGAGAACTTGACGGCTCCTGCTTATCCCCACACGTTTCACAGATGAGCGGGCTGGGGCCCCGAGAGGGCTGGGGCCATGCTCCCAACTTCCAGGTTGGCCAGGGAGCACTGTGATGATGAGTTCATTTATGAGGTACATGTCTGTGGAGCACCCGCTTGGCACAGGCTGCTGTCCTGGGCCCTGGGCAGTGACCAAAGCAGACAGAACGCCCTGGCCCAGTGGAGGTGACATTCTAGCGGGGGAGATTCAGACAGGAAACAAGTAAACTGTACAATGTCAGGTGATGATGTGAAGGAAAATTAAGCAGGGGAGGGAGGGGGGAAGGGGAGCGAGTCGCAGCCATACCATTTTAGCAGGGGCCCAAATGAGGGGAGCAAATCGTGCAGATATCTGCGGGACAGCTGTTCCAGAGAACAGCCAGTGTCAAGGCCCTGGGAGGCAGGCGTGCCTGTCTTGTTCAAGGAACAGCAAGGAAGCCAGGCAGAGTGAAGAGAGCAGACAGGGGAGAAGCCAAAGGGGTGGAAGAAGGGAACACAAGATCCCACAAGGCCTGTTTGACCTTTATTCTGCAGGTTCTGGGCAGAGGAGGGACTTGATCTAAGTTGCAAAAAGGTCCCTCTGGCTTCTTGGGGGGGGGGGGCACGGGGAGGAGCGGGGAGGAGCGGTGCAGACAGTAGAGCAGGGGTTGAAGCAGCGAGGCCAGTGAGGAGGGAACCATCCAGGAGGGAGGCGATGGTGGCTGAATCAGGATGGAGGGAGCGAGGGTCAGGAAAAGTGTTTGGGTTCTGGGTGTTCTTCTAAAGCACCCAGCACAAGTTGGGTTTAGCACCCTTAAGCTTATGGGGGTGAGAGGTAACTAACGAGCCCCTAATGCTTGTGATTCCCTCCCCCCCTCCCAGGCCACTCCANGCTTGTCAACCTCTTCCAGCATGGGGGCCGCGAGCTGGATATCTACAACAACCTACGGCAGGTGAGTCGGGGGGGAGGGGGCTGGATCTGATGGAAGAAAGGGCTGAGGGTCCGGATTCCTGAGTCCTGGACAGGAAGAGCTGGGGGCCGTGCCTCTTGAATCTGAGGGAGGAGGTACTCCAGATTTCTGGTTCCCGTGTTAAGACTGGAGCTGGGGGTCAGGACTCGGAAATTCTGGGACACGGGACTGGGACGCAGGGCAGGGTACAGGTCCCTCACGGTCTCTGTTCCCCCAGACACCCCTCCACCTGGCCGTGATCACCACACTGCCATCTGTGGTCCGGCTCCTCGTGACGGCTGGTGCCAGCCCCATGGCCCTGGACCGTCATGGCCAGACAGCAGCCCACC
Organism: Crocuta crocuta; assembly: GCF_008692635.1. Lineage (NCBI taxonomy): Eukaryota > Metazoa > Chordata > Mammalia > Carnivora > Hyaenidae > Crocuta > Crocuta crocuta. Next base: position 5,521,672 of record NW_027533260.1, on the reverse strand, counting down.
TGGCGTGTGAGCACCGCAGCCCGACCTGCCTACGGGCGCTGCTGGACAGCGCAGCCCCGGGCACCGTGGACCTGGAGGCCCGCAATTACGACGGTGAGCACCCACCCCGGCGCCGAGTGGGGCTGCCTGGCCAAGTCCTGAAGTCCAAGGGCCCCAAAACCCAGGCTTAAACGGAGTCTTCCTGTACCTCAGGGCTCACCGCCTTACACGTGGCCGTGAACGTGGAGTGCCCTGAAGCCGTGCTGCTCTTGCTGGAGCGGGGTGCGGACATCGACGCGGTGGTGAGCAGGCGCGGGCCGGAGGTGGGGCCAAGAGGAGCCGGGGCGGGACCCCCAAGGGGGCGGGGCTTGCGGGGGAG
>NW_027533260.1:5520394-5520969 GCF_008692635.1 Crocuta crocuta | reverse complement strand
GGAGGCGGCGCGAGTGGGGGTGGGGGTGGGGCTTGAAGTATCTAACGGGATTGAGATGTCAGAGCAAGCGGCTGGGATACTGGCCGCTGGCGGATTGGGCAGAACTTGGAGACCCTCAGAGACCGTCCCTCCGTTCTGCAGGACATTAAAAGCGGCCGCTCCCCACTCATCCATGCAGTGGAAAACAACAGCCTGAGCATGGTGCAGCTGCTGCTGCAGGTGGGTACTGCCCTTGCCCTTGGCCTCTCGCCCGCCCTCTCCTCCCGCACCAGCCCCGCCGTCGCCCCGCGTCGCTGGCATCGGCCCTGCCTTCCGGCTCTGGCTCCCTCTCGTGCTCCGCTTCGCGCGCTGCCTCTCCCTTCTAGGCGTCGACATGTCGACCTTATGACTTCACCCTTCCAAGGCTGTCCTCTGGTCCCGGACCTTCACCCTTTCCTCGCGCGCCCCCAAAGGAGCCGGCCCGGCGCGCGGCGGCCTTGCACACCCTGCCTTCCGGCTCCGGCCCTTTCCCCTTGCGGTCGTCCCGCCCCGCCAGGACTCTGGACTCTTCCTTTCCCTGACTCCGCCCCTACTTC
>NW_027533260.1:5520064-5520302 GCF_008692635.1 Crocuta crocuta | reverse complement strand
CGGCGGCCCTGCTGACCCTGCCCTCCCGCCCCGCAGCACGGCGCCAACGTGAACGCGCAGATGTACTCGGGCAGCTCGGCGCTGCACTCGGCGTCCGGCCGCGGGCTGCTCCCGCTCGTGCGCACGCTGGTCCGCAGCGGCGCCGACAGTGGCCTCAAGAACTGCCACAACGACACGCCGCTCATGGTGGCGCGCAGCCGCCGGGTGAGTGCGCGCGCTGGCAGGGCCTGGGCCCGCG
>NW_027533260.1:5519651-5520027 GCF_008692635.1 Crocuta crocuta | reverse complement strand
CCTGCGCGCGCGCGCCGGTCCGCGTGGATGTGACATCTGAGTGCGCGCAGGGGAGCGGGACAGCCTGTGGGTCCGTGGGAGCGAGCTCGGGCGGGGGAGACTGAGGCACAGAGCCGACCGTGCGCTTCAAGACTGGAGAGAGGGAGAGCAGCGTGGGCAGGAGGGGCTTGGTGGTGACCCCCCCCCCTTCCTACAGGTCATCGACATCCTGAGGGGGAAGGCGACCAGGCCTGCTCCCGCATCCCAGCCGGAGCCCTCGCCAGACCGCAGTGCCACCACCTCCCCTGAAAGCAGCAGCCTCCTCAGCTCCAACGGTGAGAACCTAGCCTCGCTTCGCCAACTTCTCAGCCCTCCCTTCCCCCACAACCATCCAGGC
>NW_027533260.1:5488968-5519634 GCF_008692635.1 Crocuta crocuta | reverse complement strand
CCACACGCTAACGGGGGCCCCCATCGCTCCCCTCTCAGAACCTTCTAGACCCCTGTTCTTCCCCAGACGCCCCAGAGGGGGCCCCAACTCCTCCTTGGAGCTGGCCTCTGACTGCGCCCACCTTTCTTCCCCCTCCAGGTCTCCTTTCTGCATCACCCTCCTCCTCGCCCTCCCAGTCTCCCCCCAAGGACCCACCTGGATTCCCCATGGCCCCCCCCAATTTCTTCCTTCCTCCCTCATCTCCACCTGCCTTCCTGACCTTCGCTGGGGTCCTCCGAGCCCCAGGCCGGCCGGTGCCCCCCTCTTCAGTTCCAGGAGGCAGCTGAGACGGATGGGGGGGCAGATCTCAGACTCATGCGGAGGGACCTCCCTGCCCTGTGGTGGTCGGGCCTCCTGGAAACTGTGAAGACCTCACTCTGCCCCCCCCCCCCAATCTTGAGGACCAGGATTTGCACAGAGGGACAAGCATCCACCCATAAGCCCCCTCTTCTGAGCAAAGATATCCTCCCGCCCCATCCCTCTCACCCCCCAGGGCTCTTACATACTCTCATCCTCGGCACCAGGCCCCCAGGCCCCCGTCTGGAGTTTCACCCAAATTCCTTCTCCTCTCCCAGAGCTGGTGGAGCCAGGGAATTGCCACTCCCCTCCCCCCTCGACCCGCATGGATGAGGAGGGGGAGTTGGGCTGCAGCCAGGCACTGATAATGTAAATTATTAGGCATTTTGGTTAGATGTCTTTTGTAATAAACTATTTTTGTACCATACCCTGGCTTGGCTGGGCCTCTTTCACGGGAAGAGCTGGTGGCGGGGGAAGGGCTGGGGGAAGCATGCGCATGCGCGGGCCCAGCGGCGCCTCCTAGCCGGCCAGTGACCTGGCTTGTCTCTGATGACTGATGATGACAGGTGCGGGCGACTCTGGGGTTTCTGGTGCGTTTGTTCTGTGCTGTCACCGCGGCACTATTTCTGGGGATGACACAGTGTGCGACATCTTTCCGGGGGACCTTTTTGGATTCCGTTGAGACCCGGGGTGTCTGCAGACCTGCGGATTTGTCAGGTTTGAGTGTCCCTGTGGTATCACAGCTGTCACGTGACTGATGGTCTCGGAGCCTGTGTGCAAGTAGCACTGGTGAGTGTTTGTAACATTGACACCTGTGGGCATCGTGTGACTCTTTCCATGTGGCTGCCTTCTTCCTGTGCCATTTTTAATACCCTGTGATCCCAGAGATCCCCCCCCCACACACACACACAGTGTTTGTGTTTGACTCTGTGTCACTCAGGGTTTGCATTCATTTCGTGTCACCACTGTCACATAACACCACAAACTTAGTGGCTTAAAACACCAGATTTAGTCACAGTTTTACAGGTCAGAAGTCCAAAATCAGGGGGCCTTTGTGACTCAGTCGGTTAAGCATCCAACTTGGGCTCAGGTCATGATCTCACAGTTTGTGGGTTTGAGCCCCACATCGGGCTCTGTGCTGACAGCTCTGACCCTAGAGCCTGCTTCTGATTCTGGGTCTCCCTCTCTGCCCCTCCCCCGTGGGAGCGCTCTCTCTCTCTCTCTCTCTCTCTCTCTCTCAATAAATAGACATTTAAAAAAAGTTTTAATACAGTAACACCCACAGGGGCGTCTGGGTGACAGTCTGTTGAGTGGCCAACTCTTGATTTCGGCTCAGGCCATGATCCCGGGTCATGAGATTGAGCCTCAAGTCAGGTTCTACACTAAGCATGGAGCCTACTCAAGATTCTCTCTCACCTCTTCTGCCCCTCTCCTCCTCTCTCCTCTCTAAAAGAAAAGAAAATATATTTAAAAAATTTAAAGTGACATCTACAGATTGTAGGGATTAGGAGAAAGAGAGCCTTTATTCGGCTGGCCCCAGGCTTCCATCAGAGAAGCAGTTTACTAGGAGGTAGGTATGGGTAAGAGATTGTTACCGGGATTTGACCATCGAGAAAGGAAGATGCATATACAGTGGGGACAGCAAGACAAGCTGGAACCCCCAAGGAAGGACTCGAACCCGCACTGGTCTCCGCTGCCTCCAACTCTGATGGAAGGGGGGTGTCCTCTGGGAGAAGCTGGCAACCTTGGTCCCATTCTGTCGGGCAGTGACCACATGTTTGTGTATTTCAGAGCGATGGTGAGTGTCATGTTTTGGTTTGTTTGGGTTTTTTTTTCAATCTTGGGGGCCTCCCTGAGCCTCTGGCCCTTCGTATGTCTTGGCCGCTGTGAACATTTCTGTCGCCACTGCTTCACAGCACGTTGTGCCTTTGGGGCCAGTGGCGTTAGTGCCTTCCTGGGAGACGGTGTCGTGTCCCCAGAATGGCTGAGTGTCTGTGTGTGTGTGTGTGTGTGTGTGTGCGAGTGTGTGTGCGCGCGCAGGCACGTGCGCACACCCAGGATGAGCTCTCACGGGGTGATCCGTGTTCGCCCAACTTAGATGGCTGTATGCTCTGCGTGTGCTTGTGACCCTGTGGCGGCATCTCTCAGCCGCCTCTGGGCTCCCGCGTCCCCGGAGCCGCCTGACCTCGCCCGACCTCGGAGGGCCTATTAGCTTCCTAGGGTTGCTGTGATAAAGGACCACAAACTGGGTGTCAGGAAACGACCGAAATGTATTCTCTCCTGGTTCCGGAGGCCAGAAGTCTGAAATCAAGTAGTCAGCAGGGCCACACCCCCTCCAGAGGCTCCTTGCCCCTCCCAGCTTGTGGCCCCCACACCCCTGAGCCTGTGGTCCCCTCTCTCTGGTCTCTGCCTCCGTCTTCCTGTGGCCTCCCCTCCGGGTGTCTGTGTCTTCTCTTCTTCTGTCTCTTTAGTTAATTTTGTTAGTTTATTGATTTTTGAGAGACAGCGAGAGCCAGAGCATGAGACGGGGGAGGAGCAGAGAGGGAGAGGGAGACACAGACTCTGAAGCAGGCTCCAGGCTCTGACCTGTCAGCACAGAGCCCGACGCGGGGCTCGAACCCACGAACCCCGAGATCATGACCTGAGCCGGAGTCAGATGCTCAACCGCCTGAGCCACCCAGGCGCCCCTCTTCTTCCATCTCTTGTAAGGATGCTTGTCAATGGATTTGGGGCCCCCCTAGATAATACAAGATGATCTCATCTCAAGAGCTTTGCCTTAATTATATCTGCAAAGATCTCTTTTCCAAATAAGGTCACATTCATGAGTTCCAGGGGTTAGGATGGGGACATATTTTTTTTCAAAAATTTTTAGTGTTTATTTATTTTTTGAGACAGAGAGAGACAGAGCATGAGCAGGGAGGGTCAGAGAGAGGGAGACACAGAATCTGAAGCAGGCTCCAGGCTCCGAGCGGTCAGCACAGAGCCCGATGCAGGGCCTGAACTTGTCAACCGTGAGATCATGACCTGAGCTGAAGTCAGATGCTTAACTGACTGAGCCGCCCAAGATGGGGATGTATTTTTTATGGGGGCGGGGGTGGAGGGGGAGCCATCATTCAACCCACTACAGAGGGTGACCGCTGGGCCCTGCAGGCAGCTGTGTGTGAGACCGTGTCATGTGATAATCCCACCACACGTGTAAGGCCACATGCAACGACCATTTCTCCAGCAGGGAGGGGCTCCTTCCCCACTGTGGCCCTTCCCTCGGCAGCCAGCCAGCTCGCTGTGCTGCGGGGCACGAAGCAGACCCCTGAGAAGTGATGGCAGAGTGAGTGAGCCTCCCCCACCCCACCCCTCTCCCCAACGTTACGGTGCCTCTGATTCTTTGTGCCTACGTCCGGTCCTGTGTCACCCTGTGTTGACCCATTTGAGGGCATGGATGGAAACAAAACTATCAGCAGTCCTTTACTGGCCACGACCGCACCCGTACTCCAGACGAGAAAACTAAGACTCAGAGAGAGCAAATCGGTCCCAGCCCAGGTCTGCCGCCTCCAAGTCCATGCTCATGACCATAGGGCCCTCTTGCCGGGCAGGAAAGTCATGCATGGTTGCATCTATTATTTTATTCTCATTTAATGTTTATTTTTGCAAGAGAGAGAGCAGGGGAGAGGCAGAGAGAGGGGAGGAGACAGAGGATCCGAAGTGGGCTCTGCACTGATAGCAGAGAGCCCAACACGGGGCTCGAAGTCACCAGCGGTGAGATCGTGACCCAAGCTGAAATCGGATGCTCAAGCCGCGTCTATTATTTTAACTGCGCACGCGACAGTGCAGTTACTGCATGCTACTGGAAGGGATGACACGCAGGGGTGCCATGGAGGGAGCACAGGCCTCGGAGTCAGAACTGACCTCCCTTCCACCGTGCCCTCCCATCCCTGGCTGCCTAACCTCAACCAGGTGACTTCAAAGCCCGGAGCCTCAGTTTCCACATCTGCAGAAAGGGGGCATCACAACAATAGCGTCCATCCTGCCACTCTGTTGTGGGGATTAAACACGAATGGACTGTGTGTGGCGCTGAGAGTGAAGCTGATAAACGGGAACTGGTGTGGTTATCATCCGGGAATTGGTTTTGTGGGAGGCGAGGCGGAGGAGGAGACACCTATTCTTTATCTCGACTGAAAAATTAGATAATGAGGCCCTAGCCTAGATGTGTGGATTAGCTAGACTTTTTATTCAGCTTTGCTAACGGACACTAAAAATATATCGTGGCTACAGGCACCTGGGTGGCTCAGTCGTTTAAGCCTCTGACTATTGATTTCGGCTCAGGTCATGATCTTACTGTATGTGAGATCGAGCCCCGCATCAGGCTCTTTGCTGACACTGCAGCAAATCCCTACTTGGGATTCTCTCTCTCCTTCTCTCTCTCTGCCCCTCCCATGCTTTCTCTATCTCTCTCAAATAAACTTAAAAATATTTTTATTTTTATTTTTTAAATTTATTTTTAAAAATATTTTTAATAAAAATATATAGTGGCTTAACTAGGAGTGGGGAGGAGCTCCATATGTTTCTCTCATGAAAAGGTCCAGTTAATACCCAGGGCTAGAATAGTAGCTTGAGAATGTCAGAGACCCAGCCTCCTACCTTGCTGCTTGCTGCCTTCACCTGGCACTTCCACCCTGTGGGCCAATATGGCTGCGCCAGCTCCTACCATCACATCTGCATTCCAACCACTGAGAAGAAAAAAGAAAGTAAAATGCATGTCCCTGGGTTTTAAGACTAAAACCCAGAAGTTATACGTATCACATTCTATTCCCTAGAATTTAGTCATGGGCCCACACCTATCACAAGGGAAACCAGGAAATGTCATTGGTTTTCTGGGCAGCACATACCCAGCTAAAATTCTGAGGTTCTGTTACAAAAGGAAGAAGGGAGAACGGCCATGGAGGCCCAACAAGTGTATCTGTCACACTCAGGTCACCAAGTGGCTATGTGACCCTGGGTGACATGAGTTTACCATCCTGAGCCTCGGTTTCCTCACTGGCCAAATGGGATTCACACCGGTCTTTCGGGGTTGAGGAGTCGATCAGGACTCAATGAGAGTGTGGGGGCCAGACGTTTAGCACAGGGCCTGCCCATAGTCAGCCTAGAGTGTGTTGGGAATCTCCTTGAACTTGCGAGTCCAGGATGTGGGTGATGTGCCTCTTCATGTGTGAGAAACTCTCCCCAGGTTCAAGAGCTGAACCCAGCATTGACCTTGGTAAGTTACTTCTCTAAAACAAAGGATCTGGCTTCTCCACACATGGAAATCCCCTCTCAGCCTCCTAACCTTGGGACCGGGCATGTGTCCTTACACACCCATCCCCCTCACGCCCTCATCCCCCTTCCCCTGGAGAAGGTCAGACTCCTAGGAGCGGGGAGGAGCTCCATATATAGGGTCTCCAGCCACCCCCCCCCAGACCTCACAGAACTAAGCCCACATCCCTCACCCATTACCACCAACACTGCTCTTGTCTGTGACGGTCCTAACATTCTAAAGCCAAAAGTCGTATTTTCAAATCCATTTCTTGGGGGCCCCGGCCCCCGCCGCAAAGCTTCACTTGCTATCACCACCCTGGGTAAATCCAGACACTCAGTCAGAGAATGGCTCTTCCAGGTGCATGCGTGAAATCTGCCAAATCCCAAATGTTGGTGCCATTCCCAAAGCAACAATGTTAAGAGTGTGCAAACAAAGCAGGGCAAAGCTACTGGTTAGATGTGTTTGCAGACCCTCATGGAAGCCAAACAGACATTTTACAGAAAGAGAAACTGAGGCCCAGAGAGTTGGGGGCGAGGGGACTGACATGGTGAGGCTATGAGCCCAGGGTTCCGGGATTCACCATCATCAGTAACGGAATGACAAGTATCCTGTGCCTTCTGAGACGAGGCACTCAGATGGACGTGGCACATCTCTTCTACGATATTCCTGCCACCAGAATCTAATGACAAGGACATATCAGACAAACTCAAATCCAGGGGACGACATCTTACAAAAAGAACCGGCCTGTCATCTTCAAAAACGTCAAGCTCACGAAACACAAGGAAAGGCTGAGCGATTGTGCCAGCCTGAAATAGACGAAGGAGACAGGAAACCGAATACAAGTCAGGACCTCAGTTTGGATACTGGACTGGAGAAAAATCCCTTGCTAGTAAAGGGTAGTTTGGGTGATGTGCCTCACCTGGAGAGGCGAACTAGGCTGCACTGTTAGAAACTAGCACTGGATCACTGGCAAGCGTCCGGATTCTGGTGACTCTGCGCTGTGACTGTGTCCGGGAATAACCTCCCAGGTAGAAATACTAGTGTTCAGGACAAAGGGGCGTAACGCCTGAAGCTTACTCTCCAACAGTTCAGAGGGGACAAAAGCAGAGAGAGCCCACGATCGAGCGCATCAGCGACCCCCAACTGGTCAATCTGGGCGAAGGGTGCGCAAGAAGTCTTTGCCTTGTCCTGTTCTTGCGACTTCCCTGCAAGTTTAAAATGATTTCAAGAGAGAAAAAAAAGTGATTGCAAATGAAAAAGTCACGCTTTAGAAGTTGAAGGTTTCAGGCTCTGTGTTTCTAAGACTGTCTATGCCTGTGCGTGGAGTTGTGGTCGGAGTTTGGGAAGTTGGGACGGTGAATTTGCTGCTTCAGACACGGCCTTGAGGTGTGGCCGGGGCCCTAGGGTGTGGCTAAGAGGTGTGGCCAGACTCAGAGGCCTGGCTGGGATGACTGGCAGGCCGATGTGCGGTCAGATCCTTGGGGCGTGGCCAGGGCCTCAGAGGCGTGGCCAGTCTGGGGGCGTGGCCTCAAGTGTTCCCGAGGGAGGAGGTAAGTCTGTACTTGGAGCGCCCTCTTGTGACTACTCTAGGATCTGGCCTCCGCTTTCTATTTTTTATTATATATTAACATGCAATTATACATATTTTTAAGTAGGCTCCCCACTGAACGTGTCAACTCACAACTCAGATCAAGACCTGAGCTGAGATCAAGAGTCAGATGCCTAACAGACTGGTGAGCCACCCAGGTGCCTCTGGCTTCCACTTTTCAAAAAGCTTTACTGAAGGGTGCCTGGGTGGCTCAGTCGGTTGGGCGTCCGACTTCGACTCAGGTCATGATCTCTTAGTCTGTGAGTTCGAGCCCCTCATCAGGCTCTGTGCTGGCAGCTCGGAGCCTGGAGCTTGCTTTGGATTCTATGTCTCCATCTCTCTCTGCCCCTCCCCTGCTCACTCTCTGTCTCTCTCAAAAATAAATAAACATTAAAAAACTTTAAAGAAAAAAGAAGGGTACCTGGGCGGCTCAGTTGGGTTTGGCAACTGCCTCTGGATTTCAGCTCCAGTCATGATCTCCCATTTGGTGGGACTGAGCCCTTGAGCCCTGAGCTGGGCTCTGCGCTGACAGCATGGAGCCTGCTTGGGATTCTCTCTCTCCTCTCCTTGCTTGCTCTCTCTCTCTCTCAAAATAAATAAACTTTTTTTTTCAATTTTTATTTTACAAATAGTTTATTGTCAGGTTGGTTTCCATATAACACCCAGTGCTCGTCCCCACAAGTGCCCTCCTCCATGCCCATCTCCCCCCTCCCCATCCACACCCGTGAGTCCTCAGTTTGTTCTCAGCATTCAAGAGTCTCATGGTTTGCCTCTCTCCCTTTCCCCCACCATTTCTCCCCTTCTTCTCCCCCATGGTTCTTAAAAGACAGCTTTATTGAGATATAATGTGTACACCATGCAATTCAGCTACTTAAAGTTTCAATAGTTTTAGTAAATTCAAAGAGCTGTGCGATCATCATTACAATCCATTTAAAAATGTCTTCACCCCCAAAAGAAATCCCATACCCATTGCCAGTCGCTCCATATTTCTTCCCAACCCCCTTCAGCCCTAGGCAGCCCCTAATACACTTTCTGTCTCTACAGCTTTCTCTATTCCAAACATTTTATATAAATTTAATCCTACAGTATATGGCATTTTGTGACTGGCTTCTTTCACTTGGCATAATGTAGCATGCACTTCATTCCTTTTTTCTTTTGCTTACTTATTTGTTTTGAGATGGCACAAAAACAAGCGTGAGAGGGGGAGGGCAGAGAGGGAGAATCCCAAGCAGGTTCTGGGCTGTCAGCACTCAGCCTGACTCGAGGCTCCATCTCATGAACCGTGAGATCCTGACCTGAGCCAAAATCCAGAGTCAGACGCTTAACAGACTGAGCCACCCAGGCACCCCAATACTTCACTCCTTTCAATGGCCACACTGTACAAGTGCACTGCTTTTAACTGACCCATCTGTCAAGTTGACGGGCATCTAGGTTGTTTCCACAAATATTGGCGTCGATGTAAGTTTTCTGTTCTCTGGAATATATACACAGAGGAGTGCAATTGCTGGGTCGTACGATAATGCTGTTTTGCCATCGATAAACTCTCTTTGTCGGGGCGCCTGGGTGGCTTAGTGGGTTAAGCGTCTGACTTTTGCTTAGGTCATGATCTCGCGGTTTGTGGGTTCGAGCCCCACGTCGGGCTCTGTGCTGACTGCCAGCTCAGAGCCTGGAGCCTATTTCAGAGTCTGTGACTCCCTCTCTCTCTGATGCTCCCCTGCTCACGCTGTCTCTCTCTCTCTCTCTCCGAGAAATAAATAAAAATATTAAAAAAAAAAAACCTCTTTGTTTCCTCTGGGGGGGGGGCTTCCAAATTGTTTTCCAAAGCAGCTGTACCGTTTTTACATCCCGACCAGCAGCATGTGACAGTTCCAATGCCTCCCCAGCCTTTCCAGTACTTACTGTCTGTCTTTCCCAGTGCAGCCACCCTAGCAGGTGTGAAGCGGTACCTCGTCGTGGTTTTGATTTTCATCTGATAACGACTGATAATGACGATGCTGAGGATCTCTCCCCCTCACTCACTGCCTTTGTAGCCACTATGTAGCTAGATGAACTCTTAGCCACAGTGCTGTAGTGGATCCAGATTTTTCAAATTAAAGCATTAATGACATGACGCCTCGCTGTGCCCTTCTTAGAGTCCACTCTCCCTTTACCATATTCTGCATTTCACCGTGGCTCTTCCACCCATGTGTTTGTACCCTCATCACACACAGATGCATCCTCGAATCATATACGGCATCGGTTTTGCGTGCTTTCAAGCCTGGTATAAATGACACTGCGCTGCAATCCTTCTGCACTTGCTTTTTTGTATGTTTGTTTTGTTTTTCTGGGTTTGTTTGTTTTTACTTGTTGTGTTAGTTTCCTAGGGTTGCTGCAACAAAGGACCACACGTGGAGTGGCTGGAAGCAACAGAATTTTGGGGCGCCTGGGTGGCTCAGTCGGTTAAGCATCCGACTTCGGCTCAGGTCATGATCTCACAGTGTGTGGGTTCGAGCCCCACGCTGGGCTCTGTGCTTACAGCTCAGAGCCTGGAGCCTGCTTCAGAGTCTGTGTCTCCCTCTCTCTCTGACCCTCCCCTGCTCATGACCCGTCTCTCTCTCTTTCCCTCTCCTACCTTTCCTCCCTTCCCACCTTGCCAACAATTCTTCACATTCCTCGGCTCCAATTTCTGCCTCTGACATCATGCAGTTTTCTACAGTGTAGGTATCTGTGTCTGTGTCCAGATTTCCAATCACATTGGATTTACGTGGATTTGCGACCCACACTAATTGTGTAACCTCATCTTAACTTGGTGACATCTACAAAAGCTCCATTTCTAAATAAGGTTCGAGTGAACTTGGATTGGGGAGTGGGGCACATTCTTCAATCCTGTACTCTCACCAGGCTGTCTTTCTGACTCAGGCTATTGGCATGTGCATTCAGTTTACTCGTTTGAACTTCGGCGTGGGAGGCCTTTGCGGGACTTCACCGCAATTTATTCATCCCTCCTGGTTATGGACTTACCTTGTTTCCAGTTTTCTCTGTTTCCGTTTCCGACAAGGCTGCAATTAACATTCCTGAGCATGTCTCAGAGTTTCTTAGGGCAGTAATTTTCAAGCCGTCCAAGAATATCCATTAGTGGGTTGCGAAATCAATTTAGTGGGTTGCAAACACGATTTCTCCTTTAATGAAATGGAATTAAACAGAACAGAAGCTATTGTAACGCAGGCACATAGTCAGGGTAAGAAGTAGCTGGTGACACTGGTTTTTTTTTTGTTCCCCCAGGTATAGGTAATGCCCCTGTAGAAGAAGACGTGTTCCGGAACCCCAGCCCTGGAAGATGTAGCTGGCAATGGACATGCCCTGTCCAAAGTCTGATGGATGTTAAATAACTGCTTCCTCCAACTGATTTGTCCACTGACACCTCCATGGGCTCCTCATCAACACTTAGCATAGTCAAAAATCGGAATTCTTGCCAGGCCAAAGGGTTCTTACCCTATTGCCGGGAGAGGAGACAGGCTCAGAGAAGGCACAAAGGCAGGGAGCTGGAAGGCAGACCGCACCATCCTTACTGCAAAGGTCGGGTCTCCGCGGGGGCTGAGGTGTACCCACGAGGATCCCGTTAAGTGAAGAATTCTCGGCTTCTAAGAGGGGATGAGGGCTGAGTAGGAAAGGGGGTTGGAAGGAGAGGGCCAGTTCTCATCCTAAACCCCCTTTGCCTTCCTCCACCTCAAAGGGGTGCCTGGGGCTCAGGGATGGCCCGGCCCCGGGCGCCCCCGGGTGGCGGTCTCGCGCACAGGGTTGATGCTGCGGGTTGGCGAGAAAACCGCGCTTCCGCAGCTGCGAGCCTACCGGACGCGCCTTGGTCCGCATTCTGGAACCCCATCCTCCCTTATCCCCTGGAGGACCCAGGGGCCTACCTCCTCGGGAAATCTGGGTGTCCCAACTCTAGCCTGACTTCCCGCTGGGCCCCACGTGGCGCCGCAGGAATTATGTTGCCAAATTTCCGCTCCCTCGGACACCCAACCCCTGCTACGAAGGGTCCAAGGGATCTGGTAATGTCTGCTTGCCTTGTCGGGGACAAAGGCATCGCACAAACTCCTAGAAAGGTCAGCGCTCTGACCTTTAATCCCAGGCCACAGCCAAAGATCCAAACCTGGGTCAAAGAGACACAGGGTGCTGCCTCCGGGCCCCACCTCGCCCGCTGAGTTTGGATAACAAAGTCTCAGCCCTGCGCCCAACCCCCAACAAGTCTCGGGTCTCTCGCAACTCTTCCTCCAATGCAACCTTGGGACTCGGCCTCCAGCCGATCCCAGACGCGGCCCAGGCGTCCTGCCCAGGGACGTCGTCTCTTACCTCCACCCCCCGAAGCCACCCATCCAAGTCTCTTTAGGGGAGCAGACATTCGAACCCCGTCTCTGGGAACCCAGGTGCCAGACCCCCCCAGCCTCCGCCCCCTTCGGAGACCCAGGTATCTGCGGTCCGCTCCCAGGTTCTCCAGGGCCCGCCCCCTCACCCTGCGCGCCCGGTCCCGCCCCCACCCTGGGCTGGGCCCGGCCGCACCTCTCCCCGCCGCACACCTACCTCCCAGGACGCCCAGGGGACCCATGGCTGCGGCGGCAGCCCCCTGGGGGCGGAAGCGGGGAGAGGCCCACGCGCTCCGCCGGACGGTGAAGCTGCTAGAGCGCCTGGAACAGCAATGCGGGGACCCCCGGCTTGCCTCCAGTCCCCCCTCGCTGCAGGACCTGCTGCCCCGCACCGCGCAGCTGCTGCGCGACGTGGCGGACGCCGGGCCACGCCCGGCCCACGCCGAGGGTCCGGGCGGCGCGAGGGACTTTCTCGTCGTCTACCTCCACAACCTGGTGGCCAAGAGCAGGCAGGTGGCGGCCCTGCTGCAGCCCCAGGGGCGGAGGGGTGTCGACGAGGAGGTCTTCCGGGAGGGCTCCAGACCCAGGTGAGCCGCCGCTCTTGGCCCAGAAAAAAGGTGGGATAGCGAGTTCGAGAGCCCCCAGTCCTTCCTCCCCCAGACCCAGGGGTCCAGGCCCCCAGCCCCTCCTCCCTCAGACTCAGGGGTCCAGGCCCCCAGCCCCTCCTCCCTCAGACCCGACCCAGGAGGCCAGGTCCCAGCTCCTCCTCCCTCAGACCCAGGATCCAGGGACCCCAGCCCCTCCTCCCTCAGACCCAGGAGGCCAGGCCCCCAGCCCCTCCTCCCTCAAACCCAGGAGGCCAGGTCCCAGACCCTCCTCCCTCAGACCCAGGAAGCCAGGCCCCCAGCCCCTCCTCCCTCAGACCCAGGGGTCCAGGTCAGAACCCCCTTTCCCTGGGGGAACCTGGAAAACTGAGCCACTCAGGTTTTTCTTTCTTTGGGCACCTATGCCCTTAGCCCCCCATTTCCCCTCTTTCTTAGCCACCCAGCAGCCCCCTTCAAACTGCGACACACATCCTGGGACTGTGGGGACCTCAGGGAGCTTCCTGCATCCTGAGGGGTGGACTGACACCCCCATCACCGCCCTTGCCTCGGGGGACACACACACCCCCCATCCCCGTCTTGGTTCCTGAGAACACCTAGCTCAGGACCTAGGGCTTGTCTGTAGCCCCCTCCTTTGAACTCTGTGGAAGGGGCTCCCGAGTGACAGGAGTAGCTGAAGTTTGGGGTCTGGAGCCCAGAACAAAACAAGGAGTAGACCAGAAGCTCTCAACCATGTCCGGTAAATACATTGTAAGGTCTCCTTAAATTCATCCTGAAATGAAAGCTGTAGGCTACACTATTTACCTATCATACGTTTTTAAATCACTCTAATACCGAAACTGTTATAAGGAAGTGATCAAAAGAATGGCCTTCATAATAACACTATCTGTGTTTCAAATGAAAATGCCAAGGCACAATTACGACTATTCTGACTTGCGCAATTGGCTATTAAGACATNGCCGGGGGGGGGGGGGGGCTCAGTCGGTTACACAACGAACTTCGGCTCAGGTTGTGACCTCATGGTTCTCTAATTCAAGCCCCGATCGCTGTGCTGACAGCAGAGAGCCCGCTTCGGATCCTCTGTGCCCCCTCTCTCTGCCCCTCCGCTGCTCACGCTCTCCCTTTCTCAAAAATAACTACGCATGTAAAAGAATACAAACTAATAATAATTGACATGCACTTGAGTGCCAGCTGTATGCCAGGCGTCGCTGGGCACTTTCTGAGCTCAAAAGATACGGAAGAACCTTTGCTTCCCCTCTGAGACAGGGCTGTACTTATCCTGCACTTATGCCCATTTCACAGTTGAAGAAACTGAGACTTGAGGGGGAAGGAAAAAGGAACCTCCCCAAAATGACACAGCTTAGGGTCAGATCGACCCTTGGCTGCTCCCCACGTCCTGACCAGTACCCCAGGGAGGCAGCTGGGAGAAGACACAGGGGTCCCTGACCCTGGGCTGCTAGAAATAAAGCTCCAAGCGTGACCTGCTCCAAGACCACGGTCAATGCCGTCAGCGCTGCTGGGCTATAACAGGTGTCAGGAATCCTGCAGGCCTGGCTCGAGGCCGGACAGGGCCAGGCTGCTCCTTCGGCCCCAGTGGGCTGCGAGTGGAGGCTGGGCTCTGTCGGCCGAGATGACTTGGCCAGTGGGCAGACCCTCACTTTCCTTCACAGATGAGGAGACCGAGGTGCGCAGAGGGGACCATGATAGGCCATTACCCTGCACTGATGTGGTACAGAGCCTGGGGTCCTGGCCCCTGTGGGTGGTCCCCCACGGGGGATGCAGGTGCCAGTGCAAGCCCCAAGGTCCCGCCCAGGCCCTCAGAGCCCATCCTTGCAGGCGACAGCTGGCCAAGCTGGCCCTCATCTTCAGCTACATGCATGCGGAGCTGAGCGGACTCTTCCCCGGGGGAAAGTATTGCGGACACACGTACCGGCTCACCACGGACCTGGCCCATACCTTCTGGAGGGAGTACTGCGGAGCCCGGTGAGTGAGCACCTGTCCCCAGGACCCCCAAGTTCCTGGAGCCTCGTCCTGTCCCTACCAAGGGACCCAAGAGTCCAGGCCCCCAAGCCCTCCTCCCTCAGACCCAGGGGTCCAGGCCCCCAGCCCCTCCTCCCTCAGGCCCAGGGATCCAGGGCCCCAGGCCCTCCTCCCTCAGGCCCAGGGATCCAGGGCCCCAGGCCCTCCTCCCTCAGGCCCAGGGATCCAGGGCCCCAGGCCCTCCTCCCTCAGGCCCAGGGATCCAGGGCCCCAGGCCCTCCTCCCTCAGGCCCAGGGATCCAGGGCCCCAGGCCCTCCTCCCTCAGGCCCAGGGATCCAGGGCCCCAGGCCCTCCTCCCTCAGGCCCAGGGATCCAGGGCCCCAGGCCCTCCTCCCTCAGGCCCAGGGATCCAGGGCCCCAGGCCCTCCTCCCTCAGGCCCAGGGATCCAGGGCCCCAGGCCCTCCTCCCTCAGGCCCAGGGATCCAGGGCCCCAGGCCCTCCTCCCTCAGGCCCAGGGATCCAGGGCCCCAGGCCCTCCTCCCTCAGGCCCAGGGATCCAGGGCCCCAGGCCCTCCTCCCTCAGGCCCAGGGATCCAGGGCCCCAGGCCCTCCTCCCTCAGGCCCAGGGATCCAGGGCCCCAGGCCCTCCTCCCTCAGGCCCAGGGATCCAGGGCCCCAGGCCCTCCTCCCTCAGGCCCAGGGATCCAGGGCCCCAGGCCCTCCTCCCTCAGGCCCAGGGATCCAGGGCCCCAGGCCCTCCTCCCTCAGGCCCAGGGATCCAGGGCCCCAGGCCCTCCTCCCTCAGGCCCAGGGATCCAGGGCCCCAGGCCCTCCTCCCTCAGGCCCAGGGATCCAGGGCCCCAGGCCCTCCTCCCTCAGGCCCAGGGATCCAGGGCCCCAGGCCCTCCTCCCTCAGGCCCAGGGATCCAGGGCCCCAGGCCCTCCTCCCTCAGGCCCAGGGATCCAGGGCCCCAGGCCCTCCTCCCTCAGGCCCAGGGATCCAGGGCCCCAGGCCCTCCTCCCTCAGGCCCAGGGATCCAGGGCCCCAGGCCCTCCTCCCTCAGGCCCAGGGATCCAGGGCCCCAGGCCCTCCTCCCTCAGGCCCAGGGATCCAGGGCCCCAGGCCCTCCTCCCTCAGGCCCAGGGATCCAGGGCCCCAGGCCCTCCTCCCTCAGGCCCAGGGATCCAGGGCCCCAGGCCCTCCTCCCTCAGGCCCAGGGATCCAGGGCCCCAGGCCCTCCTCCCTCAGGCCCAGGGATCCAGGGCCCCAGGCCCTCCTCCCTCAGGCCCAGGGATCCAGGGCCCCAGGCCCTCCTCCCTCAGGCCCAGGGATCCAGGGCCCCAGGCCCTCCTCCCTCAGGCCCAGGGATCCAGGGCCCCAGGCCCTCCTCCCTCAGGCCCAGGGATCCAGGGCCCCAGGCCCTCCTCCCTCAGGCCCAGGGATCCAGGGCCCCAGGCCCTCCTCCCTCAGGCCCAGGGATCCAGGGCCCCAGGCCCTCCTCCCTCAGGCCCAGGGATCCAGGGCCCCAGGCCCTCCTCCCTCAGGCCCAGGGATCCAGGGCCCCAGGCCCTCCTCCCTCAGGCCCAGGGATCCAGGGCCCCAGGCCCTCCTCCCTCAGGCCCAGGGATCCAGGGCCCCAGGCCCTCCTCCCTCAGGCCCAGGGATCCAGGGCCCCAGGCCCTCCTCCCTCAGGCCCAGGGATCCAGGGCCCCAGGCCCTCCTCCCTCAGGCCCAGGGATCCAGGGCCCCAGGCCCTCCTCCCTCAGGCCCAGGGATCCAGGGCCCCAGGCCCTCCTCCCTCAGGCCCAGGGATCCAGGGCCCCAGGCCCTCCTCCCTCAGGCCCAGGGATCCAGGGCCCCAGGCCCTCCTCCCTCAGGCCCAGGGATCCAGGGCCCCAGGCCCTCCTCCCTCAGGCCCAGGGATCCAGGGCCCCAGGCCCTCCTCCCTCAGGCCCAGGGATCCAGGGCCCCAGGCCCTCCTCCCTCAGGCCCAGGGATCCAGGGCCCCAGGCCCTCCTCCCTCAGGCCCAGGGATCCAGGGCCCCAGGCCCTCCTCCCTCAGGCCCAGGGATCCAGGGCCCCAGGCCCTCCTCCCTCAGGCCCAGGGATCCAGGGCCCCAGGCCCTCCTCCCTCAGGCCCAGGGATCCAGGGCCCCAGGCCCTCCTCCCTCAGGCCCAGGGATCCAGGGCCCCAGGCCCTCCTCCCTCAGGCCCAGGGATCCAGGGCCCCAGGCCCTCCTCCCTCAGGCCCAGGGATCCAGGGCCCCAGGCCCTCCTCCCTCAGGCCCAGGGATCCAGGGCCCCAGGCCCTCCTCCCTCAGGCCCAGGGATCCAGGGCCCCAGGCCCTCCTCCCTCAGGCCCAGGGATCCAGGGCCCCAGGCCCTCCTCCCTCAGGCCCAGGGATCCAGGGCCCCAGGCCCTCCTCCCTCAGGCCCAGGGATCCAGGGCCCCAGGCCCTCCTCCCTCAGGCCCAGGGATCCAGGGCCCCAGCCCCTCCTCCCTCAGGCCCAGAATCCAGGCCCCCAGGCCCTCTTCCCTCAGACCCAGGGATCCAGGGCCCCAGCCCCTCCTCCCTCAGACCCAGGGGNCCAGCCCCTTCTCCCTCAGGCCCAGGGATCCAGGGCCCCAGCCCCTCCTCCCTCAGGCCCAGAATCCAGGGCCCCAGCCCCTCCTCCCTCAGACTCAGGGGTCCAGGCCCCCAGCCCCTCCTCCCTCAGACTCAGGGGTCCAGGCCCCCAGGCCCTCCTCCCTCAGACCCAGGGGTCCAGGCCCCCAGCCCCTCCTCCCTCAGGCCCAGGGATCCAGGCCCCCAGCCCCTCCTCTCTCAAGGCCCTCCCATGCCAGGTTCCCAGAAGCCTCAGCTGCTACCCCTCCCCTCCCCCCCTCCCAGGTGTGTGCTGACCTGGGCTGAGTTTGAGTCCATCCTGTGCACCTGCCACCCAATGGAATCAGGCTCCACGGCCCTGGCCTTACGCTCCACCGTCAACCTCACCTGCAGCGGCCACGTGTCCATCTTTGAATTTGACATCTTCACCAGGCTCTTCGAGGTCAGGGAGGGCCGAGGCTGGAAGCCCAGACTCTTGTGTCCTGGGGGAAGGAGCGGTCGGGAACATGGATCTGAGGGAAGAGGGGGCTGGGCTCCCAGATTCCTGGTTCCTGGGGAAGGGGGTTGGGCTCTTCTGTACAGGAGGTTCCTGAGCCCCTCCCCCAGGCGGAAGCCCCGTGGCTGGGTTCCGAGGCCCTGGGAGGCACTGGGTGTGGGCTGCCTGCCCTGCCCCCCGTGACCCCAGCGCCACCCCGCTCCAGCCGTGGCCAACGCTCCTGAGGAACTGGCAGCTCCTGGCAGTCAACCACCCGGGCTACATGGCCTTCCTCACGTACGAGGAGGTCCAGGCACGTCTGCAGGCCTGCAGGGACAAGCCAGGCAGGTAAAAGGGCCCGGCCTTGGGGGGAGGAGGCTGCTGGGGCCCCCAGGGTCTGCACAGTGGGCTGGGACAGAGTGGGAGCCCAGACACCCTTGAGAGAAAGTCCGAGCTTGTGCTCTACTATCTAGTAAGTATCCCTAATATGACCCCCCGCAGCTGCTGGGGTGGGAGACGGGGAACCAGACACCCGGGTCCTTAAATTATTTCAGCCCCGGAGTTTTTAGCTATTGGGTCCTTCCAGAGGGCGAAGGGTTGAGGGGCTGAACTGCTTGGAACACTAAGAAGTTAAGAGAATAGGAGGCCACATTCATGAGTCTTTGCAGAGGTGTTACAGGTACCATAGGAGGGCAGGGACGTTAGTACTCTCCTGGTGACACTCCAAACTGGCTTAAAGCGAAAGAAAAAGGGATGGATCGGGGTGCCTGGGTGACTCAGTCGGCTAAGCGTCTGACTTTGGCTCAGGTCACGATCTCACAACTGGTGGGGTTTGAACCCCGTGTTGGGCTCCGTGCTGACAGCTCAGAGCCTGAAACCTGCTTGGGATTCTGTGTCTCCCTCTCTCTCTATGCCCCTCCCCTGCTCCCTCAGAAATAAATGAACATTAAAAACAAATAAATGAGAAAAGGAAAAGGGATGGATTCACTCCTGTATTGGAAACGATGAGGCATGGGATTTCAGGCACAGTTGGATCTAGGGGCTGAAGTGTGATTGTCCAGAATCAGTTCCTATTCTTTCCTGTGACTACTTTCCTCCGTGTTCACGTCATTCTAAGGCACGGTCTCTCCTTATGGTAGCCAATGGTTTCTAGAAGCCCCGGCTGTATTCCCTACCAGTTTAGCAACCTCTGTAGAAATGGGCTACCTTGCTTCTGCAGCTTCTAGTAAAATCCCAGGGCTGATTTCCAGCACTCTGGTCAGGTGGCCTGAAATGTACTGACCGGCCAAGCTAGAATCAGCCTTGTCTACACCCCAGGGAAGGAGGAAGGAGAGAGGAGCAGGTAGAACGATATCCACTATGGTGGCAGACAGGAATGTAATGCCTCATTGCCTAGAAGGTGGGAAGCTGGGTTCCAAAGGACAAAGACTTAGACACCCAGATCCCCATCAGAAGGAGGGGATGGGGATTCCTAGATGGGGCAGCGGCGGCCACACCCTCAGCCTCTTACCAACCGCTTCCTCCAGCTACATCTTCCGGCCCAGCTGCACCCACTTGGGACGATGGGCCATTGGATACGTGAACTCGGACGGCAGCATCCTTCAGACGATTTCTCTCAACAAACCCCTGTTCCAAACACTCCTGGACGGACAGAAGGGAGGCTTGTGAGTCGCCATCTTGGCAGGCGGAGGGTGTCCATGGAATGCACTTGCAAAGGTGGTGCATGTTGAACACTGCCCGAGGTCGCTCTGAGGGCACACAGTTCACCTGGGAGGGGGGCGGGGATTGTGTGGAAACATCATACATTTGCAATACCACAGTGTTCCAGTAGGTGGCAGACGAGGGTCCCGAGGAAGGGGCGCCTTTCCTAGTTGGTAGAAAGTTCCCGTGTCTGACCTCTGACAAGTGCATGGGAATGGTCTCCAGTGGCTCCATTCCTTGGAATTCTGCTGAAAAGCTTTTGCTTCTAGTTAGTCACATCCTGTTCTAGAATCTAGACAGTTAAAGCAGAAAGAACACTGGGCCAGCAGCTAGACTGGTGTTTTCAACCTGTAACTTTGTCCCACAAGCCCTCGATCAGAAGCCACCTTGGGTAGGGGGGAGGGGCTCCTGGGTAGCTCAGACAGTTAAGCACAGGTCATGATTTCGCAGTCCATGAGTTCGAGCCCCCACGTCGGGCTCTGTGCTGACAATGTGCTGACAGCGCAGAGCCTGGAGCCCGCTTCCGATTCTGTGTGTGTCTCTCTCTCTGCCCCTCCCCTGCTTGCTCTCTGTTTCTCTCTCAAAAATAGTAAACATTAGGGGCACCTGGGTGGCTCAGGCAATTAAGCGTCCGACTTCGGCTCAGGTCATGATCTGACAGTTTGTGGGTTCGAGCCCTGCGTCAGGTTCTGTGCTGACAGCTCAGAGCCTGGAGCCTGCTTCTGATTCTGTGTCTCCCTCTATCTCTGACCCTCCCCTGCTCATGCTGTCCCTCTCTCTCAGAAATAAATTTTTTTAAAAAACATTAACATTAAAGAAAATAAACATTAAAAACATTTTTTGAGAATATTAATTTTATTTTATTTTTATTATTTTTTTTTACAAATAGTTTATTGTCAAATTAGTTTCTACATTTAAAAACATTTTTGGGGGGCACCTGGGTGCTTTAGTCGGTTAAGCGTCCGACTTTCGCTTAGGTCATGATCTCGCGGTTCGTGGGTTCGAGCCCCGCGTCGGGCTCTGTGCTGACAGCCATCTCAGAGCCTGGAGCCTGTTTCAGATTCTGTGTCTCCCTCTCTCTCTGACCCTCCCCTGCTCACGCTGTCTCTCTCTCTCTCCTAGAAATAAATAAAAATTAAAAAAAACTTTTTTTAATTAAAAAAAGAAGCTACGTTGGGAAGGAGAGGTGGAGAAAAAAGGCAGGTGAGGTTCCAAGTCTTCTCCTGAACCTTTAGCCAGAGCTATCTTATTAATCCTGTGTATATGATAAGATATTAGATAGATACGCAGTCAGTTCTCATTGGTTATAGCAGTTCGGTTCTATAAAGTTGCTGCAAACACTGGATTATTAAATACTGAACCATTGCTCGTAGGGGAAATACAGACTCAGTTTCCTGCAAGATTCTGCTCACCTTTTTTTTTAAGTAGGCTCCACACCCAATGTGGGGCTTGAACTCATGACCCAGAGATCAAGAGTCACATGCTGAACCTACTGAGCCAGCAGGGCGCCCCATCTGGTCACATTTTTGTCAATCAGTTGCTACTTATTGGTGACTAACAGTAACCTTTTCACATATCTGTGTCTAAACACACGTTTTTGAACGTACAGTTGAGGGGCACCTGGGTGGCTCAGTCAGTTAAGCGTCCAACTTCGACTCAGGTCATGATCTCATGGTTTGTGGGTTCAAGCCCCACGTCGGGCTCTGTGCTGACAGCTCAGAGCCTGGCTCCTGTTTCAGATTCTGTGTGTCCCTCTCTCTCTGACTCTTCCCTGCTCACATTGTCTTCCTCTCTCAGAAATAAATAAAACGTTTTAAAAATTAAAAAAAATAATAAGACTAGAAATTGGTCTCTCCAGCAGTCTGTGACCTAAGATACTTTTTTTAGTGTTTTTTTTTTTTAATGTTTTATTTATTTCTAGGAGAGAGAGAGAGAGACAGCGTGAGCAGGGGAGGGTCAGAGAGAGAGGGAGTCACAGACTCTGAAACAAGCTCCAGGCTCTGAGCCGGCAGTCAGCACAGAGCCCGATGTGGGGCTCGAACCCATGAACCGTGAGATCATGACCTAAGCGAAAGTCGGACGCTTAACCGACTAAGCCACCCAGACGCCCCTTTAGTGTTTATTTTTGAGAGAGAGAGTGAGCAGGGGAGGGGCAGAGAGAGAGGGAGACAGAATCCCAAGCAGGCTCGGTGCTGTGGGCACAGAGCCTGACGCAGGAGTCGAACTCATAAACTGTGAGACCATGACCTGAGCCAAAACCGAGAGTCGGGTGCCTAACCGGCTGAGCCCCCCAGGCGCCCCAAAGATGCCCTTCTCCTTGGGCCCAAACACTCGAGGACGGGGGTTGGGGGGTGCTGCGGGAGGTCAAAGCCTGGGATGTAATCAGTTTCCTGACTCTCGTTGATCTGAGTTGTGTTTCCACTGAGGTCTAGCGTGCCCTTTCTTGGGGAGTCTGAGGGGACAGGGCCTGGCCCTGGGGGCTGAGGACTCACAGCCTGCCCTGGAGAGTCCCAGTTTGAGGAGAGGGAAGGGAAAAGATGCCCAGGCCAGGGACGGATCTGGGAGAGACGCTTCTCCGGGGGGCGCTGGGCCCGTGTCTGGGGTGAGGAGCGCTGGACGGCCCACGGTACCTCCATCTTCCCTTCACACAGCTTCCTCTACCCGGATGGGAAGAACCACAACCCAGACCTTACTGAGCTCTGCCAGCTAGAACCCCGTCAGCACATCCATGTGTCACAGGTGAGCCCTAGGCCTGTCACTGGCCCTGCGTACTGTACCCCCCACGCCGCCCCCCTGGGGTGCCTCAACCCGGGGTGTCTCTCCCTGAGACACTCAGATTTAGAGTCCCAGAGGCCTTGGGTGTCTGTGCCTGCATGGCGGCCACATGACCTGGGGTCAGTCACTTGGACTCCGAGGGCTCTGTTCCCTCTCTGGAAAATACAGCTCCTCCTGCCCCCCCCCCAAGGGGGTTTTGTGGGAATTCAACCAGGAAATGATACTGCTGAGGTTATCAGAATGGCAAATGCACTTGAGCATTCACTGATAACCACAGGCGAGGGAGAAACAACACGGGAAATCTTTTAGGATAAGTATATCCCACACAGCACTTGGGATATACTTAGACCTCAAAATTGATTCGTCCTTTACCTGAAAATCAAATGTAACAGGGTATCCTGCATTTTTAGCTGGTCAGTCTGGCAGCCCCACCCATAGACTCTCCCTTCCCGCGCGAGGAACAAGTCTCATAAGAAAGTCCAGGGAGGAGGCCACTGGCCACACGGCCTTGGACTTAGGAAAGGGTTCGGGGCAAACACAGAAGTTCGGGACTCTCTTCCTTTNTGAGTGTGTTTCCAACACGCGCACTTTCCGCTGTAGGATGCAGTTCCCAGCACCATGACCGAATAAGGAAACCGGCCACCCCACATGAAGTTCCCCTTTAGAAAACCCAGGCGGTGGGGAGGGGCGCCTGGGTGGCTCAGTCGGTTAAGCCTCTGACTTCNGGGTCAGAGAGAGAGGGAGACACAGAATCTGAAACAGGCTCCAGGCTCTGAGCTGTCAGCACAGAGCCCGATGTGGGGCTCAAACCCACGAACTGTGAGATCATGACCTGAGCCGAAGTCAGACGCTTAACCGACAGAGCCACCCGGGCGCCCCTCAGGACCCTCTTCCTGTGGCCCGACTTGGATCCCCATGGCTGACACCACCCCTCTTCCATCCCCCCCATCGTCTGGCCTCCTAGGAGCAGCTGAAGCTATACTGGGCCATGGATTCCAGGTTCGAGCTCTGCAAGATCTGTACCGAGAGGGACAAGGACGTGAAAATCGAGCCATGTGGACACCTGCTCTGTAGCAGCTGCCTGGACGCCTGGCAGGTGAGTCCGCCCGCCCTGTCTTCCTGCCCATTCTCCCCCCAACCTCCACCTTCATGGTGGAAGTCGCTAAAAGATCACGCCTCCCGGATCAGATAGAGAAACTGAGGCCCCGGGAGAGGCAGAGATTTGCTCAGGGTCACTTGGGAGCGATGACCAGGCGCCACCTGTCCGCATCTGTGTCTCTGTCTCCGGCTACGTTATTAGCAGAAAGGGCTCCTTGATCCCCCACTGGGTGAGCTGGGGGCAGTGGCTTCCCCTCCCTGAGCCTCAGCCACTTCCTCTCGAGAACGGGGCTGATAGCAGTCAGCTCCCAAGAGCCCTAGTGAGGGTCCAAGCCCTTGGGGAAGTAGGGCTGTTGCCCCTGTGTGTCGCAGGTGCCTGACACGAAGCTCTGTGACCATAATGGGAGTGTTGGACAAGCTTTGGAGGCTGAGGGCTGAGTGTGTTTCCAACACGCGCACTTTCCGCTGTAGGATGCAGTTCCCAGCACCATGACCGAATAAGGAAACCGGCCACCCCACGTGAAGTTCCCCTTTAGAAAACCCAGGCGGTGGGGAGGGGCGCCTGGGTGGCTCAGTCGGTTAAGCCTCTGACTTCGGCTGGGTCATGATCTCACAGTTCGTGGGTTCGAGCCTCGTGTGCCTGTGAGTGCTCAACCTTGATCTTCAGAGCTCACTGGTGGTTGTTGGGGAGGTGCGTCCTATGATCCTCAGAACCACAGGGACTCACCACAATTAGCATGGGCCCCAGCCAGGGTCTCAGGCACTCCTAGAGGACAGCAGGGAAGGCTGAGACCCCACCCTGGCCCTGCTGGGCTGCCTGCTTATGCGCCCCTCCCGCCCCCCTTCCCGTCCTGCACTTCCGGCCCCTCTCTTCCTGACTCCTCTCCCTCTGTCTGTTTCTCTCCTTCTGTCCTCAGCAGCTCACTCTGTTGCGGGGGAAGGGCCTTGTGGTCCTAAGGGACAAGATGGGGGACAGGGAGACCCTGACCCTGTGTCCCTTCCCACACACCCCACCCCCCAGCACCCTGACAGCCAGACATGCCCCTTCTGCCGCGGCGAGATCAAAGGCCAAGTGGCCGTGAGTATCCATCCAATTCAAGGGAAGCCAGAGGAGGCCACGGCCACTGCTGAGTTCCTGAGGGACACCAGTAACCAGGAAGATGGGGAGCAGCTGGGGCAGGTGAGCTGGGCCAGGCAGGGGCTGGGGGCCTGGACCCCTGGGTCTGAGGGAGGAGGGGCTGGCGGCAGGAGGCCTGTGTCTGAGGGAGGAGGGGCTGGGGGACAGGACTCCTGGGTCTGAGGGAGGAGGGGCTGGGGGCCTGGACTCCTGGGTCTGAGGGAGGAGGGGCTGGGGGCCTGGACTCCTGGGTCTGAGGGAGGAGGCTGGGGGCAGGACTCCCGGGTCTGAGGGAGGAGGGGCTGGGGGCAGGACTCTGGGTCCCAGGGGCCTGCACTTTGCTTCCCCACGGGTCTGGGGCACTGGCTTACTGTAACTCCCCTGAGCTTTGGAGCTGCCGTATTCCCTGTCATGTCTCCAAAGCCTGGAAGATGCTGGAAAGCTGGGATTCTAGCAGAAGGACCTGTAGGTGGGAAGAAGGGGCGGCTTACAATCCCCTGCCCACCCTCCCTCTCTCCTAGGTGGCTTCCTCCAATCCCCCTCGGCTGAATGCATCCTCAGCTAAAGGCTGGCTGAAAGTGGTATGTCCGGCACTGGTCTGAGGTGGGCGGCCCAAGTCCTATTCAGCCCCGGGGTCCCTCAGGGGCACCAGGCCCAGCATTCCCCCTTTGCACCCTCGGACAAGATGCTGGGCCATCTGGCACCCACCACCTCTGTGCCCTCTTGTTCACTTTCTCACTTGACCGCTCGCCAGCTTTCTGGCTCTCCTTCCACCATCCCAGGCCTGTCTTACCCCAGGGTCTTTGCACGAGCTGTCCCGTCTGCCCGGATCTCCTGTCCCCCAGGCTCACTTTCTCATCTCCTCCCCAGGGTGGCCTTCCCCAGCCACCCCATTTTATTGAAAAGAGCACCCCCATCCCTCGCAGCCCCCTCCCTGCTGATTTTCATAGTTCCTTTCACTGCCTGGCAGCGTGTACAATCTATTTTCTGTCACCGTCAGCCGGCCGTAGCCCTCCTGAAGGTTAGGACTTCATCTTCTCCATTGGATCTCCAGAGTCTAGAACAGTGCCTGACATGTAGTAGGTGTTCAATAGATAGACTCCATCAAACAGAGTCTCCCCAGCAGCCCTGGGAAGTAAAAAAAAAGGTGAAGAAATGTTCCCCTCCTCATTTTCCAGAGGGAAAAAGCTCAGAGAGGTGACTGCACCTGCCAGAATTTCACAGCCTGATACAANCCTGGTCCTCCCCACCCCGTACTCCCCACCCCAGGATTTTCTGAGATCCCGGGCTGCTGGGCAGGGCCCCGTCTGTGTTAGGCTGAGTCCACACAAGATTCAATCAATACCAAGGCATCTTCAAACAAACAGCTCAGGAAGTCCGGGAACATTATTTCGACCGCAGCAAACAAGTGAGCCAGCAGGANGGAGGGACAGCTCCGGCCCCATGGGCACACCTTTGCCCAGGCTGTGCCCTCTGCCTGGTGTGCTCTTTCCTCTTCTCCCCAAACCCTGCCTGATTCAAATTCCAGTCGACTCCTACTCCTTCATTCTTCAAAACACGCTGCAAGAGGGATGGACCCCGGGGGGGTGCGGCTTCCCAGCAAAGTGAGCACGGTTAACGTGCATCTGAATTGCTGCGCGCCTGGCACTGCTTTTCTTATATTAATTTGACGGTCACGAAGGCCCCGTGTGGTCGGTACTGTCGTGATCACTACTGAGACTTGGAGACATGGGGGCCATCGGCTCAAAACGAGAGTCAGGAATGGATCCCAGGCCCCTGGCTCGAAACTCCAGACTCCACTCCTGGGGCCTCTATTCCCTTGTCTGTGAAACGGGCGTCATGGCAGTCCCTGCCACACGGGGGTGGGGGCCGCCGTGGGCCCTGGGCAGAGGGGGGCCTGTGT
This sequence comes from Crocuta crocuta, assembly GCF_008692635.1. Taxonomy (NCBI): domain Eukaryota; kingdom Metazoa; phylum Chordata; class Mammalia; order Carnivora; family Hyaenidae; genus Crocuta; species Crocuta crocuta. The sequence continues at coordinate 5,493,817 of NW_027533260.1, read as the reverse complement.
TAATGGCCAGTGTCAATGTGGTTGTGGTTTGCGTGTGCTGCTGTTCTCCACCTGAGAAACCCACCCCAAGGCAGCAAGACCGTCATTCAGCGGGACCCTGGCACCTTGCTGGCCACTGGGGACCTCCCCCACCCTCACTGTCCCCATGTGGAGAATGGTAGCCTGGTATGGGCCCCGCAAGTTCTGATGAAGTCAGCAAGACTGAGTGATGTAACCTGAGTCAGACCCCTCCCTAACCTCTCAGAAGCCCCCACTCGTTCCCCAGGGCTCCAGGAAAAAGCCAGCATAGTCTCCACCTCTCTGACCTCCTGCACCCCCCTCCCCCAACTCCTTTTCAGCAACAGTGAAGCACTGCTGTTCTCCTAAGAGGCTGTAAGCTCACCACTCGCCTCGCCTCGGAAGTCTGCCTCCATCCTTCTCACACTCCGCCTCCCTGTTCACTTGCCCCTCCTTCCAAGAGCTTCCCCCAGGCACTCTCCCCAGGCCTAGTCCAGTTCCCTGAAGGGCACTTCATACTCTCTGGGCATTTCCGTGTTCGCACACTGATTACTCATGGTGAGTCTCTTGCTCAGTAGTTCGTCAGCTGCATGAGGACAGAGATTTTTGTCTGCCTGGTTCATGGCTATCTCTTCAGAGCCTAGAATGGTGCCTGACCTCACACTCTAGATGCTCAGGGAATGCTTGTGGGGTGGATGGATGGATGGATGGATGGATGGATGGATGGATGGATGGACAGACGGACAGACAGACAGGTGAGTGGAAGTATAGATGGATGGAGGGAGGGATGGATGGACGGACGGACAGACAGATGGGTGAGTGGAAGGATGGATGGACAGGTGGACAGATGAGTGGAAGGATGGATGGATGGACGGACGGACAGATGGACAGACAGACAAGGACCCCGAAGGATGGATGGATGGATGGATGGATGGATGGACAGTTGGGTGAGTGGAAGGATGGAGGGAGGGAGGTATGGATGGATGGATAGATGGATGGACGGACAGACGGACGGACAGATGGGTGAGTGGAAGGATGGATGGACAGGTAGACAAACATGAGTGGGAGGATGGAGGGAGGGAGGGAGGGATGGATGGATGGATAGATGGATGGACGGACAGACGGACGGACAGATGGGTGAGTGGAAGGATGGATGGATGGATGGATGGACAGACGGACAGACAGACAGGTGAGTGGAAGTATAGATGGATGGAGGGAGGGATGGATGGACGGACGGACGGATGGATGGATGGATGGACGGATGAGTGGAAGGATGGATGGATGGACAGATGGACAGACAAAACTTCCTACTCAAGCCAGAGGTGCTAGGGGAAAAGACAGCATGGACAAGGACGAGACCTGTACTGTCCCTCCCCCCTCCTCACCCCAGCCACCCACCTGTTACGACTCTCTGGGCCTTTCTCTGGGCCTCACTTTCTGGGTAAAATGAAAGCTGGCGCTCAGCTGTGACATTGAATCTCCTCCCCTCCAGGCACCTCTGGCCCTTCCCAGACTTCAGAGCCCTCTTCCCTTGCCAAGAATTAAGATTGCGGCCTTAGTCCCATGGGACATCTCCTCCAACCCTCAGGCCAGGGAAGGAGCCACAGGGTAAGTGGAGAGGCAGTGGGGTCCGGGGCTCCCAGGTCAGGGGGAAGACGGGATGGGGGCAGAACGGAAACACTGGTCCCAGGAAGTCAACAGCCCCTCTTCAAACTCTCTCCACTGCAGAAACTCCTAAAGGAAAAGTCACCCCTCTGGCTGCCCCCATGGGGCCCGTGATTGCTGCCCAGGCACAGGGGCCGGTGAGTCTACCCCACCCCAGCGCTGGCCAGCCCCTCTCCCTTGGCCTGGCCCTGCCCTGCTCCCCAGCCCGGCTGTGATACTAGTAACCCACGTCTCTTTCAGCCTTGCAGGCCACCAGATGTGCTGCTGAAGGGAGTCCCAGGGGCTGCAAGGGGTTTGTGAATAATAAACTGCCAAGCCTGGTCTGTTCTCTGATGTGTGCAGAAACCACAGCAGCCACCAGGGGGCGGCTTGACTTTGGGAACAGGTGGTCCCTGAGGCCTGATGGCCACCTGATGAATCCAGGGGTCTGGAGGGGTGATGGTGGGGAACCCAGCTCTTCTGGATTCAGGAGTAAAGGCCCCCAGCCTCCTCCCTCAGACCCAGGAGTTCAGGCCCCCAGCCCCTCCTCCCTCAGACCCAGGAGCCTTCACTTCCAGCCCCTCCTCCGTCAGACCCAAGAGTCTGGGCCCCCAGCCCCTTCCTCCCTCAGACCCAGGGGTCCAACGTCCCAAGTTTCAGAGAATCAGGCAGCAACCCCCTTTCTCCATTAATGAAAAAAAAAGTTCCTGGACCCAAACCCAGATATCCAAGTGCTAAGTCCCTAGTCAAAAAGATCTCTCGTTTCTCTAAGAGTTACACACTCAGCCTTGCACAGTGTTCGGGACCCACTCTTTCTTCCATCCCTCCCTGGGGTCTTCTCCAGAGTAACACTGACCCCCAGTCCAAGTCAGACTGAAGAAGTGTCTCCCCAGCTCCTCAGTAATCTTGGAGGGGCCCAAGCCTCCCTCCACTTGGGTTTAAACCCTGAGCCCTACCCTGCGCCCAGCTCAGGGGCACGTAGCAGTAATCACTACCCCACCCCCATCCCCGGCCACTCACAGTCCAGTGGGGGACAGACAGTGACACCCCAGAGTGGGCAGGGCTGGGATGGGGGGAAAGCAGGACCCTACGGGAGCCCAGAGCAGGTAACTGACCCAGCCTGGAAGTCAGGGAGGGCTTCCAGGAGGAGACATCCAAGCTGGGACTGTAAAGGTGTGGCAAAGGTGTCCCAGTGCAAAGGAAACAGGGAAGCACCCACCACAGATGCGTTCCAAGCGACAGAAGCTGCCTCGGGGACAGAGAGGGAATTTCCTGAGCAGACTTGGGACCTCACGTCTCACAGAATCCCAGGAGCGAGGAGAACCCGGAGAGGGAAGTGGAAAGGAACAGAAGCACCGGCAACCGGCCCCAACTCTAGCCTGGCCACAATCGCGCCACAGAGCAGGTCTGGTGAGGATGCGCTGGTGCCCCGATGGCCACCGGCCACCAGCCCCAGAAACAGGCCGGGGCCGCTCTTAGGAGCTGTGGCTCAGAATAAATCACAGCAAAACTCAGTGGGGAACAGCCACGTTCCGGAATCTCTGCTGGACCGGCGTTCGGGGAAGGGCGCGGCCGCGCGGTTCTGGGCTGGGCATCTGGGGGCTGGACACGCGTCTCTGCAGCCTCACCGCTCGGTGTGGTCCCCAGCCTGCTAGTTCGGGCTGTCCCGCACGCGGGTCACCTAAGGCAGCCTGACTGCTTGCGTGGTGGCTGGAGGCTGGATGGGGGGTGGGGGGGGGATGTCCTAGGGACCCAGGCAGAGGCGGCTCAGCCTCTTCTCCCTAATCCTGGGAATCCTGCACCATCACCTCTGCCACGTTCCCGTCTTCACATGTGCGTCCCCGAACTGCACAGATGTGAGAGGATGTTAAAGGTGTTAGGAAGAGTGTGTGACCCTTGGCCTCAGGGTTGGGAGTTCGACCCCCACATTGGGTGTAAAGATTACCTAAAAATAAATAGATAGAGGGGTGCCTGGGTGGCTCAGTCGGTTAAGCGTCCAACTTCGGCTCAGGTCATGATCTCGCAGTCGGTGGGTTCAAGCCCCGCGTCGGGCTCTGTGCTGACAGCCAGCTCGGAGCCTGGAGCCTGTTTTGGATTCTGTGTCTCCCTCTCTCTCTGACCCTCCCCTGCTCATGCTGTCTCTCTCTCTCTCTCTCTCTCTCTCTCAGAAATAAATAAAAACATTAAAAAAAAAAGAAAACTTTTTTAAGTTCGTATCTAAACGTGGTCTGCACTACTAACCTCGTGCTCCAACCCCAAATTCTTCCCAGGGACCTCCAAGGCAACAGCCTTCCAATACTTACGTTTTCCAGATGCAAATCTGGAATGACTTGGGACTCCCCATTCCCCTCCAAATGTATCATGATCCCGTATTCCACAAGCTGTGAACTCGTTTTATTTATTTAGGTATTTATTTTGACATTTATTTATTATTGAGAAGCAGAGAGAGACAGCGTGAGCAGGATCAGGGGAGGGGCAGAAAGAGGGGGAGACACAATCCGAAACAGGCTCCAGGCTCTGAGCTAGCTGTCAGCACAGAGCCCGACACGGGGCTCGAACCCACAAACCGTGAGATCATGACCTGAGCCGAAGTCAGACGCTCAACCGACAGCCACCCAGGCGCCCCGTGAACTTGTTTTAAAATTGACCATCAAGCACTGTGTGTAAAGTAACGGGTACACTAGTCCCTCTTATCCACAAGGGGGACGTTCCCAGACTCCCCCTGGATGCCTGAAAACACTGACGGTATCAAACCCTAGCTATACTTTATTTTTTTGTTTTTATGCGTGTGTGTGGTTTTTTTTAATGTTTACTTTTGAGAGAGAGACAGAGACAGAGCAGGAGCAGGGGAGGGGCGGAGAGAGAAGGAAACACAGAATGGGAAGCAGGCTCCAGGCTCCGAGCTGTCAGCACAGAGCCCAACGCAGGGCTTGAACTCACAAACCGTGAGATCATGACCTGAGCCAACCCAGGCGCCCCTATAGGGACTAGGGACTTAGTGCTTGGATGTCTAGACATACCTGCGATAAAGCTCAATTTAAGAGTGAAGTACCCAAAGATATTAGCAATAACAAATAACGAAAAGGAACGGTTATCACAATATGCTGTAAGCAAAGTTACATGACTGGAGTCTCCTTCTCCAATACCTTAGTGACCTGGACTTACCCTTCTCGTGAAGATGGGAGATGATTAAATGCCCACAGGATTT
>NW_027533260.1:5485351-5488919 GCF_008692635.1 Crocuta crocuta | reverse complement strand
TAAAATAGGAGAGTTAATAATAGTGATGGAACAGGATTGTTTTGAAGGTCAGATGAATATACCATATATTCATATACCATATATTCATATTGTAGTGGGTCCTAGTGGGTGGGATCTAGCTTTGTATGGAGGAAATGGTTCATGTGGCTGCTGGTGGGTGGGGTACTTGGGGGAGAGACAGGGGGGGGTGGGGGGGGGGGGGGGGGGGGGGGAGGGAATGACATAAGCATTAGGGCATAAACTTGGACTACAACTGCCCTTCCTAAATGTATTTCAGAAGAAGGGTCATCAGTTTCTGGACCACTGTCGAGGGAAAGCAACAAGGAAAGGGAAACTGGGGATGGGGGGAGGAGCTGTAGAGGAAAAGTACGTCTTGTTAATTACAGTGTGTAAGTACAGGGGCGCCTAGGGGCTCAGTCCCTTGAGTGACCTTGATTTCCACCCAGGTCATTCATGATCCCAGGGTCACGGGATTAAGCCCCGTGTCAGGCTCCGCACTAAATGTGGAGCCTGTTTGAGAGTCTCTCTCTCTCTCTCTCTCTCTCACTCTCTCTCTCTCCCCCACCTCCGATCGCACTCTCTCTCTAAAATAAAAATTAAATAAATAAAATGTCGGGGCATCTGGATGGCTCAGTCGGTTTCGCAGCCAACGCTCGATCGTGGCTCAGGTCATGATCTCACAGTTTGTGGGTTCAAGCCCTGCATTGAGCTCCCACTGTGAGCGCAGAGCCTGCTTGGAATTCTGTCTCTCTCTCCAAAATAAACAAACATTTAAAAAATTAAATAACTATGCCACTGAATTTCCAAGTGTACCATTTTTTTTACTGTGCTTCAAATAAATAGAAAAAAATAGTTATAAAAATAAACACAAATGAGATGTGTACGTATGTACACATGAGACAGGAAGCATGAGATAGGGAAACTCGTTTATTCCACTACTATTCACCTTGCTCCTCCTGCCAAGCACTGTTCTAGGCCCTGGAGATACAGTGGTAAACAAAGTTTCTGTTCTCTCAGTGCATATGTTCTATGCAAGACAAACAATGAAAAATAAGCATGCGGTATCGGTAAGTGTTATGGGGGGGAAATTCAGTAAGGGAAATAAAGAACGGCTGAGACAGCAGGAACTGCTATTGTAAATAAGAGGGTCAAGGACACTGGTAACAGTGATGTTGGAGAAGTTTGAAGCAAGTAAGGAAGGGAGCTGTGAGGGCAAGGATGTGCCGGCAGCGGGAAAAGCAAGTGCAAAGGTCCTGAGGCCAGCACATGTCTGGCATTGGAGGAATGGCTCGAAAGCAAAGAGGCCAGTGTGGCAAGAGCAGAGCTAGCAAAGGGGAAGAGGAAGAAAGATGGGGTCAGGGAGGTACCAAGGATTGAGGACCTTGTGAGCCGTGGAGTAGACTTTAGCTTTTACTCTGGGAGGAACCCTGGAAAGATTCGGAAGAGTGGTGTAGGTTGACTCACATTTTAACGGGATCCCTCTGGCTGTTTTGTGGCAATAAATTGTAGGGGGCGAGGGCAGATGACGTTATGGTACCAGTTTCTGCAGGTCTGTAAGGGACTGTGGCTGGTAGTTATGCCTTCCCTCCTTCATTCACACTCCACAGGGTCCTTCCCTTCACCTAGAACCTTGGCTGGTTGGATTCTTTTTTTTTTTTTAATGTTTTTATTTATTTCTGAGAGAGAGGGAGAGACAGAGTGAGCAGGGGAAGGTCAGAGAGAGAGGGAGACACAGACTCTGAAATAGGCTCCAGGCTCTGAGCTGGCAGTCAGCACAGAGCCCGACGCGGGGCTCGAACCCACGAACCGTGAGATCATGACCTAAGCGAAAGTCGGATGCTTAACCGACTAAGCCACCCAGGCGCCCCGTATGGCTGGTTGGATTCTTGAGGAAGATGGACGTAGGGGTGGCTGATGAGAGGGTGCCTCTTAGGGTCCAGCGCAAGCAATAGGTGCACAGAAAAGCTGGGGGGTGGGTGTTGGGCGGTCGCAGTGTGTGAGTTGGTCCTGGGGAGCCCTTGAAGTTTTATTTGTCCATGAGTGAGTTTGAACTTTTTAAAAATATTTATTTATTTGGGGGGTGGGGGAGGGCAGAGAGAGGGAGACACAGAATCTGAAGCAGGCTCCAGGCTCTGAGCTGTCAGCACAGAGCCTGACACGGGGCTTGAACCCACAAACTGCGAGATCATGACCTGGGCCAAAGTCGGACGCTTAACCGACTTAGCCCCCTAAGGCGCCCCGTGTCCATGAGTGAGTTTGCATCGTGTGCCCTGCAGGGATCCAGTGAGCCTGTGCGCTCCTGCCTCTTGAGCCCTGCAGACCTTCCCTGAGCACCTGCTCTGTGTCTGGCCTTACGCTGGGGACATAGCAGTGACCAACAGAGACAGCCCCGGCCCTGCCCTCATGGACTCCCAGTCCAGTGAGGGACAGCTTAATCCCCAGAATGGCAGTCACCCCCAGGATGACCCAGAGAGTGCAGGACTGGGGTGGGGGAGCTCAGAGGCTTGTGGGAGCGCTTGACCCAACCAGGAAGCAGGGAGGGCATCCCGGAGGAGGCAATGGTGCAACTAATACCCAAGGGTCTCCCCTGCCCGTATAACTGTTGCTCTCCTGTATCACCAGTGGATAAAGTAGCGTTGACCAGTCTGACATTTCTCTCGCCCCCCCACCCCCCACCCCCAGAGGATTTTGTCCCAGTCGGACCGGCCAGTGAGAAGCTTTGGGCAGTCTGATCTGTGAACCCCCATCTGACCTGTGACCCTGCCTTCTGACCCGCAGCTCCGCAGCTCTGCTCTTCCCTCCCCCCCTCAGGTGCCCTCGCCCGCTCCCCTCCCCCTCTCACCTGCTCCCTCCGGCCTGATTCTCCTGCCCTGCCCCCCCCAAGGTTGTGAGGGAGTGAAGGGGAGAGGAAGGGAGGAAGGAGGGTGGCATTCCTGGGATTCCCTGGATGGGGGGGAAGAGAAGGAGGGCCCTAGGAGAGGAGCCGAGAAAAGAGCACCCCAAGGCACACCCCCCACCCCGCCCCCCATCATCACAGAGACCGGGCTGAGCTGGGGTTTGAAGACCATTAAATTTAAGAGATTGAGCTGATGGGTTCCAGGCCGCTGGGCAGACAGGAAGGCAGCCCCCACCAGGGGCTACAGGGCAGAGCCTCACCGAGCCTCCTGGAGGAAGCCGTTCTAGGCCACTGCTCAGGCGGGGCACCGCTGGCTCTACTGGGAGAGGCCAGGAGAGAGCCCCTGGTCGCGCTGGGAGCCACCGGTTACCCTGGGGGAGGCCAGTGCACGCCACTCACTGGCTGTGCGGGGTCGGCTGGGTAAAATCGAGGAGGCAAGCCCCGGCCACCTGCCATCAGGGCCCCTGGTCAGAATGAGGGGCATTGCGGCCGGCCGTGGGGTGGTGAGGTCACAGCTCAGGACACTGGTCAGACTGGTCGGTCAGGCCACCGCCGCGGGCACCGGTCACTGCCCAGGGCTTGGGGGCAGAGGGAGCCCCGCTCCGGGCCCGGGCCGGGCGCTGGGAGGTCCGCTCCGGGCAGTGGGAGGTCTTGGCGGGGCGCCCGGGTGTG
>NW_027533260.1:5469596-5485264 GCF_008692635.1 Crocuta crocuta | reverse complement strand
AACAGGGAGCCCCAGGACGCCGGGGCCGGGGCGCGCAGGGCCCCCCGGCTGCTGGTGCTGGCGCTCCTGCTGGGGGCGCACCCAGGTACGGCCGGGGCAGAGAGCGGGGCGCCGCTGGGGGTGGCCCCTGGGGACCCCGAGAAAGGGAAGGGGGAAGGGGCTCGCATCGACCCCGGGAAGCCAAAGCTGGGAGCCCCGGGGAAGGGGGACAGGGGAGCATGGGTCCCACCGAGGCCCACCGAGATTGCTGGGCAGAACCCGGCAGGCAGCGGATCGGACACGACCGGAGAAGTCCCTCCGCCCCTGGAACGCGAGTCCCGGGATTCCCGCTTCCTCAGACCCNGTTTCCCCAGGACACAGGAGACAGAAAACCCAGGGTTTCCCTCTGAAAAGTTCTCAGGTTTTGAGAGAGTCAGGGACCTTACAGCTAGTTCCCAGGGAGCCACATGCGTTTGAGGCTCCCCCCCACCCCCACCCCCTTGATCTGGAGTCAGAGCCCAGACTCTCAAGAACTACCATCCCTCGGGGAAGGGCTGGAGCGCTGGCCCTGGGCAGTGACGGTGGAACAGTGTTTGCGAGTGACAGTGCGCCCTTCCTGGGGCCCCGATAAATCCACACACCTGCCTGGTGGTGGGAGGGAAGGAGGCCTTGAGGGGCTGACAGAGAGACGCGAGAGATCAGGGGAGAGAGATCTCTCCATCCTCCTCCAGCCTGTGGCTCAGACTGGCCCCAGGGACCGGCCTGGCCCCACGCCCCTCCCCGGGGCCAGGCCTGGGCCAGAGGTGGGTGCCTGCACTTCCAGGCCCCTGGCACAAGCATGGCAAATAGTGGGTCCCCAGAGGCAGGGCTGGGTCAAGCTGGGCGGGGAAGGAAAGGGAGGTTCTCAGAAGTGAGAGCTGATGCCAGGATGCCAGCCCAGAGGGTGAGAGAGCATGGCTTCCCCAATGGGAGCAGCTCTGTCTGCCAGGATCCTGGGACGGGAGTCCAGCCGCACTCTCCCCTCCCCGCCCCCTGCGTCCACCCCCTTCCCTGCTCAGGACCCGGGATCCTGGGCTGCACCCCTCTCCTGTTTGGAGGGGACACACCTTCTCTTCCCTGCCCCGTCAAAGAGGCAGAGGGGCCAAGGCGTGGGTAGGGGGATCTGGCGCCAGGCCGGGCAGGTCCGGGCCAGCCTGTCCCTCCCACATTCCTGAAACCTGCCCAGCCCTGTCCCCCCTTACCGCCCCCACACACCCATTCTGCCTCAGCGGCAGGCCCAGCCCCAGCCCCCGACTCATGACAGGGACCCAGGGGCTGAGAGACACGGAGACAGGGTGTCAGGGTGACAGAGAGGCAGAAACTAGAGATGGAGACCCAGAGTGAGGGGCAGAGAGGGAAAGACACATGGCCCTGGCGACGTGCCAGGCCCTGCACAGGGATGAGCTGGGGCTGGCCCTGCCCTTCGGGGGCGGCTGGTCTAGTGGAAGGAGCAAGGACAGGTGCAGTCTTACCCCCGGAGGACTGGACAGAAGCACCCAGGGCCCTGTGTGGCCAGGGAGGAGCCTGTGCCGATGGGTTTGTAAGCTCAGAGATGTGAGAGATGATGTGAGAGATGGAAGGAGGCAGGAGCTGGGCTGAGGGAGGAGGGGCTGGAGGCCTGGATCCTGGGTCTGAGGGAGGAGGGGCTGGGGGCCTGGACCCCTGGGTCTGAGGGAGGAGGGGCTGGGGTCCCTGGATCCTGGGTCTGAGGGAGGAGGGGCTGGGGTCCCTGGATCCTGGGTCTGAGAGAGGAGGGGCTGAGAGCCAGGAGTCCCAGGTCTGGGGGGGAGGGGCTCTGTGTGGAGGGCTCTCCCCGACGGAGGCAGAAAGAGCTCAGTGGCTCCCCTGCAGGTGCCCAGGCTGAGGTACGCCTGTCTGTGCCCTCCCTGGTGGAGGTGATGAAAGGCGAGCGGGTCGCCCTGAACTGCACCCCCCTGGGGGCCCACGACCATTTCCTGCTGGAGTGGTTCCTGGTGAGTGCTGGGGGCTGGGGGGCAGGGGGTGGCCAAGGGGCCTGGGCCTGCGCACGTGCATTCCCTCATCAGAGCTCAAAGGACCTAGGAGCTCCACCCGGTTGCCTTTCCCGTTTTACAGATGGGGAAGTTGAGGCCCAGCAGGGGAAGGACACTCCAAGGTCCCCTGGTGTCTGGGCACCACTGAGACTTCCGAGCATAGGCTCCTGAGAGAGACCATTCAGAGATAGACAAGGAGATAGCAAGAGACCCCCGGACTGCAGGACTAAAGGGAGAGAAGAAAAAGAGGAGATGAGAGGCAGAGACATGGGGCAGAGAGAGGAAGAGAGATAGGAACAGAGCGCGATGGAGAACGAGGGACCTAGGGAGAGGAAAGTGCCACACAGCCCAGGGAACAGGGATGGGGGGGAGGTGACAAGAGGAGATAGGTGACCCACAGAGCAGCAGACGGAAAAGGCCGGGGAGAGAGAGAAAGAAACCCTGGGCAAGGCAGGCCCGGCGGCCTGGAGCTGAGGCCCTCCCCGCCCGCAGGCAGACCGCTCTGGTGTCCGGCACCGGCTGGCCTCGGCCGAGCTGCAGGGCTCCGAGCTGCAGGGCAGGGTGCTCGACTCTCGGGGCCGCAGCCCCCCGTTCCAGCTGGATGCCCAGGGGCGCCTGGTGCTGACCGAGGCCCAGGTGGGCGATGAGCAGAACTACGTGTGCGTGGTGAAGGCGGGCGCGGCGGGCACCGCGGAGGCCACCACGCGGCTCCACATGTTCGGTGAGTGTCTGCGGGCGCCCCGGGGAGGGGCGGGCTAGAGCCCAGGAGAGGGCTCCTGACCCGAACGTCTCCCCCACAGCAAAACCAGAGGCCACCGAGGTCTCCCCGAACAAAGGGATCCTGTCTGTGGTGGATGGCTTTGCCCAGGAGGTATCTGGGGCTGGACCTCGATTTCAGGGGCCTGTGGGGGTGGGGGAGGTTTGCACTCTTGCATCCTGGGGCAGGAGAGGGCTGGGGGGCCCAGAGGTCTGGGTCAGAGCCCAGGGCCACGCCCGTGTCTGCCACAGATCGCCACCTGCCACAGCCGCAATGGGAACCCGGCGCCCCAGATCACGTGGTATCGGGACGGGCAGCAGCTGGAGGTGCCCATGGAGGTGAACTCAGGTGAGCTGCCGCGGGAGCCCAGCCCGACGCGGGATGGGGCTGGGTGGCGGCGGCCGCTGGCTGACCGTGACCGACCGCCTCCCCCGTTTCTGCCAGCTGGCTACATGACCAGCCGCATGGTCCGGGAGGCCTCGGGCCTGCAGTCCCTCACCAGCACCCTCTACCTGCGGCTCCAGAAGGCCGACCGGGATGCCAGCTTCCACTGCTCCGTGCGTTACCACCTGCCCGCGGGCCAGCACGGCCGCCTGGACAGCCCTCCCTTCCGCCTCACCCTGCACTGTGAGTCCCTGCCGGTCCCCACCTTCTCCCGACCCCCTGGCCCCCAAGCCTCATGGCCCCGTCCTGACTTCTGACAGCCTCGAGCACTCGGAAGCCCACGGGCTTCAAAACTAAACATGCCGCGCCCTCTCCCTGGAATCCCACATGGACCTGTCGCCCACACTGACCTCTGACCCTTGACCGCTACTCTCGGCTCAGCTCAACCTCTGACCTCCGGTCACTGATCTCAGAACGAGTGTGAACCAAAGCTATGACAGATGTGACCCCTACCCTTTGACGGACCAGAGCCTTCCCCTTTGCTGGGGGCCTGACTTCTCTCCCTGAACCCAGCCCTCACCTTTCCCCCTTGACCTGACCTACCCTTGACCCTGCTCGCGAGTCTGCCCTGACCGGTCGTCCCCCCTTTGCCCTTTCCCTTAGATCCCACGGAACACGTGCACTTCTGGGTGGGCAGCCCCTCCACCACCGAGGGCTGGGTTCGCGAGGGGGACTCCGTCCAGCTGTTTTGCCGGGGCGACGGCAGCCCCAACCCGGAATACACATTCTTCCGCCTTCAGGTGACTCACCCCGTCGTTCCTTTGGAAGCCCTGGCCCCTGATCTCTGTGACATACTGGCCTCCGCCAGCTTCTGACCCTTCGGCTGGGTGGCCCCTGGCTTAGCAAGGCGCTCACAGCACCTCTGAGCCCTGATTCGAGAGGGTCCTAACTTAGCATGATAGCCGCCTCGGGCGCCCCCTGGCCGTGGGCTCTGATCTAGAATGACGCTAACCCGGTGGCCCCGACTCTGACCCGGGTGACCCTGACCCAGCATGAGCGCCCCCGCCCCCCACGCCCGGGCCAGGGCGGCTCCTGAGCCGGGCTCCTCGTCCCTGGTCACCCAGGACAAGCAGGAGAACGTGCTGAAAACAAACCTGGAGGGGAACTTGACCCTGGAGGGGGTCCAGCGGGGCCAGAGCGGGACCTACGGCTGCAGGGTGGAGGACTATGACGCCGCCGAGGATGCGGAGCTCTCCAAAACCCTGGAGCTGCGCGTGGCCTGTGAGCGTCCCCGGGGAACGGGCAGGGGGGCCCTGGTGCCAGTGGCCTCCTCACCCTCACGCCCACACAGCCCTGCCGGGAACCCTTCCTCTCCATTTCTGGGGTCCTCGTCCTGCTCTGGATGGTGCCCTCTGCCCCCCAGGTGCCTGCCCCAGCCCCCTCCAGTCTCCCGTGCCAGGCAGCCAGAGAGCTCATTCCAAGGCACAAACCTGACCTCCACCTGCTCCGAACCTGCTGTGGCTCCCCAGTGCCCCCGAGAGAAAGTCCACACGATCCACCCTGGCCTTCAAGGCCCACCTGGCTGGCTTCACCTTTGGCTGGGACCCATCTCCCCACCAAGGCAGTCTCCTCATCTCAGCCAAGCTCCTCTCGTCATTTCCAGGTTAGCACCCCTGCTTTCCACCATCCACTTCTAACCAGTCTCCAGGGGCCCAGCCTTCTAGTAAAGCCTTCTTAGTCGGCTTGCACCCGAGCCCTGTGCAAAGGCCCTGTTCCTCCTTGGCACTCCTTCTGCCTCCTTTCCTGGGGCTAGACCCCGAGACCTGGGTTGGGGATTCGTCTGTGAACAAGGCAGCCCCGCCCCCACCTTCACAGATATCCCAGCCAAGTAGGGGAGACAGGTAGTGAGTAGTGAACAAGGTGTTTTGAGTAACGATGGAGCATCTATAGGGACCAACGCAGAATGAGGGGGTGAGGGACTGGCCAGGCCAGCGGGGACTGTTCTAGATGGAGGATGTCGCAGGCTCCTTCTGTCCCTGTTCCCCGGGAACCAGATCCAGACTCCGAGAGCTCTATGTGGGAGGTTAATGGGAAGCGCCTTGGGATCCCCATTGATGGAGGCTGGAGAGGGGATGGAAACAGGAACGGCCAGAGGCAGAAGATTAGTCTCAGTTTCAGTCGGCCCCACGGGGCACTGGGAAGCTGGGATGGCCCCCTTGGGGGTAAGGGAGCTGGGCCTTGATGCCCCCACACCAACCGGGCATTGCACGTGCCCTGCCTGAGGAAGGGGGCGTGACCTTGAGCGAGGGGCTCTCTGCAGCTGAGGCAGTTCCCAGAGAAGGCTGACAGCTGAGGGCTGACAGCTGAATCCTTCTCAACAGCTGGGGGAGAACAAATCCTTCAGCGCTAGATGGGAAATCTGAGTGTCCACCACAGGGAGTCAGAGGGGCCTCCCTGGGAAGGGGCCATTGAGTAGGAAAACCAAAGAATGTGATCAGAAACATGAAGAGCCAGAAGAGGCGCTTCCAGGCAGAGGGAACAGCAGGTGCGAAGGCCCCGAGGCAGGACCCAACATGGCGGAAGGGAGAGAAACAGCAAGAGCGTCGGGTAGCTGGTGTTTGGGACAAAGGTGAGGGGTGGGGTGCCATGAGAAGTGAGGTTGAGGAGGCAGGTAGAGCTTAGACCAGGCAGAATCTTGGGGGCTTTAGCAAGGGATTTGGCGTCTATTGCCAAGGTTACCCGGTCACCACTGCGAGATTTCACACGGGAGGCGGGGCTGACCAGCGCGTTTTGAGCGTTTTGAAAAGATCCGTCTGGCAGCTCAGGGGAGGAAGCCTGGCCAGTGGGGACACCAGTGAGGAGGTGGCTGCGGTGGGCCAGGCTGTCGGACCCGGATGTCAGAGACGGAGAGAAGTAAGAAAGTCCATTTCGAAGGCAGAGCAGACAGAGACTCAATGAAAAGATGGGTTGGGCGGTGGGATGGTAAATCCGAGAAGGAACACCTCACCCCNCCACGTCATGCATTAACTGTGGGCCCAGACATTGGCTCTGGAAGAAGGTGGATGAGATGGATCTGTGCTGGAGTTAGATGTAGGCTCGAGGCTTGGCCTGGAGGAGAAACCCCAGCAAGCTCTACTTCCGGTTGTGCACTCCCATCTGCACCCCCAACCCCAGCCTTCCTGGAGAGCCCCTGCACCGAGCGGGCGGGGGTCCGGGGAAGGTGACAGTGGTGACAGTCTGTACCCCCCTCCAGACCTGGACCCCCTCGAGCTCAGCACCAGGGAGGAACTTTCCTTACCCTTGGGTAACAGTGCAGCTGTGAACTGCTCCGTCCAAGGCCTGCCCACGCCTGCCCTGCGCTGGACCAAGGTGAGGGGGGGGCCCCACAGCCCTGGGACCACCCTCCACCTGCACCCTATCCCTTCTCTCCACCCCTCCCTCACACCCGCCCTCCTGGCCACCTCCTCCTCTCCCTTGCCAGGACTCAGTCCCACTGGAGAATGGCCCCACACTCTCGCTGAGCTCCATCACCTTCGATTCCGCGGGCACCTACGTTTGCGAGGCCTCCATGCCCACCGTGCCCCTCCTCAGCCGCACCCAGAGCTTCAAGCTGCTGGTCCAAGGTTCGGGATGGGGCAGGTTTGGTTAGGGACAGCGGGGGTGGGGGCACAAACGAGCCAGGTCTNTTATTTTTGAGAGAGAGACAGAGTGTGAGCGGGGGAGGGGCAGTGAGAGAGGGAGGCACAGAATCTGAAGCAGGCTCCAGGCTCTGAGCTGTCAGCACAGAGCCCGACGCGGGGCTCGAACCCACAAACTGTGAGATCATGATGTGAGCCGCAGTCAGATGCCCAACTGATTGAGCCACCCCGGCAGACACCCATCCTTCTCTTTCTCTCCCTCTCCTTCCCCTTCTCCGATGGGCCTCTTGCTCTCCCCTCCCCCACCACCCACAGGGCCGCCAGAATTAAGGGCCGAAGAGACCCAGCCCAAGAGTGAGGGCAGCTGGAGGGAAGGAGATGAAGTCAGGCTGGTCTGCTCTGCCCGCGGCTACCCGGTGCCCAACCTCAGCTGGAGCCAACTGGGGGGCAGTGTAAGGGACCTTTGTCTCCATCCTCAGCCTTGCGGGACCCAGATGCCCTCCCCCACACCCTTCCGGGAACCCTGCCCCCTCACCGATCCCTGGGGGACTGGCTATCCTCACCTCTGCCCTCCCCCGAGCCCTTGAGCCCACGGGCCGGGGCTGATCCAATCCTCCACAGCCAGCAGAGCCGGCCGTGGGAAGGCAGGGCTGGGTGAGCAGCACCCTGACCCTGAAGGTGACCAGCGCCCTGAGCAGAGACGGCGTCTCCTGTGAGGCCTCCAACCCCCATGGGAACGCCCGGCACGTCTTCCACTTCGGCTCCGGTGAGGAAGGAACCGCAGGGGGCACGGGAGCCTTGCGTGGGGGCAGGCAGAGCGCTGCCGGCTGACCACCCCCCCCATCCCGTCCCTGTAGTGGCGCCCCAGACTGCCCAGGCCGGAGTGGCTGTCATGGCTGTGGCCGTCAGCGTGGGCCTTCTGCTCCTCGTCGTTGCCGCCTTCTATTGCATGAGACGCAAGGGCCGCCCGGGCTGCTGCCGGCGGGGGGAGAAGGGGGCTCCGTGAGTGGCCCGCGCCCTTGGAATTGACTTCTGTAACCTGACCCCAGCCCTGCACCCAACTCTGACTTCACCTCCAACCTCAAGTCCACACCCAGCCCGTGTGGCCAGCCTCAGCTGCCTCCTGTCCTCAACCCCCACCCCCGGCTCTGACCCCAACCCCAACCTGCGTTTTATATTCAACCCCAAACCCAAATCCATCCCCAACCCCATCGACAGATGAAATGCAGTCCTGTCTCCAACCTCAAACCTAATCCATGACCATTCCCAAGGCCAAGTGCACTCCCACCCCGTCTCCTCTGCCACCCCAATCTCCTCCTCCCCAACCCCAAACCCGGTTTATAGCTAACCTCAAAGCTGTGCATATAACCTCTCCAACCCTGACCACATCTGCCTTCTCGACGCCAGACCCCACGACACCCCTAACCTCACTCTGAACTCTAGTGTCTCCCTCAACTGCATCCCCGGCCCCAAGGCCCCTCCATCCTCACCTCCTCCCCATTCCTTTTTTTTTTTTTTAATTTATTTATTTTGAGGGTGGGGGATTGTGAGCAGGGGAGGGGCAGAGAGAGAGGGAGCGAGAGAATCCCAAGCTCGGTGCTGTCAGCGCCGAGCCCGACACGGGGCTCAGTCTCACGAACCATGGGATTGCGACCTGAGCTGAATCAGGACTCGGATGCTTCACCGACTGAGCCACCCAGGCGCCCCACTCATTCCCATTCCTAACTCTGATCCCATCCACCTCTGACCTCTCCTGAGCCCCGGCACATGGCCACCCTCCGCTCCGCTCCGTAGTCATCTCCAAACCCATCCCCGGGGCTGACCCCAGATAAGTCACCATCTCCACCTCCTACGGCATCCCACCCATCCCTAACGCCAAAGTCTTTACCATCCCCCACCCCCGGTCCATCCCATCCCCAACGGCCTGTCTTCAGTCCCTCCCCCAGGCATAACAGCCCCCAACATGGCCTCCAACATTCTGCCTCCTCTCCCAGGCCACCTGGGGAGCCCGAGCTGAGCCACTCGGGGTCTGAGCGGCCTGAGCAGACGGGTCTTCTCACAGGAGGTGCCTCCGGAGGACCCCGGCATGGCAGTGGGGGCTTCAGAGACGAGGTGGGTGAGGGCCTGGGCACCCTGATGCGGGGGGTATGAGGTGGAACGGCCTCCGTGGGCACAGGCGCGGGCTGACCTCGCTACCTTGTCCCCAGTGCTGAGCCCAAGGGCCTCTAAGAGGCTGCACCGGACCCGACATCAGAGAATCAGCATCAGAGAACCAGGCCTGCTTGCGTCTCCGCCTGCCCCCACCTTCCCACTTCGGCCTCAGCCCGCCCTTCCCTTCCTTCCTCTGCAGGGGTGGGAGGGAGGGTGGGGAGGAGGAGACCTTCCTCCAGGGAATGTGACTCTCAGGCCCCAGAATAGCTCCTGGACCCAAGCCCAGGGCCCGGCCCGGGACAGGACAAGGCTCCGAGGCTCCACGGCTCTGAGGGTCGGCTGGCGAGGGCGATTTTTACCTCCTGCCCCCATTGCTGGTCCCCCGCCCCACCTACTGCATAGTCTGACACTGGATCTGGGCCCCACCCCCACCCAACCTCATCATCTGTGGACACTGGAGTCTGGAATAAATGCTGTCTGTCACATCACACCATGCCGGGGCCAGAGCCTCCTGTGGGGATTGAGAAGGGAAGGGGGCGCAGGTGACACTCCCCGCCCCCCTTGGAAGAGGGTAGGGTGCTATTCCTGTAAGTAAAATTCTCAGATTCGCTCGCTTGCTCGCGGAGCCCAAGAGGGAATTGAAGCTGCTGGACGGGGGGAGAGCTTTCTCAGAGCTGTGGGGTGGATGGAATTAGGGAGAGAGCCGCGCCTTCTGGGAAAGGCATGGTGTCTCCAACGGAGGGTTCCCTAGGGAAGGAGGGGTGGCTTGGAGAGGGACCCACAGAAGGGTTTCCGGGGCAGAGGAGAGAGAGCGCAGAAACAGTGAGGCCAGTTAGAGACTTGCTGAGGCCAAGAGCTATTTCAGAGAGGGATGCAAAGACGGGAGAGTGGGGGAGGGAGTGGGCTGCAGAGCTCAGAGATAAGAGAGACGGAGATCTGGGGAGAGAGAGGCAGAGATGGACAAATAGGGACAAGGAGAGAAACAGAGCTGGGACTCAAAGACAAGCGCAGTCAGAAAGGGGAGGAAAGTAAGGCCAAAAGGAGCCGCCTAGAAGCAGTGGGAGGGCGGTGGGAGGCGGGTTTGTGTGACCTTGGCCTAGGGGCCACCTCCCCGGAGCCGGCCGAGCCCATCAAATGGAGATCAATTACAGCTGGGCAGTGTCACCTGGGCAATCACACCTGCTTCTCCGTCCTCGGTTTGCTCTTCCACAAAATGGATGAACTGCTAAGGGAGCCTCCTGGTAGGCGACTGATGCCAAGATCCCTCCGGAACAGAGGACCTCACCAGCCTAATTAAGATGCTCCAACCCCGCTGTTTACTGAAGCAGCTTAAAACAAATGAGAGAAGCCGGAGGAATGAGAGGGGGCCGGTTAACACCCTTAGATCAGGGCACAAGTGATCGAAGGACCCCACCACGTGAGTTCTGGGACACACCCACCTCCGGAGTCGTGTCTCCCCACCGTGTGGCTCTGATGCCCACGGTGGGGGGGGGGGGGAGCCACAGGTTCTGCACCTAAAAGGGTGTCAGGGCCACGTGGGGGCAAACACCCCCAACCACGACTGGAGCTATTTGAAAACCTGCTTGGCAGCCGTGGCTTTTTTTTTTTTTTTTAATGCTTATTTCTTTTTGAGAGAGAGAGAGACAGAGTGTGAGGGACAGAAAGAGAGGGAGACACAGAATCTGAAGCAGGCTCCAGGCTCTGAGCTGTCAGCACAGAGCAGCACATGCGGCTCAAACTCACAAACAGCGAGATCATGACCTGAGCCGAAGTCGGAAGCTTAACCAACTGAGTCACCCCAGCGTCCCAGCCATGGCTTTTACCTCCATGGCTTTTACCCCAGGACGCAGAGACCAGCTGGAGTCACTGGCAGGAAGGACCTATGGACACCTGGATACTTAGGGCTTACTCAACCCTTCCGTCCTTCCCACCTCTATTCAAATCATTCTTGTTCAGATGTTTTTTTCTTTAAGTAGGCTCCACGTCCAAGGTGGGGCCTGAACTCACCACCCTGAGATCAAGAGCTGCAAGTTCTACCAACTGAGCCAGCCAGACGCCCCCTATGTTCAAATTATTCTTAATTTGTGTACCAGGCCCAGTGAATTGCTTCTTTTTTTTTTTAAGTTTATTTATTAATTTCGAGAGAGTGCACACAAGTGAGGGGGAGAGAGAGAGGGAGAGAGAGAGAGAATCCCAAGCAGGCTCCACACTGTCAGTGCAGAGCCTGATGCAGGGCTTGAACTCACCAACCATGAGATCATGACCTGAGCCAAAATCAAGAGTTGGACACTCAACTGACTGAGCCCCCCCGGCACCCCCGTGAGTTGCTTCTTGAAATCCGTTCTTTGTTTCATCATCTGTTTCCTTATTTGTGTGGCTTTCTTGTTTTCTTCTATATGGCAGAAGTGAATTTTTTTTTAATATTTACTCTTTTTTGAGAGACAAAGCACAAGCAGAGGAGTACCAGAGACAGAGGGAAACACAGAATCCAAAGCAGGCTCCAGGCTCTCAGCTGTCAGCACAGAGCTGGACGCGGGGCTCAAACCCACGAACTGTGAGATCATGACCTGAGCTGAAGTTGGCCACTTAACCCACTGAGCCACCCAGGCACCCCAAGAAGGGAATATTCTTTAAAAACACATACAGCAGGGCTGAAGCAGAATCTGAAGCAGATTCTGGATCTCCCTCTCTCTCTCTGACCCTCCCCTTCTCACTCTGTCTCTCTCTGTCTCAAAGATAAAAAAATAAAATAAAAAACAAAGCACATACAGCAGAAACATACGGCGGACCACTGACTAGTTGGGAGAATCTGATAACCATGGAAAGTGTTTATACAAAGCCTGTCAGAGTACTTCCTCAGTACATGTTTATTTATTAGTATCATCACACAAGGAAAATGAAGGGACAGAGAGAAAAGCAAAATAGGGTCTCTTGGTCCAGGGAAGGGACCAGGTGGAGAGAAATACCACTGTTAGAATAGACATTGGTCAGGGGGGATCTGGGGAGCTGGAGAAGGGGTGAGCAGATGGCTAGGGGAAGGGAAGAGAGGGGACCCCAAGGAGAAAGGGCCTCTCTATGCTCAGCACCTGGTCCTTGAGTCAATAAGAGGAGGGTCCGGCCCCTCCTCCCAGGAGGGCATACATTTGCATAAGATCCCTCATCTGCATGGCATCCTAGGAAATTTGCATATAGATGGCAGCCTGTGCCCTCAGCCTGACCCCTCCCAACTTGGCCAAGGGTCTGCTGGGAGAGGCAAGAGGAAGCTCCTGCAGGATCTAGGGCTCCAGGAAGTAAAAGCAAGTTTGCAGTAAACTTCCCTTTTTGACAACCTTCTGTGGCTCCCTATTGCTCTCAAGTGCACGAGCCGCCCTTCGCTTGGCATTTAGGACCTAAGATGTTGCCCCTCACACATAGCCCACGGTTCCCTCTCTCACACATGCCCCCGCCTTGCGTCTTCATGACGTAAGTATTCCTGGAATGCCCTTCCCCATTTCTCCCATTGTCATAAAGCTTGCTTGTCCTTCAAGGCCTGGCATCTTGAAGTATTCTGCAAAGTCTTCACTCTCCTTTTCCTGACCTGGCAACTTTACAGGAATCTGTGCCTCTTTGGGACTCCTCTAGGTTTTATTTAGTAAGGATATGTTTGGTTGCAATTGACCAAAAAAAAACAAAAACAAAAAAGGAGGTAAAAAATGTGCGTAAATGAAAAGGGAAATTATTCATTCGTATAGCCAGGATGATCAAAGGCTGACTGTCTTCAGGCATAGCTGGATCCAGGGACTCAAATAGTCTCATCAGAAAGCCATCCTGGGGTGCTTCGGTGGCTCAGTCCATTAAGCATCTGACTTTTTCTTTTTTAGTTTATTTATTTATTTTGAGAAAGAGAGAGACAGAGAGTGGGGAGGAGCAGAGAGAAAGAGAGAATCCCAAGCTGGTTCTGAACTCTCAGCAAGGAGCCCAACTTGGGGCTTGATCTAATGAACTGAACCATAAGATCAAGACCTGAGCTGAAATCAAGAGTCAGTCACTTAGGGGCCCCTGGGTGGCTCAGTCGGTTGGGCATCCGACTTCAACTCAGGTCATGATCTCACAGTTCCTGAGTTCAAGCCCCACGTCGGGCTCTGTGCTGACAGCTCGGAGCCTGGAGCCTGCTTCGGATTCTGTGGCTCCCTCTTTCTGCCCCTCCCCCGCTAATGCTCTGTCTCTCTCCATCTTTCAAAAATGAATAAACATTTAAAAATCTAAAAAAATAAAAATAAAAAGAGTCACTTAACTGAGCCACCCAGGTGCTTTAAGCATCTGACTCTTGATCTCAGCTCAAGTCTTGATCTCAGGACCCTGAACTTAAACCTTGTGTTGGAGGGTGAAGCCTACTTAAAAAAATAAATAATAATGGGGCGCCTGGGTGGCTCAGTCGGTTAAGCGTCCGGCTTCGGCTCAGATCATGATCTCACGGTTCGTGGGTTCAAGCCCCACATCGGGCTCTGTTCTGACAGCTAGCTCAGAACCTGGAGCCTGTTTCAGATTCTGTGTCTCCCTCTCTCTCTGACCCTCCCCTGCTCATGCTGTCTCTCTCTCTCAGAAATAAATAAAACATTAAAAGCAAATAAATAAAGGAATCTTCTTAAAAAAATTAATAAATAATAAAAAATAAGATAAAATAATAAAATAATAAAATAAAAATCTGATAAAAAATAGTGTGCTCCTTTACTATTCATTCAAGAGGAAGTCTCAGGGCTAATTTCCATTGGGTGGGAATGAGCCCCACCCCCACCCCTGAACCAATCCCAGTGGCCGAGGGATCAAATGCACTGATTGGCCAGGACAGGATCAGGCTCACTGATTGGCCAGGACAGGATCAGGCTCACTCGGACCGGAAGGACTGAGTGCAGGGGACGCCCTATAGGAAACCTTGGTGGTAGAGCAGTAGACTCTTGGAAGAAGAAAAAAAGGTTACAGGTTGCCAGGCAGGTAAATACTTGGCACCAACTCCAAAGCTCCCGTCAGGAAGACTCTGGCCTTGTGCCTGTACCTCCCGGCAGCTGCGGCTCTTCAGGGAAGTGCCATGGGACCTCTCGACACTGAAAGCTGGCTTCTCAGGCATGAGCCCCACCCAGGCATTTGTCAACAAACATGGCAGTGCTCAGCGTTAAGGCTGCCCACTTCTGAACGTTAGGGGAGATAAAGTCCAGCTTACCTCCCTGGGGCTTCCCTCCTGGGCGCATTTGGCCAGGAGGGCTGAGCTCACTCACAGAAAGGCCCAGAAAAGAGCAGGTGCTACAGGGCCTTCCCGGAAGAAATCTCCCTGAGGACTGCGTATTTTGTTGAGGGGAGAAAGGGAAGTGGCGAGAGAGGCAAGGATATCACAGAGCAAATTAGTGGCAAAGGCCTCACTAAAAGCCAGAGATCCTGGCCCTCTAGTCTGGCCCCAGACTGGGGAGAGGACAGAGAGATCACATTTATTATTATCCACCTATTTGTCCAGCTGGGCTAATACCGGGCCTGTGCCAAGCCTGAGATACATGCCTTGTGGAGGGCACGTAGGGTAGAGAGGGTAAGAACGCAGACTGGCTGGGTTAAAATCCCTGCTTGTTCCTTTCTTGCTGGGTGGGCCCTGGATTTGCCATTTTGTAACTCTGTTGGGCCAAGTGGCTTTCATCTCTCTGTGCCTCAGTTTCCTTATCCCCTAGGGTCAGATGTGGGTTATTTGAGATAAGAGGTACAGAGCACTGAGTGTGTACCCGGCACACGGTAAGGGCTAACTACAGTTATTAACAGTATTACCAAGACTCGAAGGCGGGTCAGTAAGAGTCTCTCCTACTCTGAGACCTTGCCCTTTGGGGAGGAGAGCTCAGGCGTGTGGCGTCCGAAAGGAGGGTGAGTCTAGGGGCTCCTCTTTCTGGGGACAAGAAGGTTTCAAGCATCTGCCCCCAGCTGATCGGCACCCTCACCCGAGAGGAAACGGAAAGGAGGGGTTTCAGGCGCTCCCGCCCTCACCCCCCTCACCCCGACACACTGGGCGGCCTCACCAGCTCCCCCGGTCAGCCCCAGGAATGTGAAGAGGTAGGTGGGGGTGGGGAGGAGCGGGCGCCGCCGGAGAGAGACAAAGGGGCCGAGTCAGAGCGAGAGACACACAAAGACGCGAGGAGGCTGGGAAGATAGAAGTGGGACAAGGACAAGGGGAGGGACCGGCGGAATCCGGAGGCCCGACCCTCGCCCAGCCCCGCAGGGCCGGCGAGGCGCGGGGGGCCGGTCTGTGCTGCCCCCTGGCGGGAGGCCGCGGTCACGGGGAAGTACGGACCGAACAACGCAGGAGGAGAGGACAGGGGGAGGCCGGGAGCGAGAGCCACAGAGAACAGAGGCAGGAACAGAGAAGAGATCGAGAAGACACATCGAGATCGAGACACAGCGACAGAGTCAAAGGGATGGAAAGAGACGGTGATAGAAAGACAAAGAGAGCAGAAGTACCAGAGACACAAAGCGACACCGACACGTGCGGCCTCCAGAGACAGAGGAGATCCAAAGATAGTGAGGGACACAAAGCCCAGAGACACTGAGAGAGGCACAGAGGAATCTGGAAAGGAATGGCGCGGCGACGCCCAGAGTCCGAGGCAGAGATTAGAAAGACGTAGGATAAACCGAGACGCACCCAGTAGCGAGACAGACACTGGACGAGGGGCAAGAACTAGGAAAGTCTCGTCGCGGACC
>NW_027533260.1:5468024-5469306 GCF_008692635.1 Crocuta crocuta | reverse complement strand
TGGGGAGAGGGCGTGACAGAATCTTGAAGAGCCAGCCGGAGACGGGGGCGGGCGCGAGCGGCCTCCTGGAGGGCAAAAGGGGCGGGGTTTGAACGCNCCTCTCCTGCCGCTGCTGCTGCTGCTGCTGCTGCTCTGGGAAACCGGTGAGAAATCGCATACGCCCGCCCGCCGCGCGGACCCAACCCCTTCCCCACCTTCCGAGTGGGGAAAGACTGAGCACCTTCCCCGTTCTACCCCCAGTTCACCGAGCCCCGACCCCACTGACTCCGACCCTATCTCTCTGCCCCCCCCAACACCTTTCTTAATCCCAACTCTCCATCCTACACTGGACTTCGCGGTTATCCCCTCCCCCTTCCTCGGACTCTTAACACCAAAAGGGTTAAATCTGAGTCTTCGCGCCCCCCACCCCACCCCTCACCGAGCTGTCAACCCGGATCTGAGGTTCGGTCTCCGCTTCCCCGCTCAGGCATGTGGGGAATTTCTCCCCCCACCCCGCTCCCCAGCGGGAGGGCCTCGATGAGGAGACAAGACCACCCCCCACATTTCCCTTCTCCCAGGGTTGGGCGTTTGAGGCCTTGGGAGAGCTGAGCGCAGGGGGCCAGACGTCCAGGTTCTCCAGAGGGCGGGGGGCTGGGACTTCGGGTTCCTTGGAGGGCCAAGGAGGAGAGTTCCGGAGACCTGGGGAAGGGCCTGAGGACTCCGACCTCGAGCCTCAGGGAGCCGAAGGCTCCGACTCTTGGGACCCAGAAAACAAGGGGCTGGAGCCTGGCTCCTGGGCCCCAGACAAATTAGAGCTCAGGGTCTGTCTCCTGAGTCCCAAGTAGAATGAAGGCTAGGGGCTATGTGTACTGGGGTTCTGGTCGAACTGGGGGCAGGAAGGGCTCAAACTTGGGTTCCAGATTGTGAGCAGGGGGCTCTGTCTCCTGGGTCCCAGGTAAAACGGGGTGTGTGTGGGGAGGCCGAAGAGGCCCTATCTTGTAGGCTTCGGGTTTAATTGTAGGCATTGGAATGTCTCTTGAGATACAGATAGAAATGCGGGCGGAGTACCCGGTTCTTGGCTTATAGATGTAATCAAGGTCTGGCGGCTCTATCTGGAAGCTGGAGCTCTGTCGGCCTTGTCCCCGGCAGAAAGAGGCCCAGGCCGGCAGGCTGGGACCCTTCCCTTTCCTTGTGAGCCGTCGGCTGGGACGTCCCTGGGGAAGTTTTACCGGTTTCACTTTAGCTGAACCCGGGCAGGGAGGGGCGGGGAGCTCTCCCCGGCTCCCGGCTCCAGGCTCCCGGG
>NW_027533260.1:5467141-5467890 GCF_008692635.1 Crocuta crocuta | reverse complement strand
GACCCGAGGAGCCGCTGCCCTAATCCCCCGCCCCTCCCTCTGCTCTCCCCACCAACTCCCTCCCAGTCCCCTCTACCCCTCTGAGGGAGGGCGCAGCTCTCAGAGGCGGGAGAGGCTGGGATGAAACAGGTGAAGGTTCTGGCCCCGCCCCTCGCAGGTGACCGGGCTGTTTATTCCCAGCTAGAAACTCTGGATACTGGAGTTTTCCAAGGGTTTTCCCAGGAAGTGTAGGCAGGAGCGAGGGGAGGGGGGTGTCTTGGGGGAACCCTGAACCCTGGATACCCCTCTGACCTCATCTTTCCCAGCGTGTCTCTGACTTGGATCGCAAGCCTTTACTCCGAGTTGGGTACTGCCACTCCCTCGGCCGCAGAGATAGGGAGATGAGGTCAGGACCTGCCACTTCTCCTGAGGAGAAACGCTCCGAACCCACCTGACCTTGAGCCAGGCTTTGACCTGGCGCGTGATCTCATGGAGAATTCTAGATCCGCCCTAGAAGACAGGTCCTGTTCCTTTTTCCATTTTGCACATGGGGACGCAGAGGCTTAGAAAGGGCAAGCCCCATTCCCAGGGTCCCCAGCCAGTCCCCAGGAAGCCAGACTGGCTGACTTCAGAGCCTTTCTTGGCTCTGCTCCGCCAGGTGCCTCTGAGCCTCCATTTCCTCCTTTGTAAAACGGAGATAGTAACCCCTTCCCTCTAGGGCCATTGGGAGGTGGCAGAGGCCTCACTGAGCCAGTGTGAAAGTTCTTAGC
>NW_027533260.1:5451160-5467119 GCF_008692635.1 Crocuta crocuta | reverse complement strand
GAGCTTCCGCGTTCCTGACCTCTCAGCCTTATGCGTTAGCATCCCGCTTTCCTCTCTGCTTTTCTCCCTCCCTCCCCCCTTTCCTCTCTCCCTCGGTCTCTCCCTCCTTCCCTCACTTTCTCTCCGTCCCCTCCCCTCTTCATTTCTCACCTCTCTCTGCTTCTGTGGCTCTCCCATCTCTCACAGAGCTCTTTCTGTCTCTCCCTTCCATCCATTTCTCTTTACCTGTCTCTGGCTCCTCGGCCTCCTCCGGGGACTGGGGGCTCCTCACCTGGGCGTCCTGCTGGGCTCCCTCCTTTCCAGTTCTCCCTAACCTTCACCCCTCAACCCGGCAGCCAGGCAGCCCCACAGTAGCGGCGGGGGGAGGGGAGGAGAGGGGATGGAGGGCCTGCTGTCTCTTCTCCTTAGGGAAGGGGGACTGGGCAGCGAGGTGGGGGTGGGTCTGCTCACATGCTGGGGGAGGGGAGCAGGGAAGGGATACACAGAGAGGGATGGAGACACACACAGAAGGCGACGCTAGGGACGGGATCAGGGATCAGAGACAAACGCTAGAATGGAACCGAGAGGTGGAGAGGATGAAATGCGGCCCCACGGTGGGTGGGACAGAAAGAAGCTGAGGTGGGGCCAGAAAGATGGAGGAAGGGGAGGGAGCTGGACAGACACCAGGATAAAGGCAGGAACCGCCTAAGGAAAGAGACCTAGAGCCTTGGTGACTGACTGGGCGCCCAGAAGCGCCCAGCCAGCAGGGACAGCTGCCAGGACCCCGGCAGGCCAGGGCACAGGCCAGTCTCAGGGCCAGCAGTATGTGGGGGCACAGGGAGTGGTGGCCATAGAAAGGACAGGGAGTTAGGGACACTGGCCGGCTCCCCCGCCCCACCAGGGACGCTGTTACATTTTTAATGTCCCGGCCATGCGGAGAAATGGAGCAGGGGGAGGAGGAGGAGAGAGAGCCAGTGAGGTGGCCCCGGGCCTAGAGAAAGGGTGTCAGAGATGTGGAGAGACAGGCAGAGATGGGGAGGCAGGGAGGTCCCAGGGTCAGAGACATAGAGAGACTGTGAGACATGGACACCAGAAACCCCGAGAGTTTAGAGACCTCAGGAGTCAGTGCAGGGAGCCGAATTCCAGAGACTACGAGACCCACACCCAGAAAGACCCGGCTCTCAGATGCCAGGCACGGAGGAGAAAGAATACGAGAACAGCCTAGGACGCGGGCCATCTTGGGCCAGTGAAAATGTTGAGTGAGATGGCCTGCCGTGAGAGGGCCACTAATCTATGAATATTCTAACACCACTGAGCTGTGCGCTCTGAATGGGCAGGTTGGATGGTATGGGGATTATATCTCAGCGAAGCTGTTGGAGGGGTGCCTGGGTGGCTTGGTCGGTTAAGCATCCAACTCTTGATTTCGGCTCAGGTCATGATCTCACAGTTTGTGGGATCGAGCCCCGCGTCAGGCTCTGTGCTGACAGCGAGGAGCCTGCTTGGCATTCTCTCTCTCTCTCTCTCTCTCTCTCTGAAAATAAATAAATCAACTTTAAAAAAAAAAATAAAGCTGTTAGAGAGAGAATATGACAGACACAGAAAGCAGAGACTCCGAGAGACAGAAGCAGAAACCAGACACCCTGTTCGTTGAAGACATCGGGACAGACTCAGGGCCCAGGAACTAGATGCAGACAGAGATCAAGGTGAAGGACCTGCCAGGGCGGGGGTGAGGGTGGGGCTCAGAGTCTCCAGGATGGAAACATTTTGGGGTAAATGTACACTGGACAGAGCTCTCACAGAGTGAGAGTTTCTGTGTAAGGGGCTCAACCAGGGAGGGCAGTTCCAGACCCCAGAGCGGGGGAACCTTCTGGGGTGGTCAGGCTGCTGCAGAAAGGCAGGGAAGTCTCCGCCTGGGGAGGGAGTGATAACCACCATCTGGGACATGATTGGGAGAGACAGGGAGGCAGGTGCAGAAAGCCAGGCACAGTCAGAGAGCCCCGTCTCCAGGCTGCGGCTGCTCTCGCCCCCCCCTCTTCGGCCCAGCCCGGCTCCTGGATGTCCGCTGCGGGGCTGGGCACTGTGATTAATGCAATTAATTAATTAGCAAGGTGGCTGAGGCAGCAGCTGAGGCCAGCGCTCATAGCACGCTGGCCTTCAAGGGCCGGCTGGAGTCCTGCCGCACCCTACAGGGCAGGTCACAGCGTTTAAGTCTGGAGTCTGGAGGGGGTGAGCCAAGCCCTGAGGGTCCAGCCCTCAGTCAGAGCCCCCAGCCCCCTCCTCCTCCGGGGTGCCCTAAGTCACTATGCCTTGATCTTCCGTCCCCAGGCTGTGTGTCTCTGTCCCTCACAGTTTTCTCCCCGGGCTCATGCAATGCTCCAGGCACCACCCCCCTGTGCCCCTCCCCACTGAAAACCTACAGGCCCAGGCCATAGGGACAGGAAGCATGTCTGCGGACCCAGGTGACACCTCAGGAAGCTGTCACCAGCCTGCCTTGCTGAGGGAAGCTCAGGGAGGCCCGTGTTCCCATGGCCAGACTCTCCTCCATTGTGGTGCCAGCCACATCCCAGCCAAGGTCAGGGCACAGGCACCTGCCCAACAGCGCGCTGGACCCCAGTGTCCTAAGTTCAGGCCGGCCACCCTCCTGGCTTCCGTTCTCTGGCTTCCATCTAAAATGCCAAGCCTCTGAGGACCAGCCCCCCCCCATCCCCGCCCCTGACTCTCAGAGCCGTCTCACGTCCCTGGCCACTCCCTTCTGAACTTGCCACCAGTCTGGTTGATCCTTCTTCCTCACAGCCCCAACGCCCACATCCCTGCCCCATCCCATCCTGAGGGCTCTTCCAGAAGGCGCAGACCTGGGGCACCTGAGTGGCTCAGTTGGTTAAGCATCTGACTTTGGCTCAGGTCATGATCTCACGGTTTGTGGGTTCGAGCCCCGCGTCGGGCTCTGTGCTGACAGCTCAGAGCCTGGAGCCTATCTTCGGACTCTGTGTCTCCCTCAGTCTCTGACCCTCCCCTGCTCATGTTCTCTCTCTCTCAAAAATAGATAAAACATATGAAAAAAAAGAAAAGAAGAAGAAGAAGGCACAAACCTAACCCTGTTCTGCCCCCTGGGTACAACTCTCTGTGCCTTCCCAACACCCTTGGGCAAAAGCCCAAACCTTTTTTTTTTTTTTTTTTTAATTATTTTTGAGAGACAGAGACAGAGAATTGCAAGCAGGCTCTGTGTGGAGTCCGATGCAGGGCTGAACCCACAAACTGTGAGATCACAACCAGAGCCGAATCCGAGTCAGATACTTAGCCAACTGAGCCACCCAGGTGCCCCAAAAGCCTAAGTTCTTTTTAAAAAAATTTTTTTTAAATGTTTATTTATTTTTGAGAAAAAGAGAGAGACAGAGCATGAGCAGAGGACAGGCAGAGAGAGAGGGAGACAGAATCCGAAGCAGGCTCTAGGCTCTGAGCTGTCGGCACAGAGACCGAGGCAGGGGCTCAAAGTCATGAACCATGAGATCGTGATGTGAGCTGAAGTCAGACGCTTAACCGACTGAGCCACCCAGGCGCCCCCCAAAAGCCCAAACTCTTCATGGAGCTCCGCCCGTGGGATCTGGTACACAGCTGATCTCCAGCTTCACCTCCATTCATTTATCATGTTTACGTAGCTCCTATAGCGTGCCAGGCACCATTCCAGGCTCTAGAGAAAATGAAGCAGGGTCAAGGGAGTTTTTGTTATCAACTTAGGGTGGTCAGAGCCTCCCTAGCTGAGCAAAGGCCTGAAGGCCATAAGGGAGGGAACCATGGGGACAGGTGAGGTAGAAGCATTTCAGGATGAGGGAACCAGTGCAAAGGCCCTGAGGCCGTCTGAGAACAGTGGGGAGGCCAGTGTGGTCAGAGCAGGGTGAGCCAAGGAAAGAGAGTGAGAGATGAGGCCAGAAAGGGGCTGTGTGCAGATTATGCGGGGCCTTGCTGGAGTTTCTTTTCTGAGTGAGGAAAGCCTCCGGAGGGCTCTGAACCGGGAGGAGGGACATTTCTGCCACGCTTGGGAACAGACTGAGAGGGTAACTACAATCCACATGGGCAGGTACAGGTGGGTTAGACCAGCTGAGGCACTGCAGAGCTCTGACACGGTCTCCTGGTGGGTAGAGCTTGTAGGCGGAGCCGACAGGGTCTGCGTGTGAGGGTAGAGGACCAGGGGCGACACTTAGGTAGAAACACGGAAAACATGGACCCTTAACCCCACAGGGGCTGAACCATCCCGTTCGTTCCTTCAGAAGTAGAAACAGAATGGGGGAACTTCCAGGGGCGCCTGGGGGGCCCCCGTCAGTGAAGCGTCCGACTCTTGGTCTTGGCTCAGGTCGTGATCTCGAGGTTCGTGAGTTCGAGAACTCGCGCCGGGTTCTGTGCTGATAGCGCAGAGCCTGCTTGGGATTCTCTCTCTCCCTCTTTCTTCTCTCTCTTTCAAAATAAATAAACATTAAAAAAAATGGAGAACTTTAATCCATGGGATTTGAGAACCTCATTCATTCAGAGAATATTGAGTGGGAAGTGGGGGGGTAGGGGGAGGCGCGCGTGGCCCTCTGGGGCAGAGTGTTGGGGATCAAAGACCCACCTGGGGAACCTGCCCCACAGGAAGCTAAGAGTGGGGTTTTTTAAAACCTCTGAATCAGACAGTGCTGAGACACCGCCCTAGACAGAGGAGGGCGACTTCCTGACTCACAGAAGGGTCTAAGGGACCCAAAGATGGGGCGCGGGGCGCGAGGGTGGGGCTCCATGATCCTGAGATCAGCTTCCCTTGAAAAGGAATGCGGTCTCCTCCAGGAAGCCCTCCGGGCCTCCCTCAGATGGGTCAGGCCTCAGCCCTAGGTTCTTACCCTCACGCATCACCTCCTTCAGTCTCCCCGGCATCCTTGACAATGACAGTCTCCCCGCCACTCTCAGAGGACAAACGCCTGACTTATTCCTGTCGCTTCTGAGGCACCCACACCCCACAAAGAGCCAGATGCTCACTCAGTTGTATTTATTGAGCACTTACTGCATGCCAGTCCTTGGTGTCGGCTCCTGGGATACAGCAGGGAACGAGGCAGGCATCGCATCTTCCGGGGCCAACTTCTGGCACCCAGGACCCATCTGAGTCACTGTCGCATGGACTTGCATGGGATGGGAGCAGATTCCAGTCCCTCCCTGCCTCCCACTGCCCAATCCCTTTAAGTTCTAAGTGCCCCTCAGGGAGCCAGCTTCCAGCCCTATACCCAGTCTCTAGCTGGACCTCTGGGTCTTCTATGACCCCTGCTCAGGACTTTGTGCTGTCTGGTGAGGCATTTCTGTACAGCTCCACTTGCCCTTCGGGTTCCCTCGGCTCAAGTCTAGTCATCCTCCAGCTGAGGAACCCTCAATAGCTCCCACTTGCCTCAAAGGGGAAAACCTAACTGCTTGGCCCCTCCCTACTCTGCTCTCTCCAGAGCTCATGAGGGCTGGATGACTTTTGCGGACAGAGGGCCCATCCGCCACCCCCCACCCCCCTCAGCTAGAAAGAGGCAGACCCTTGTCCCACATTTAGTGCCTTTGGAGACCGGGTGAGTGAAGAGTCCTGGCACATGAAGGAAGGGGCAGTCTTTCCTCAGCTCCACCCAGTTGGTGACCCCTAGGAACCCCATATCCTGATTTTGGTCTGGATTTTTGAGATTTAATCTCCAGACCCTTCCGTGGGTCAGTAGATGGTTGAGTGCTGGTTCGTGGTTGAAACAAGGCTGTGTGGGCCAAGGCCAAATACAAGGGAAGCCGGATTTAGCCTGCGGCGGGCAGGCGGGCGGCTAATGGCCTCTGTTTGACTCACCCGTTCGCGGGGCCCTGCAAAGGCCTTACGGCACAAAGGCCTTTCATGGAATTGTCACAAGCGACCCTGCTTGAACATCCCCATTTTACAGATGGAGGGATTCAGGCTCAGAAATGAGGTCCCCTTCCCTAGAAAGGGACCGAGCCAGCAGGACGCCCGTGGCACCTGCTCAGGGGTCCCCATGCTCTTGACATTCTCTAGTGTGGCCCGTCTAAACGGGAGGAGGCCCCTTTCCCAAAATGTTGCTCTTGGGTTGTTTTGGTAAATGTGTAGGGATTCCATGAGATGATAAGGGTTTGTTGTTTTTTTTAAGTATTTAAAAAAAACCTTTTTTTCATGTTTATTTATTTTCAAGAGAAAGAGTGGGGCGGGGGCAGAGAGGGAGGGAGACACAGAATCCGAAGCAGGCTCCAGGCTCTGCGCTGTTAGCACGGAGCCCGACACGGGGCTCGAACCCATGAATCCATGAGGTCATGACCTGAGCCAAAGTTGGACGTTTAACGGACTGCACCACACAGGTGCCCCTTAAGTATTTTTTTTAAAGCTTATTTACTTGTTCTGAGAGAGAGAGAGAGAAAGGCAGAGAGAGAGAATCTCAGAATCACTGACAGTGCAGAGCCTGATGCGGGGCTCAAACTCGCAAACTGCGAGATCATGACCTGAACCAAAGTTGGACACTTAACCAACTGAGCCACCCAGGTGCCCGAGATGATAGATCTGTTACACAGTGGTCTCGACTGGTGGCTTCTTTCCAAAAGTCTCTGGGACCGGCCCCCGCTGGTGCAACCCCCTTCCGCGGGGACCCTCTCATTAGGGTCTCCTGTTAATGTCCCCTGGGTTCCTGTATGAGCCCAGGGGCCGCACATGCTCCCCACCCCCATCTCTCTCAAAGGCAGCTGGGCGGGCTTTGCCCCTTGAGACACGGCATGTGCCTTGTCTTAGCCTTACCTCAAGTTGGGCGTCAAGGGCCACGTGTAATTATACTTGACTGACTGTATTTATTTAACAAGCACTGATCTCCTGTTTCCTGTGCTAAGTGTTCCACAAATATTCTTTAATCTTTATAACACCCCCTAGAGGGCGGAGCCCTATGATTATCCTCACTTTGCAACTGAGGAAACCAAGGCAACAGAGATGTTAAATGACTTGCCCAAAGTCACACAGCCAGCACGTGGCAGCGGCAGGATGCGAACCCAGGCCGTCAGGGCCCCCAGTCACCGTGCTGTATTGCCTCGCACCACAGAGCAGCATCCTTTTCTATTCCACTGCTTATTAAAAGCGAGAAAACAAAAGAAAGGAAAATAGGCGTTCACGCAAAAACCCGTTGGCCAATATTCATGGCAGGTCTGTTCAAATCAACAAAACACGGAAACAAGCCGAGTGTCAATCAACTGATGAGCAGATAAATGACACATGGTGTGGCCACACGATGGCATGGTATTCAGCCGTGAAAAAGGATGAGCTACATGGACAAAACTTGAAAACATGATCCTAAGTGAAGGAAAGCCAGTCACAGCGCCCCCTAGTGTATGGTTCTACTTATATGAAATGTCTCAAAGCAGCAGATCTGCGGAGACCCAGTAGATAGATGAGTGAGTGGTTACCAGATGCTGGGAGAAGGGGGGGTGGGGAGTAACTGCCAGTGGGGACGGAGTTTCTTCGGGGAAATTATAAAAATGCCCTAAAATTTTTTTTTAATGTTTTTATTTATTTATTTATTTCTGAGAATGAGCAAGAGAGACAGCATGAGCAGGGGAGGGTCAGAGAGAGAGGGAGACACAGAATCTGAAACAAGCTTCAGGCTCTGAGCTAGCTGTCAGCACAGAGCCCGACACGGGCCTCGAACCCACAAACTGTGAGATCATGACCTAAGCTGAAATCTGACGCTTAACTGACTGAGCTACCCAGGTGCCCCAAAAATGCCCTAAAATTGATTGTAGTGATAGACACTGTATGTAATAGGTCTTATGAATATGCAATATATACACACACACTTTCTTTTTTTTTTTTTTTTAATGTTTTATTTATTCTTGAGAGAGAGAGACAGCGTGAGCAGGGGAGGGGCAGAGAGAGAGGGAGACACAGAATCCGAAGCAGGCTCCAGGCTCCAGGCTCCGAGCTGTCAGCACAGAGCCCGATGTGGGGCTCAAACTTATGAGAAAGATCCTGACCTGAGCTGAAGTCAGATCCTCAACTGACTGAGCCACCCAGGCTCCCTGTCTCACAACATAAAATGAAAATGTGAGGGGGCGCCTGGGTGGCTCAGTTGGTTAAGCATCTGACTTCAGCTCAGGTCATGATCTCACAGTTCGTGAGTTCATGCCCCACCTCTGTGCCGACAGTTGGGAGCCTGGAGCCTGCTTCCGATTCTGTGTCTCCCTCTCTCTGCCTCTCCTCTGCTCACGCTTTGTCTCTTTTTATGTTGTGAGAGACTTTTTTTTTTTAATTGATTTATCGGGTGGGGGTGTGTGTGAGGTGGAGGGGGTGTAGATTCTGGTTTTCTCCAAACTTTTTATACTGAAATTTTCAAACCTACAGGTGGGTAGAAGTTGCAAGAGCAGGGGCGCCTGGGTGGCTCAGTCGGCTAAGTGGCCAACTTCAGCTCAGGTCATGATCTCACAGTTCGTGGGTTCGAGCCCTACACGGGGCTCTGTGCTGACAGCTCAGAGCCTGGAGCCTGCTTTGGATTCTGTGTCTCCCTCTCTCTCTGACCCTCCCCTGCTCACAACCTGTGTGTGTCTCTCTCTCTCAAAAATAAATAAACGTTTTTTAAAAATTAAAAAAAAAAGAAGTTGCAAGAACAGCTCAGTAGCCCTCTCCCCCTCTCTAGCCAGACCTGACAGTGGGTTATATTTTGCTACATTGTCTTCACTGCTTTCTGTACAGTTGTTTTGTTTTCACGGAGCCATTTGAGAGTATACTCCAGACATGACATTTCATCACTGTGTGTTATGGGAGAAAGGAACCCTGATGGCCCCACAATATAATCACCGTGCGGAAGAACATTAGCCGTGGGGGTGCCTGGGTGGCTCAGTCAGTTAAGCGTCTGACTTCGGCTCAGGTCATGATCTCACCATCCGTGAGTTCGAGCCCCGCGTCAGGCTCTGTGCTGGCAGCTCAGAGCCTGGAGCCTGCCTTGGATCTGTGTCTCCCTCTTTCTCTCTCTCTCTCTCTCCCTCCACTTATGCTCTGTCTTTGTCTCTCAAAAATGAATAAATGTTAAAAAAAAAAAAAGGAACATTAGCAGTAATTCTGGGGCGCTGGGTGGCTTGGTCCGTTAAGCATCTGCCTCTTGAGTTCGGCTCGGGTCATGATCTCACCATGTGTGAGTTGGAGCCCTTGCGTTTTGGAAGGTCAGCCCAGAGCCTGCTTGGGATTCTCTCTCTCCCTCCCTCTCTGCCCCTCCCCTGCGCTCACGGGCGCTTTGTCTCAAAATAAACAGGTTTTAAAAGAATATGAACGATAATTCCACACTAGTACATCTACTAGTGCAGACTCCTATGTCCTCAGTTTTTCTTCGAAACGTGTTCTCTGGATGAATCGGGAATCGGGACCTCACAAAGGCTCCTGCGTTGCCTCTGGGGGCCTCATGCCCTAGTGGGGCCCCNAGCCCTGCCTGGCCTGGAGGGGTCTGGCTCCTTCCCCCCCCCCCCAACCTCTCTCCCTTTCTCTTTCTTTTCTCTCCAGGAGCCCAGGATGTGCAAGTTCGAGTGCCGCCCAAGGTGCAGGGCCACCTGGGGGACACCGTGCAGCTCCCGTGTCACCTGCTGTCGTCGGGACCGGACGTCCGAGTCTCACAGGTGACGTGGCTGCACGTGGACGCCACCGGCGCCAGCAGAAGCGTGGCTGCCTTCCACCCTGCGTACGGACCCAGCTTCCGCGGCCCAAAGCCTGGCGAAGAGCGCCTGTCCTTCGTCACCGCCGGACAGAGTGCCGGGGCCAAGCAGGGCACCGAGACGGAGCTGCGCGACGCCACGCTGGCCCTCCGGGGGCTGATGGTGGAGGACGAGGGCAACTACACCTGCGAATTTGCCACCTTCCCCAGTGGCACCAGTCGGGGGGTGACCTGGCTCCAGGTCATAGGTGAGCAGGGTCGGTGGGGAGAGCCCTCGTGCAGATCTGTTTCCGCCCCGCGTCAGCTGTGATCTGATTTCCTCCATGCTGTTCAGTCAGTTGGTAAATATCCACGAGGCGCCTGCCGCGGGCCAGGCTCTGTTCTAGAAGCCGAGGACACACCAGGCCACAAGGCGTTCGCCACATGTATACCGAGCACCTCCTACGTGCCAGGCACTGTTCTAGGCTCTAGCAACAAAGCAGTAAGACAGAGCTCCCTGGCCTCCTGGGGCTTCTACTTCAATAAGGGGGTCTCAGACAGGAAACCACATTAGTAAGGAAAAGAGGAGCGAGTCAGGCGGTTATAGGTGCTTGCTATGGAGGCTGGAGGGGGGCACGTGACAATTTTGGCTGGAGAGTCCTGGTGCGATCTGAAGAAAAACTAGAAGATGAGGGAGCCCCGTAGGTTCGCCAAGGGAAGAGAATTGCAGGCAGAGGGAATGGCAGGTGCAAAGGTCCTGAGGCAGGGCCCACGTGGACTCTGTGGCGAAGAGCAAGGAGGTCACCGGGGGCGGAGGCTTGTGACTAAAGGGAAAGGAGGAGGGGACAAGGTCAAGTGGATGGTGGGAGCCACACGGGATCACGGACAGCCCCATGAACCACATGAGGACTGTGAATTTTACCCTGAGGGAGCACAACCAGGGGAAGGTGTGATCTGGCTTCGGTTTTCACAGGCCCCCTGGCTGCGTGCTGGGGGCGAGGGGGGAAACTCAGGAGCCACAGGGGAGCGGGTGACCGAATAAGTCCGGGCAGGAGGTAATGGCAACAAGGTGAAGCAGTTGGGGAAGCAAGAAGGGGTCAGATTTCGGAAGTAGGTGGGAGGCAACTCCAGGGAATGATCAAATTCACCAACACCGGGCTGTCACTGTCGTGACACTTGCTCAGAGTGAGCGACCCGGTGTTCCACCGAGGCAGACGCAGTGGGGGTGGGGAGGAGTGGGTGGGACAAAGCCTCCAGCCCCAGCCCGAGGGTGACCCTGGGGGAGGGGGAGACTTCAGGNGCTATTTCTTGCTGGGCCTGAGCCACCCGCTTGGGATCCCCCTCCCCCAGCAATGTCCCCAAAGCCACCTCGCTCTGGACACTGTGACACTGTTTTCCCTCTCCTGGCCCCAGAGGGTTTGAGATGCCCACCCGGTACCGCCTCTGGGTAAAGGCTTTTGCTTCAGAGGTGCCTGAAACCCCAGTTGTTTTGCATAATTCACAACACAGATCTCTACCGCACCACCCCTTGCAGAGATCTCTTTCCCTGCCATCATTTGTTCCGTTTGAGACACAGACGCGCAGAAGCCCTAGTCTCTCACCAGGTACCTCCCAGGGCAGGTGCACAAAACCGACCTCTGCTTTCGCGGAGGCTCAGGGGTCGTCAGTGACCCCTAAAGGAGGGCCAGATGTCAGGGAAGTTCCCCTGCGGAAGTGAGGCTGGGATCTGCAAGAGGAAGAGCGAGCCCAGGAGAAGGGAGGCCAGGTCATTGCGGGCACGTGGTCGCCGCGACCCCGGCGCGGGTGGGGGCAGCATCCGAGGGCGGCGTGGGGCGGGTGCCCAGAGCAGTCAGGGGACAGATAGTGGGGTGACCAGGGAGGATGTGAGGAAGGCCCCTCGGAGGCCCTGGCAGCCCCGGGGAAAGGAGGAAAGGAGGGGAGAGCTGTACCCCATGGATGAGCTCAGGAGAATCTCAGAGATTTCCCCTCCCCATCGCCGTCCAGGAAGACAGGTGAGAAGGGCAGGCCATTTCCCGCTTTGGGAATCTCCGTGACCCTCAGCCCACTTCTGGCCCCACCACTGACAGGTGATTTCAGGAAAGAAGTTGGAGGCCTTTTGAGCTGGACCTTTGGACTCCATTATTCTGCTTTGGCTTAAAAAAAAAAAATCTCAGCCCCTTCCAGGCATTTGGACACTGTCTGCTTCTAGCAGAACAGGTCAGACAGAATAGTGTCACGGAACAGGGCGCAGCGAGGGCTTTATGCAGAAATGTATTTAATCTGCGTGACAATCCTACGGGTGGGCATTTTTTAATTAATTTTGGTTTTAAGCTTATTTATTTTGTTTTTTTTTCTTTAATGTTTATTCTTAGAGAGAGAGAGAGAGAGAACAAGCAGAGGAGGAGCAGGGAGAGGGAGACACAGAATCCGAAGCAGGTTCCAGGCTCCGAGCTGTCAGCACAGAGCCCGACACGGGGCTTGAACCCACAAACCGTGAGATCATGACCTGTGTTGAAGTGGGACGCTTAAACGACCCCCAGGCGCCCCCAGAGTTTATTTATTTTGAGAGAGAGAGAGTGAACAGGGGAGGGGCAGAGAGAGAGGGAGAGTCCCAAGCAGGCTCTGTGCTGACAGCATGAAGCCCGAGGTGGGGCTCGGACTCCCGAACCGTGAGATTATGACCTGAGCCGAAATGCAGAGTTGAATGCTTTACTAACCAAGCTACACAGGTGCCCCGGGCATTTTTAAGCTTATTTATTTGTTTATTTTGAGAGAAAGGGAGAGTGGGGGAGGGACACAGAGAGAGAGAGAATCCCAAGCAGGTTCTGCACTGTCAGCCCAGAGCCCAACGTGGGGCTCGATCCCACACACATAAGATCATGACCGGAGCCAAACTCCAGAATTGGACATTCAACCAACTGAGCCACCCAGGCAGGTCCCCTGGAATGGGAATGTTTATTATCCCGACTTTACAAAAGAGGAAACTGAGGCACGGAGCTGGGAAATGACCCCAAAGCTACACGGCTGCCAACCGGCAGAACTGGGATTGGGGATTGGAGCCCAGGCAGTTGGGGCTTAAGCGGCTCAGCTCCACCGCCGAGGTGTTTGTTGAATGACTGGCCATGAAGAGTGACGTAACCCCTCTGTTTCTCTCCCCAGCACAGCCCCGGAACCACGCCGAGACGCAGGAGGTCACCCTCAGCCTGGAACCTGTGCCCGTGGCCCGCTGTGTCTCTGAGGGTGGCCGGCCACCCGCCCGGATCTCCTGGTTCTCGCCCCTGGACGGGGAGGCCAAAGAGAGCCAGACGCCGGGGTCCGTGCCCGGCACAGTCACCGTCACCAGCCGCTTCACCTTGGTGCCCCTGAGCCGAGCAGATGGTATCAAGGTCACCTGCAAAGTGGAGCATGAGAGCTTTGAGGAGCCCAGCTTGCTGCCCGTTACCCTCTCTGTGCGCTGTGAGTGTGTCAGGATGTGACCAAGCCCCTTATATCGTCTATACCGGCTTCTCTAGGGCACTGTCTACACTATCGCTGAGTGCTGTCTGCATTAGCTGTCAGGGCCAGATTCTGCGCTGCCTTCCTGCCCATTATATACCAGCTCCCCTGGGCAATGTCTACACCCAGCCTCTTCATTGTCTACACTGGCTCACTGGCTTCTCTAGGCTTCCTCTTTGCTACCGCCATCAGCGGTGGCCAAGAGTTGCAGGGGCCAGTTTTTTTTTTTTATGTTTATATTTTATTTTTGAGAAAGAGAGACAGAGCGCAATGGGGGAGGGGCAGAGAGAGAGGGAGACACAGAATCGGAAGCAGGCTCCAGGCCCCAAGCTGTCTGCACAGAGCCCGACGCAGGGCTTGAACCCACGAACCGCGAGATCGTGACCTGAGCTGAAGTCGGAGGCTCAACCGACTGAGCCCCCCCAGGCGCCCCTGCAGGGGCGAATTTTACACATATCTTCCCAGTCCCACATCCAGTCACACCAATAGCTTGACATAGACCGCTGGGGGATATTTACACCAAGGAAATTGGCAAACACTGCAGATCAGGCCCATTCTTTTTTTTTTTTTTTACATTCCCCTTTTCAGAAAGCCAGTTCACCAGCTCCCCACCTGCCCCCAAGAGCATCTTTTTTGGCTCTCGTGGGCCCCACTTGACATTCTTCCTTTACTCTTTATATCACCTACTGTGGGTCTATACCATCCAACCCAACGTTGTCTATGCACACACCATGACCACTCCCGTTCACACCATCTAAACCGACTCTCCTGGGCTCTATACCCCCCTCCCCCACCAGCATGACTCACATTGGCCCTCTGGGCCCCGTCCATACTGATCCCTTCCAGTATGTTCTGTGCTAGCTCTTCCCAAAACCACCTACACTGACACCCCAATATTACCCAGAGCAGCTTCCCCCACTCTTCCCGTGGGCGCTGCTGAAGAGTCACTTCAGCGGCTCTTCTAGGCTCTGTCCAAACACAGCTCATCCCCCAACTCAGCATTTTCTACATGAGCTCCCCCTGCAGTGCCTGAGGTTAAGCCAGTTCCCATACCTGTTCCAGGCGTGGTGGACAGAACACAGCCCTCCGACACTGCCCGCACGGAACCACACCTTCCTCAGAATGAGCCACGTGGCATCCCGGGACCCTGGGGGGTGCTGGCCTGGGTAGACGTAACCCAAACTGCTCTGCCCCAGTTTCTATGGACCCACTTCTTGCCAACCCGCCTCATTTCTTTCGGATCCCCGTCTGTCTGCTCACCTATCAGCTCTTTTGGGACTCTGCCCGTCTCTGAGCCAAGTCCCCCCATTTCCTCCAGACCCACCCGAGGTCTCCATCTCCGGCTATGATGACAACTGGTATCTCGGCCGCAGCGAGGCCACCCTGACCTGTGACGTCCGCAGCAAACCAGAGCCCACGGGCTACGACTGGAGCACGTGAGTCCTGGGTGGACCTGGACCCGAGTCTGGGGGGGGCACTGGGGGCCTGGTTCCCTGGGTCTCAGGGAGGAGGGTCTAGAGGGAGCCTGGACCCCTGGGTCTGAGGGGGGAGGGGCTGGAGTCTGACCCCTGGGGAGGGAGGAGGGGCTGGGGTCTGACCCCGGGGGAGGGAAGAGCACCAGGGATCTGAACCCGTGAGTCCCCCAGGAGAGAGCTGGCAGTGTAGGGTCTTAAGCATTAAATTTCATGTCCCTGGAGCTTCACTTTTGAAGGCTACGTCATCAGGCACCAGGCCTGTGCCCCCTATGGGCCCTGATGCCCCCCTCTGGTGACACCCCCCCCACCTTCCAGGACCGCAGGCGTCTTCCCAGCTTCCGCAGTAGCCCAGGGCCCCCAGCTGATCATCCACTCGGTGGACAAACTGGTCAACACCACGTTCATCTGCACCGTCACCAACGCCGTGGGCACAGGNACTGCGCTGCGGGAGGCTGTGCCGCCGGCCTGGGGAGGGATGCAGACCCGCCTTGCTGATGAGAAAGGAGGACAGGGTGGCTCTTCTCTCTCGCCCCCAGGTGGGATCTGGATCAGGATGATAGGGTAGGCACTGGCGGAAGAATCCAGAGGGCGAGACCTCTGCTAGGGGCTTTCCCAAAACTAGAGGCCTGGAAAGGGTCTCCAGGAAGAGACCCAGGGACATTGCCCTGATGCCAGTTAGAGAGACACATGTCAGACGGCTAGACAAACAGAAACAGACTCAGACACTGATTTCTTGCAGTGAGTGCTGGTCGAGGAACTCGGGTTTGTTTTTATTCATTTATTATTATTTTTTTAATGTAAACATTTCTTTTTGAGGAAGAGAGAGACAGAGCGTGAGTAGTGGAGGGGCAGGGAGAGGGAGACACAGAATCCGAAACAGGCTCCAGGCCTGTCAGCTCAGAGCCCGATGTTGGACTAGAACTCACAAACTGAGACCATGACCTGAGCCGAAGTCAGACGCTTAACCGACTGAGCCACCCAGGCGCCCCAGGAAATCAGCTTTCATGTGTGTTGGAACATTTGTGTTTCTAGCGGGCGGATTTTGGAAATGGCAGCCGATGTGTCTGTGGATCCAAAGTCCTCTGAGTCTCCTGATAATGAACTCAAACTCAGATGGGCCCGAGACAGGCGAGGAAAAGAAGGAAGCCAGGCTCGGCCTATGGCACAGCATGGCGGGTGTGGGGTCGAAGTGGCAGCTCGGATGCGCACACCTTAGCAGGAGGTGGGGAACATGCCTCGAGACCCAGCTGCGTCGGCCCCAGGGCTGAGGACAGAGCCACAGCTATCTGTGCTTGGAGATGGCATTGTAATCAGAACAGAAACTCGCCCAGAGCACCCACACACCCAGCCTCACCGTCCCCCAGCCACC
>NW_027533260.1:5446991-5450776 GCF_008692635.1 Crocuta crocuta | reverse complement strand
CCCACCCTCCCCCGTCCCCCCCCCCCCAGAGAACAGGCTGCACAATGAACAAAGACATATGACACGTGACACCGGACCAGACCCACCGAGACACCATGTGTACTTGGAAAAAAAAGAAAGTTCTAGAAAACACCCTCCAAGCTCAACTGTCTCCACAGCACACCTGTGCAAACACACAACACCGCGCGTGGTGGGGAGGAGGAGAGACCCCCTCAGAAACGTGACTGAAGACTAACACGCAGAGGCGGGAGGGCAGACACACCCACACCTAGAGACAGACAGGCAGACAGGCGCCACCGCCGGAGATGGATCCCCTAAGACATAATCTCACCACACACGCGCACACGCACACACGCATGCACACACCTAGAGAAACCACCGGAAACAGACCCCTCTCAGGAATTCCCTCGCCCTGGAGATGCGGCATGTCTGTCTGGTCAGGGTCAGGGTCACGGTCACGGCCAACACACCCATGAGATAGGTGGCCTGCCCTCTGCAAGGCTGATGCACTCAGGTGCACAAACACACACCCCTGGAGGGAGGCCCAATCACGCACACGTGCCCGCACTGGGGAGGACCCTGGACANTCTCAGAGGCGCACGCCCTCAGGAACTCTCCAGAAACCCCGTTCCTCGCAACGGAGCATCATCTGACAAATATTTGTGGAGGGCTCCTCTCTGCCAAGCCTCCTCCTCGATGTTGGGACTGCGGTGGTGAGCAGGGACACCCAGTCAAAGGCACACCCAGGGGAGGGGCAGCTCCATGCACCCAGCAAGGTGCCCAGCCCAACTGGAAATACAGCCCCCGAGACACACCCTCTTGGGTGGTGTCTGGTCTCTCCTCCTCATCAGTAGGCGCCCGAGGGGGGTGGAGCCCACAAAACACAGGTGCGGACCCCCTGAGGGGCGTGAAAGGAATCCGCAACCACGAAAACACGGACACCCCCTAAAACTCCTGAAACACACACAGAAAACCCAGGGATGCCCACCCCCCTTCCAAACAGAACACGCCCGTCGCTTTCCAAGCTAAGCCCTTCATCCATGCTCACCCTGTGAAACACGTAGTCAGCCCTGTCTGGAACTGGGGTGTGTTGGGGTGGGGGTGGGGGAGCACATAGCACAGAATCTGCCCCCCTCCCCAGAGAGAGACTCAGCATTACAGAGAGACACCCCTGCTCCCCAGCTCCTCCAGAGGCAGCCACAGACCCACACGTAGTCAAAACCATACGGCAAGGACACACACCGACAGACGGACACCAACAGAAACGGCACAGGTCCCGAGGACCCTAGATCTCCAGAGAGAGCAGCGAGCGAGCCGCCAGAGCCTCGCCCAGAGAGAAGGCTCGCTCACAGCCTTAGCTAGAGTCACACTCGGAGA
The DNA here is from genome assembly GCF_008692635.1 of Crocuta crocuta. NCBI lineage: Eukaryota > Metazoa > Chordata > Mammalia > Carnivora > Hyaenidae > Crocuta > Crocuta crocuta. Next base: position 5,449,399 of record NW_027533260.1, on the reverse strand, counting down.
ATCTCAGACACATGACTTTCCCCAGCGCCTCCAGACCCAGACATGCGGTCATAGACATGTGGCTTGGGGTTCACATCAGCGCAGCCGTGGGCCCACGGGCCGTGCCACAGGCTAGACGTGGCCTCAGGGAGACTGGGGAACTTTTGACCCATGCACTTCAGGAACACACCCACCGTCTCCAAAATACCACCTCCAGAAACCCAGATAAACATCCCGACATGCCTGAAACAGGCTCCCAGATGTCACCGACAGAAAGCTGCCTCACGCCTGTCACCCGTGCACAGGTACAGACATACATTCCAGGGAAACTGTTTCACAAAATAGCACTTACCCTTCATACTGGAGATACACCTTTTCTATTCTTTTTCTTTTTTTTCATTATTATTATCGCCCCTCATGAGTCACTAAAGTGAGGTGACAGCCCACTGGGTCATGGCTCTGTCTGAAAATACCACTCCTTTTTTTTTTTAAATTTTAAAAAAATTTTTATTTGTTTTTGAGAGAGACAGAGCATGGGTGGGGGAGGGGCAGAGAGAGAGGGAGACATAGAATCCGAAGCAGGCTCCAGGCTCCGAGCTGTCAGCACAGAGCAGGACACGGGGCTTGAACTCACGAACCGCGAGATCATGACCTGAGCTGAAGTCAGACGCTCAACCGACTGAGTCACCTAGGCGCCCCTGAAAATACCACTCTTAAAAGAAACACCCAGAGAAACAGGTGTCTGCAGGAGCTGGGGATCCCAACCCCTCCTGTGTGCAGGGTGTGGGGAGGAGGGGCTTAGGTGTAAGTAGATTCCCCCCCCACCACCGTTTTTCACTATCAGGCCTGGCATGCAGGGGAGGGGGAAGGGATGTGTATAAAATCGTTTCTGGTTCCAGCTGCATCAACACCTGTCCCTTATGTGGGGCCCCGTGTGCCCTCCCTCACCTCTCCTGCCCCCGCCCTTAGCACTCGCTGGCTTCCCTCTCCACCTCCCTCAGACCCCTCCCCTCCCCGCTGCTGGGCCACTGAGGGGGGGGCGAGCAGAAGTCAGTCGGAACAGGGGGCTTCATGGCTCCAGCTTCCACACTGGGGACACATGGCCAGACAGGAGGCCGGTCATACTGCCTGGACCAGGTGCTCCCGGCCACTTCCAAGGGGAGGGAGCTATCAGGAGAACCTTCTTTCCCCTTCTCTCCAGTGTCGCCACCCACCTGGTTTTCTTTCTCCCTAAAAGAAATCAGACTTTGTGGTGAGATAGCCTGGTTTTGAAATGGTAGCAAGTTTAACTTTTTTTAAGTTTATATATTTATTTGGGGGGTGGCGCTGAAGGGGCAGAGAGAGAGAAAGACAGAGGGAGAGACAGAATCCCAAGCGGACTCCGCACTATCAGTGCAGAGCCCTGCGTGGGGCTCGAACCCACAAACTGTGAGACCACGACGTGAGCGAAATCGAGAGTCGGAAACTCAACCGACTGAGCCACGCAGGCGCCCCCAGCAAGTGTAATTTTTGAAAAAGCCCTGTGCAGGCATCAGGAGCCGCATCTGAGGGCCACCAGTTGGCCTCCCCCACCCCCACTCTGTAAAAGTGCCCACCGTGCAGCAGGGTCTCCCTTCCCTCCACCTCCTGCATCTTCTGCCCAGAGTCGCATCGAGAATGTTCCCACCACTGCCCCCGTTGTGTCCTACACGCCCCCCCCGCCCGCCACCCCCCACCCCGGATGTGTCCTCTTGACGTCTTGTCTCCCTTTCTCTCTCTCTCTCTCACCCCTCCTTCTCTCTCCTCAGACACACCCCGGGCCTCGCCCCGAGACGTGGGTCCGGTGGTGTGGGGGGCCGTGGGGGGGGCAGTGCTGGTGCTGCTGCTTCTGGCTGGGGGGTCCTTGGCCTTCATCTTGCTGAGGGTGAGGAGGAGGAGGAAGAGCCCAGGAGGAGGAGGAGGAGCAGACCACAATGGAGGAGGATCCTACGATCCAAAAACTCAGGTGTTTGGGAATGGGGGCCCCGTCTTCTGGACGCCAGCCGCCCCGGGTCCCCTGAAGCCAGATGGCAAGGAGGAGGAGGACGAGGAGGAGGAGGAGAAGGCAGAGGAAGGTCTGATGTTGCCTCCACCCAAGGCTCTCGAGGACGACATGGAGTCCCAGCTGGACGGCTCCCTCATTTCACGGCGGGCGATTTACGTGTGACCCTGACACAGACAGAGAGACAGAGACAGAGGCGGCCGCGCCAGCCAAGGGCTCCGGACTGGTTGGACTCGTTTTTCTGGACGACACTGGAGCTCGAGTGTTCCCTCCAGCTTCGCTGGGATTGGGAGGCAGCAGGAGTCACACACTGGACTTCTGTCTCCAGGGCTGCATGGGGAAGGGGAGGGCCCCTGCGAAGCGCAGCAGTGGGGACCCACAGAGGACCCTCCCCCCCAGAGACCTTTTT
>NW_027533260.1:5439793-5446565 GCF_008692635.1 Crocuta crocuta | reverse complement strand
GCCTTGGAGGAAAACAATGGGGCTGTCTTGTAATACATCAGACCCCCTCACTGGGGGGTGGGACAGAGACTGCTAGGTCCCAGGGGGTGGGAGCCTGAGGGAGGCTAGAGTTGGGGGGGGCGCGGGATGGGGGAGGTGCAGTGTTCTGACCGCTTGGATCCATCAATGACTGACCCCCAGGATGCCCGAGAGGAGCAGGTCGCTGGGTTCTGAGCTTAGAGGCTGCGAAGGCTGGACTTGGGGGAGGGGCGGTCCCAGGACCTGCCGGTGCCTTTCCCCTGGATTAGCCAGACTGGTGAGAGCCCTGAGCTGCCCAGGACGGGACTGGAAACCTGGACTCCTGGGCCCTCGGGTGGGACGGGGAGGGGCGAAGCTCAAACCTGACCTTCCTGAGGTTTTGCTGAGGATCTGGGGAGGGACCTTGCCTGCTGTGTTCTGGGCCCTGAGGATCCCCGGCAGGTCTCAGGTATTAAGGAACCAGGAAAGCCCTGGTGACACTGGGCGGTGGCCTTTTTCAGCCTTTTTCCTTGCCCTGGGCCTAAGGGGCTTTTCAGTGATGGGGGGCGGGGTGCTAGGAGGTCTGCAGGTCTGTATCGCTCTCCCCTCCTCCCACCCCCAGCTAGACAACCTCCCAAACCCAGGCCGGGGGCGGAGGGCGGGAATGAGGAGGGGGTGTTGGGGGGCCAGGGTCCTGTCCCAGTCACCTCTGCTCTCCCCGAGGTCCCTGGCCTCCCGTGTGAGACACAGGTAGAGGTTGTGCCGGCTCCCGCAGGGCAAGGCTGTGCCCAGAACAGCCAGGTGGGGCTCGGGGAGTTCATTTCTCACCAGTATTGACTTCCCCTTATTCTGCCAGGGACACAGAGGTGACTCAGACAGCCCCCTCCCCCTGGGCGTGCAGTCAAAAACAACCACCACCAGGAATCACAGTACCCTTAGGATGGCTATATGTGGACTGAGCGAACGGTGATTACTGTTGTCCCCTGCCCCCAACCCTGCCGCCCTCCAGAAGATACCCGGCTGTGGAACAGGAAGTGGCGGAAACCAGGGACCCCAGGCATTATTCCTGTGGGCAACTTTATCTCCTCTTCGGAGCAATGGGGTTCACAGCGGGTGGGGCCTGTGGGTGGGGCTTTGGCGCATGCGTGGTTTCCTCTAGTTGTTTATGATCTTGTCACCCACTCTGGTCCCCGCCCCCTCCTCCCCTAAATGCGAGGGGAGCGCCAGCAGGCGGGGGCGGGGATTTTGCCAGTCTGGCATATGGGCCCCTCCTCCCACATCTGGCAAACACCAGCTGTGTGCCAGACCCTGCCCCTTGGAGCTCCCAGCGCGGTGCGGAAATTGGCACGGAAACAGGTGACATCAGGGAGTGAGAAGTGCTACAATCGAGAAGCCCAGGGCGCCACGGCTCCTCTCAATTCCCTTTCCTGTTAGGTTGGTGGAGCTACATCCTCTGCCCGCGATGACTCCGTTCCCTGTAATGAGTGAAGGGTTCCGATCCCGGCCCCTGGGTTCTGTGCCTCTTAGCTCTGCCCCGTCACCTCCCTTCCCTCATCTCCCCTGGCTCCCCCTCTTTTCTGGCCCCACGGTCTCCTTGCTGTGCTTCCCGAGCTTCCTCCTCGGGGCTTCCGCACTGGCCGCTTCCTCTGCCTGGAATGCTCCCATTTCCTCCCGGCTCACCCCCTATAGCTCTTTCAGGTCTTTGCTCAAATATCACCTCGAAGCCAATCTCTCTGGCGACCCCTGGGATCCCCCCCCCGTCACTTCCTTGTCCCCTTCCTCTGTGTTTTCGCCCTGTATCACCTACTGCCACTCAGCATAGTAGCTATTGTATTTGTTTCTGTGCTGTTGGACCCTCTGCCGAGCTAGAACATGTGTCGCATGGGAACGGGGACTTCCGTATGTGTTGTCCTCCACTGTGGCCCAACAAAATGGTCAGTGAGGACTAAGCCAAGGAAAGAATGACCTCTGCCCTTGGGAGAAGAGGTGGGTGATGACTCAGGGGGCAGGGCGCCTGGGAGTCAGGAGCTGTGGCTTCCTCTCCCGGAGACCCTCTTACACTGTCCCTCTTCTTGCAGAGACCCCCAACACAGCAGGCGCAGGGGCCACGGGTGGCATCATTGGGGGCATCATCGCTGCCATCATTGCCACTGCTGTGGCCGCCACAGGCATCCTCATCTGCCGGCAGCAGCGGAAAGAGCAGAGGCTGCAGGGGGGAGAGGAGGAGGATGAGTGAGTGATGGGCCCTGAGAAGTGGGCGGAGGAGGGCGTCCCAGAATTGGGGAGACCAAGGGGGTGGGGGTGGAGGGGAGAAAAACCATCTGCGATGGCTGTGTGAAACAGAGCGACCCAAAATAACTGTGACTTAACGTGGGATGGAGGGTTTATTTCTGTCTCCCATAAAGGGTGGGTGTGACAGCCATGCCCCATGAAGCCTTCAGAGCCCAGGCTCTTGCTACCTTGTTGCTCAGCCTTTCCCTTCACTCCCATTCCACGTGGTTCCCCACTCTTCTCTCACTGTCTACGTACTTGACAACTGGATACAACCATCCTGGCCTCCAAGCCAGCATTCCTGCGGGGCGGAAAGATAACTAGAAGACAGTGAGCTGCCCTATAAAGGAACCCATCACTTCTCCTCACTTCCCATTGGCCAGAACCTAGTCACATGATGCACCAACTGCAAGGGAAGCTGGGAAATGTAGTCTTTATTCTGGGTGATCATGTGTCCAGTGAAAACCTCTCTCTCTCTCTTTTTAATGTTTATTTATTTTGAGAGAGAGAGAGAGCATGTGGGAGAGGGGCAGAGAGAGAGAGAGAAAGAGAGAGCGAGACAGAATCCCAAGCAGGCTCCACACCATCAGCACAGAGCCTGATATGGGGCTCGAACTCAAAAACCATGAGACCATGACCTGAGCTGAAATCAAGAGTCCCATGGTTAACCAGCTGAGCCACCCAGGTGCCCCCAGCTAAAATCTCTTAATATGAGAAAGAAGGGACCTGGATATTGGGAGCCAGGGGGGAGCCAGCCACACTTCTCTGTATAGAGCACTTACGTGCCAGACTTGGCAAGATGTATTTTTATATGTGTGACCTCAATGAAGCCTCACATCTGTTCATTGATTCAACAAGTATTCAGAAAGTACCCACTAGGGCCAGACCCTGGAGGTTAGTAATGCAATGATGGGACAGACATCAGACATTACATTACGTTCACACACGTAAATACATCATGGAAACATAAATTCTCACAGGGAGCCAATAAGACCCATTTTATCAAAGAGGTAACAGGTTCAGAGAGCTGAAATCACTTGCTGAAATTCGTCCAGCAAGTAGGCATTTCGGGGGCAAGATCGTTCTGAAGTAACACTACCCAGTGCACACGCGTACATGGGTGCATGTGTGCGTGTGTGGGCGGTGGGGAGGGTGAGGACACTTGTTAAAAATGTAGATTCCTGGGGCGCCTGGGTAGCTCAGTAGGTTAAGCATCTGACTTCGGCTCAGGTCATGAACTTGGGGTTCGTGGGTTCGAGCCCCGCGTCGGCCTCTGTGCTGACAGGTCAGAGCCTGGAGCCTATTTCGGATTCTGTGTCTCCCTGTCTCTCTCTGCCCCTCCCCTGCTCACACGGTCTCTCTCTCTCTCAGAAATAAATTTAAAAAAAAAAAAGTAGATTCCTGAGCTTACACCAAACCTACTACATCAGAGCTTTTACAGGAAGAGCGTGGAATCTGTATTTATAACAAGCTCCCCGAGTCCTTCTGACGCAATAGGAAGTTTCTGAACCACTGACTTAATCATCTAGTTGATTCAAACCAACAACTTGCTCTCAATCTACTCTCCCCTCCTCTGAGACCCAGTGGTGCCTGACATGGCCCTGTCCCTGCCCTCCTGGGGCTCACAGTCTGGGCGAGCCAGACCCATCCCTAGAGACTGGCAGTCCAGCATGGCCAGCGATGGGCTAGAAAAGCTGAGGGAGCTGTGAGAAGCCGGAGGGGGCCCCTGACCCAGCCTGGAAGATCAGGGAGGGCTTCCTGGGGGAGGCAACCCCTGAGCTGGGGATTGAAGGCATAGTAGGCACTCATGATTATGTATGTAGGATGAGGGAATTGTAACATTGTTTCTTTTTTAATTTTTTAGCATTTTTATTTATTTTGAGGGAGAGAGAGAGAGAGTGTGTGTGACCAGGGGAGGAGCAGAGAGAGAGGGAGACACAGAATCCAAAGCAGGCTCCAGGCTCTGAGGTGTCGGCACAGAGCCTGAGGCGGGGCTCGAACTCAGGAACCGTGAGATCATGACCTAAGCCAAAGTCAGATGCTTAACCGACTGAGCCACCCAGGTGCCCCACTTCATCCATTCTTTTAACAAATACTTGTTGGGGCACCTGGGTGGCTTAGTCGGTTAAGCGTCTGACTTTCGCTTAGGTCATGATCTCGCGGTTCGTGGGTTCGAGCCCCGCGTCAGGCTCTGTGCTGACTGCCAGCTCAGAGCCTGGAGCCTGTTTCGGAGTCTGTGACTCCCTCTCTCTCTGACCCTCCCCTGCTCACGCTGTCTCTCTCTCTCTCCTAGAAATAAATAAAAAAACATTAAACAAAAATTTTAAAAAAAATAAACTTAAAAAAAAAAAACAACAAATACTTGTGGACCTACTCATGGTGAGTTCGGGGAACACTGTTGAGGACACAGATCTCATTTCCTTCACATTGCTTACAGCGGGACCCAGTTATTGAACGATATCAGAGATAATATTTCAAACACCAGCTCGGTAAATGCTCTGAGAGGGAAGAAAAGCTAGATAGAGATATAACCATGCATCTGGAATTCCTGATCCTCCTGGAGAATCAGGGAGGCTTTCTGGAGGAATGAACTTGATGGGACGAATAGGAGTTAGCTGGGCAAGGGGGCACGTGGGCAGTGGAACGGGAGATCAGGCAGAGGGGAGGGCGGGTGCGGTGACCTGGGACAGGAGGGCTCTTCCCGCCTGAGCCTCCACTTGACCTATGTCCTACCCCACAGTCTGGAGGGGCCTCCCTCGTACAAGCCACCGACCCCAAAGGCAAAGCTGGAGGAACCAGAGATGGTAAGTCCTTCTTCTGGTGCTCAGGCTGCACCCACATCCACACCCATGCTTCCCCACTGAGGCTGGGGCTAGGAGGGGGGACTGGTGGGGAGAGGCCAGCTGTGGGGGGGGGGTCCTGACCTGCCCCTTTTCCCTCCCCACAGCCCTCCCAGCTCTTCACTCTTGGGGCCTCAGAGCACAGCCCACTCAAGACCCCCTACTTCGATGCTGGCGTCTCATGTGCTGAGCAGGTAGGAGCTCAGGGCAGGTCAGGGGTGGGTTTAGGGTTTGGGCTTAAGGGCCAGGGTTTAGCTCCTGACATAAAAGGTCAAAGACTCTAGGTCACGATCCAAGGTCAGGGCCGAGTGTCTCTATTTGCCAGATACCGTTCCTGAAGCTGAAACAAGACCGACTGTCATTCCCCTAAGTGATCTGCTGGATGTCAAGGGTCAGATGTTGAAGCTGAGACAAATCAAGGTTCTCGAGCTATTTGGGCCTTAAGGTTAAGTAGCTGAGGATAAGATTGAAGTCAGAGGTTCCTGGAGAAAGACTTGAGGCCAGGGATCAAAAGACAAAGGAGAAGCCCAGGAATGACAGGCTCTGGGCTTTGTGTTATGGATAAGCCAGATGATGGCCCCAGAGCAGTTTCAGCCCAGGCCCCACAAGGGGTAGGCCGGGTCTGGTTGGCTTAGGAGATGGTCACGATTTGGGGGTCAAGGGGCAGACTGGGATTCTGTATGCTCAGGAGATGACCTTGGGCTTTTTCCCTCCCTGCCTCCAGGATATGCCTCGGTATCATGAGCTGCCCACGTTGGAAGAGAGGTCGGGGCCCCTGCTCCTGGGGGCTACCAGCCTGGGGTCACCCATCCTCGTTCCTCCAGGGCCACCTGCTATGGAGAGGGTTTCCCTGGACTTGGAGGAGGAGGAGGAGGAGGAGGGGGAAGAGGAGGAGGAAGACTATTTGGACAAGATCAACCCCATCTATGATGCCCTGTCCTACTCTAGCCCCTCTGATTCCTACCAGAGCAAAGGCTTTGTCATGTCCCGAGCCATGTATGTGTAAGCCGCCGTCCACCTTCGGCCAGGCCAGGCTGCTGTCAGTTAACACACAAAAATGCATCTGACTTCCGTGGCTCCACTCTGACCTCTAATCCGAGATCTCTGACCCAGAGAAACCAGCCACGACAACAGAAACCTGGCAACCTTATCTCGTGTGGGGGTGGGGAAGCACGTTAGCACATTTCGCACAGCCTCTGACCCCCGAGGCTGTGATTGTAGATCATACCTCTCACGTCCCATCATCTCCAACTCCCTCCACATCCCAAAGAAGAACCCCAGGCCTCTGATGTGTCCTCAGGCAGAAAACTCGCAATAGCTCTTCTTCCAGGGTGGGGGGGACACCCTGCTGCTCAGACCTGAGCCCTCCAGGCAGCAGAGCCCCACTGTCCCCCTCCCCACCCTGTCTGTTCCCCATCTCCTCCCTCCTGCAGGCAGGAGTCTCAGGGGTCCAGACCCTTCCCTGAGCCCCCACTACCCCAATTCCTGTCTGAGGGAATTAAGCCCCAGCCCAGGGCTAGGACGAGGTAAGCCTCATGCAGCGTGCCTTTCCCGGCCCCAACCTTAGGAGAAGAGTTTGCTGTTACTTTGAAGACTACTGAGTCCTTTCACTCCCGCCCAGTGGGATGGGACCCAAACGTCTCCTGGCAGGGGGTGGGGGTCCG
>NW_027533260.1:5433753-5439741 GCF_008692635.1 Crocuta crocuta | reverse complement strand
TGTCAATTTGTGTTTTCTGGGGGATGCGAAGGGGATGGGGGTGGGACATGATGGGAAATGAATAGGGCGCCCAGAGCTTGAAGGAATCAGTAGGCTAGAAGTCAAGATGGGTTACAGGCAAAATAAATAAAAGGGCCAAAGATATATATATATATTTAAAAAAATTAAGTGAGCGGATAATGAGCAGAAATGCGGAATGGTGAGTAATGTAAGGGGTGGGGGGGAGGAGCCCAGGGAACGGTGGTTAATGACAAGGAACGGCATTGGGAACCAATGGGTAATGGACAGGAATAAACGGAACAAAGAAATGGCAGTAATTCAGTTTGAGGGACTCTGGTTTAAAGGATAAATGGCAAGTAAGAATAGGCCAAAGGCAAAATTACGAACAATGCAATAGGAGCTCAGGGATTATGGGTAATAGAACTGAATGAATGAGCCAGAGGCAGAAGAATAATAGAGAAATAGGGCCGGCAGGCATGATGGGTAATGGACCCAAAACATGATGGCTAATTAAAGAAGCGCTAGGATGATGGAAGTGAACAGGCAGAAACGAGCTATAGGTAGTTCAGGAGATGCCACTGAAATGAATGGGACAGAGGCATGCTGGGTAATGGGACGGGAATGAATGGGCCAAAGATAGAAGCCGCAGTGACGCAAGTGGGGGCGGGGAACGGAAGGTACGATGGGTAACAAAAGGGGTGGGTCTACGGCAACAGTCTTTCGCGTTAAATAGGTAAGGGGCATTGTGGGTAAGAAAAAGCAGGACAGGGTTCACATAAACCGGTTAGGATTCTCCCGAGGCACTGTGGGAAGGGTCAGCACTTCCGGTTTTTGGTCGCCGATTCTGGACTAGGGGGCTGCCCATGGGCCGCGGTGCCTGGTGGGACGAGAGGCCTGACCTTGCTGCCTAGCAGCCTCTGCCGCGCAACCCACCTTTATCTGCGTCCCTTGACCCCGGCACGTTAGCCAATGAACGTACCAGACCGATGACGCCACCAGGGTCGGCCTCCTGTACCCGCGGAGCCAATCAGAATGCTACAAGGGCCAAAGCCGACCAGTTACAATGGCAACTTCGCCGCGGGGCGGAGTCGAAAGAGGGACGCCCCCTGGAGAGGGGCGGAGGCGACGACTCAGTGGGCGTTTCAAAGTGCGCCGCTCAGACCAATGACGGACGAACACCGGAACCCGCGGCGTTGCGAGCCAATAGATGTGGGGACCGCGAACCAATAGGAAAGGCGGGGAGGTGTGCCTTGCCCTGCCTGTGAGTGGAAACCAATAGAAAAGGGCGTCTCAAAGAGGTGGGTGGGACTCCCAACCATGACTCCAATTGCAGGGCCAGGCCTTGAAGCTAGTAGGCGGATCCCAGGGCATGCTGAACCAATGGGCTAGGCAGGGCGGGGCGACAGTGGTGGCGGCGGCGGCAGCGGGTTCGGTTGCGCGTGGCGCACGGGGTGGGAGCGGAGCCCAGGTCGGGTGCAGGCGCTGCCGCCAGTGAGAACCGGGGCCTGGGGCAGAGAGGGTTTGGCTGGGACTGGACCCGGAGTGTGCGGGCCCTGACCTTCGCCCTCTGACCTCTCCCCTTGCAGGCGACCATGGGGAACGTCTTGGCCGCTAGCTCGCCTCCCGCAGGGCCGCCGCCGCCTCCTGCGCCCGCCCTCGTGGGACTGCCGCCGCCTCCGCCCTCTCCTCCGGGCTTCACGCTGCCGCCACTCGGGGGCGGTCTGGGCGCTGGTGCGGGTCGAGGTTCGGAAAGGACCCCCGGTGCCGCGGCCGGCAGCGCCGCAGGGACTGCGGACGATGGGGCCTGCGGCTGCCTGCCCAACCCGGGCACGTTCGAGGAGTGCCACCGGAAGTGCAAGGGTGAGGGGCGAGAGACCCGGCGGGGGTGTGAAGGCCCGGATCTCGTGGGGGAAGGGAGAGCACTCTGAGGACCTTGGGAATTGGCATGGACCATTGGAAACATTGAACAGAGCGTTAGGAGTTGACGTTAGGATCGAATGGTGGAACGTTGGACCTGGAGCATAGAACGATGGGATCAAATGGAACCTCAGGATGGAATGCCAGAGCAATAGAGTAAAGCCTTAGGGACCTCAGGAGCCCCAGGGATCAGCCAAGCCGGCCTTCTTGTGTGATCGGGAAGGAAACTGAGGCCCAAGGTCACTGTGTCAGCAAGGGTCCCGTGGGGGTGGAATTCAAGGCTTCTGGATCTTGGCTTGGAAGAAGTCTGACAGCAAAGGCAGTGAAGGTTCATTGAGCGTCGTTTTGGCATTCGGTGTATGTCGGTTCGTTAAATTCTTGCAGTGTCTCCGCGTGGTGAGCTTACAAACGACACAGGGGACAAGTTTGACAGAGAGAGTTAAAGTGACTTGCCTTGAGTCAAAGGTGGCATTGGGACTTGGATGCGGGCAGAGGCTCTGGTCCTGGCCCCATCCACTAAGTTAGACGTCTCTGTCCTGGTTGGGGTACTCAGTGCTACGCTCCGCTTGTGGGTCGCTGGAGAAGGGAGAGCGGGGATGGCAAGGCAGGAAGGGATGAGATGTGGAGTTTGCGTGCAGGGATGTGGCGGGGCGGTGATGGAGAGTGGAGGGTGACAGCATCTCTCCTCTTCAGAGCTGTTCCCCATTCAGATGGAAGGTGTCAAGCTCACAGTCAACAAAGGGTTGAGTAACCATTTCCAGGTGAGCTTTCACGGCGCCCTTAACCTTCCAGAGGTCATCCTAGCCATCCCTCTGCGCCGGCACCTGCACCCCCCGTACCCCCCCTCAAGGGCTAGGCTCCTTGGCACCCGAAAAGACTCAGACACGGTGCCAGGCTGACTGCTTGCTGGGTCCAGTGGAAGTGTTTAGGGACCCAGAATCCAGAGATCCCCCTCCCCCCCTTAACATCCAGGCAGGAGTGAAGTACCGGGTACGTAGCCACCTCTCCAACTTACCTTTTCCTTGACTATCTGCTCTAGTCGGGCTGAACCTCCCAGTCTTCATCCCCAACCCAACCCTGAGCCACCTGTCTTTTCCTCGCTGGTGGGGAAGCCCGACTGGCAAAAACATCCCCATCCTGGCCTGGAAGGGAGTTTTGCCGGGGGTAGGGTCAGCTGGGTGTATCGGGGGTTGGCCCACAGGCTCAGCCCCTCGGGCCTCCGTCTTCTCCCAGGTGAACCACACAGTAGCCCTCAGCACAATCGGGGAGTCCAACTACCACTTCGGGGTCACGTACGTCGGAACCAAGCAGCTGAGTCCCACAGAGGTGAGCTTCCTTTTATCTCTAGCTCATTGTATCTTTCTTCTAACCAATATGTAGCCAAACGCCAGGCCAAGAGGATGTTGGGAGGTGAGGGTTGTCTTCCCAAGGTGCTTTGGAATATGATCGCTCCTTTGTCCTGGAGCCCTGTCATCTGCCCAGCCCTGTGCCGGGTCAGGGCCGTGGTCACTGGACAGCGATGACCCAGAGCCGCCAGGGCTGAACCGTGTAGATCATGCAGGGCTTTGAATGCCTACCAAGGCATTCGGACTTTCTCTAGGGGGCAGTGGAGAGCCACGGACAGATCTGAACAGGGGAAAGAAAGATGGTCAAATCTGTGCTTTTAGAAGTACCCTTGAGGCTGCCGTGCAGAAGCTAAGTTAAGAGAATGGGGGCAAAACGGGGGGCCTGGAAGGAGGCTGGGCCAGACACAGCTGAGGCTGGGGGATTGAATTAGGTCTCTGCTTATATCGACTTATAAACTCATTTATTTGCCAAACCATCATTGTACCCCATTCTGTGCCCAACTCTGCGCTGGGCAGTTTTGGAGACAGTGCAGTGACTGAAACAGCCATCGGGTTCACAGTGTAGTTGACAAAGGGAACAGACTTGTACCCAGACAGCCCAGGGTAGGCAGGACTGAAATGAGGGAGGGGAGCCTAACTCAGCCTAGGTGGTCAGGGAGGGCTTCCTGGAGGAGGGGACCGCAATCCGGGTTTTTGTGACACTGGGCTTCTCACCGAGGCTCATCACTCGTGTGTTTCTACGATGTTAGACCTCCGACCTCTTACCTTGCCGTCTGTGCCATAGGCATTCCCCGTGCTGGTGGGTGACATGGACAATAGTGGCAGCCTCAATGCTCAGGTCATTCACCAGCTGGGCCCTGGCCTACGCTCCAAGATGGCCATCCAGGTAAGCGAGAGCACGGTCGGCTGCTCCCCCGGCCACCCCGAGCACCGGGCTGCCCGCTCCACTGTCCCTTCCCCCTGCAGACCCAGCAGTCCAAGTTCGTGAACTGGCAGGTGGATGGGGAGTATCGGGGCTCTGACTTCACGGCTGCTGTTACTCTGGGGAACCCAGACGTCCTGGTGGGTTCAGGTAAGAGGCACAGGTGGCCCGGCAAATGCAGTGCCTTCTCCGGGCCTCCTTTCCCAGCGTCTAGAAACGGCCAGGGGCAGGTGTGAGCTTGAAACCTCCCGCAATCTAGCATTTGGGCGCAAGCAAGTAGGTTTGAACCTCACCTCTGCCACTGGCTTCACCGCAGTCGGAGGCGAGCCCCATCACCCCTCTGGGCTTCGGTTTCCTTGTCCGTAGAATCGGGCTGCCCCACAGGGTTGTTAAGTTCATCCGTGTGAAAAAACCCTCCCAAGGGGTCGGGGAGACCCAGCGGGTCCCAGGGAGACGTGAGCCGCTCTTACTACTTACGGGCTCGGGTTGCTGGGTGCGTGGATGGCAGGGAGGGTGGGCCCCTGTGCAGTTGTGGGGGGGCCGGTAGTCTTGAGACAGAAGCCGAGCAGGAAAGTTCCCGTTTGGGTTGGTGTGGGCAGGGACCTTCCCTGCTTATGTCTGTGTGGTCCCACCTCTCCTTGGTTCCCCTTTTCTCTGGCTCCGCGGGTCTGATTTCTCAACATTCCTGGCGGGTGTTGGCTGGGCGTGTTCCATGCACATCCCAGGGGCTGAGGATAAGGGGCAATGGAAGGAGGATTAAGTCTGCCCTCTGGGAGCTTCTATTCCCGAGGAGTAGAGCATCCCACCAAAGAAAAGGTGTCCAAAGGTGTCTGCTGTCAGGCCATAGGGGCTCGGAGTGCTGGGTGGGGCCCGCAAGAGAAAGCCTGCTTGCGGAAGTGATACTTGAACAAGACTAAGGCCTAGAGGGAAGGTACCCAGCAGATAATAGGGGAAAGAGCTCTTCAGCTTGAGGGAGCCGCTAGAGCAAAGGCCCTGGGGCAGGAGGCTTTCCTGGAACGGCAGGAGGGGAGTGGCTGTAATGGTGGGGTAGGAGAGAGAGGTGAGGAGCCAAATCACAGGAGGCTCCGTGGGACTTGAGCCTTCCCTCTGAGTCAGGGGCACCCCCTGGAGCACCCAGAGCGTGAGAGGGGACGGATGGGAGCTGCCGTAGCTTCTAACGGGCCCCGGGCCGCAGACTACAGACTCCGAGGGGCTCCTCTGCGGGGGCAGGGGAGGGGTGAGCGGAGCCCGTGGGGTTGGCCTGTGGGTTGGGGGCCGGAGCCGAATGAGAGGGTGATTCCGAAGGTCTGGGCCACCCCAGCCAGTGCGGGCCCCAGGCGCCTCCTTGGGGAGGCCGCCCCCGCAGGTCCCAAGGGAGGATGTGAGGGGCCTTGGGAGAAGAAACCTCTCGTGTCCCCTGCTGGCCCCCGATGCCGCCGCCCCTTCACGTGCTGCCTGCGGTTGGGCCCACGTGAGCTTCTCTGAGACTTTCTGGAACTGCGGCGTCTTTTCTACTCTGCAGCTCGGGGCTCTTCTCTGTCCAGACAGGGCTGAGAGAGTAGTTTAGGACACACCTGCCCTGAGGTCGCCCCGCACCCCACACCCCCAGCCCCGGGGCCTCCTTGTCCTGCTCCCCTGCCTCCCACACGAGGACGGCAGCCCTTTCGGGGCAGGAACTTGCTCCTCGTGCTCGCCCCCGTGTGCCAGGAACGGAACAGAAGCTCAGAAAGTACTGGACGAAGGAGTAGGTGGTGGTGGTGGCACGTCCCTGGTGTCCCGTCTCGCCCCGGTCACGGTCCGGCC
>NW_027533260.1:5432830-5433113 GCF_008692635.1 Crocuta crocuta | reverse complement strand
AGTACGCTCCTCTCACTGAGCCCCAGAGAGGGCCAGCGCTTTTCCAAGGGCACACAGCGGTCAGACTCGTGGGTCTGTGCTTTATCTCTGGCGCCGGGTACGCCGCCCCCGCAACGCTCCCTGGCACTGTCCTATGCTTCCCAACACTGGCCTCCGTCCAGGCCCCTCTTCCCTGGAGCCCAGGGCCACCGGTGACCCTTCTGCCTCTTAGTCCTTAAAGCAGTCCTTTCTTTCCCGGAGACACTGACGGTGCTGGCCCAGATGGGTACTGAGCACACCGGCA
>NW_027533260.1:5425964-5432630 GCF_008692635.1 Crocuta crocuta | reverse complement strand
CACCACCCTCTGTGGCCTCCTCTGTCACAAGGGCACCTCTTCCTGAAGGATCTGGAGCGGGAGCGCCCGTCTTCGGGGCCCAGTGCACCGTGAGGCTGCTGTCTGGGCGGGATCTCCACACTGTCCCGCCTCGGCCAGGGGGTGGCCCTGTTTGTATGGCCCCGGTTCACAGGTGAGGGAAGTGAGGCCCCGGGTGAAGCCGGACGCCCGGGATCCCACAGAGAAGCTGGAAGGTGTGTGAAGCGCAATCAGACTCTAGGGCCTGTGTTCTTTCCTGGTTCCTCTCCGTGGCCTCAGCTTGTTCTCCAAGCCTCTGCGTCCTCCCGACGGCTCAGGCAGGGCGGTGCCGGGACACAGCAGAGCCCGACACAGCCCCTTCCTGCCCTCGGGGCTCCCGGGGCTCCGGGCAGGGACGTTTGCTTTTAATTTTAATGTTTGTTTTTGAAAAGAGAGAGCGTGCGCAGGGGAGGGTCAGAGAGTGAGGGAGACACAGAATCGGAAGCCAGCTCCAGGCTCAGAGCCTGATGCAGGGCTTGAACCCACGAACTGTGAGATCGGAACCTGTGCCAGAGTCAGGTGCTTAACCAACCGAGCCTCCTGGGCTCCCCAACGTTTGCTTTTAAAACAAATAATCACACAGCGACTTCGTTGTGAAAATCTCAGAAGTTCAGGTTGCCACGAGAGCTTGTAACTACCGCTCCCCCCCATCTCACCTAAAGTGACAGGGACAGCTCCTCTAAGTGGTGGTGTCTAGTCAAAGGAGGGCGCTGTCCCTGGGGCCCGTGGAGCACGGAGCATGGGGGGCAGAAGGACTGGCTGGGGCAGAGAACTGCCTTCCCTCTGGGAGCCGCCCTTCCCTGAGCATCTGTCCTGGGCGGGTGTGCCCTTGCAGGGGGCAGGGGAGGGGGGGACACTTCCGCAAGGACTCCTGGGGCAGGTCCCAGGCAAGCAGTGGGGAGGCGGGGGGAGGGCGGCGGCCCCAGCTTCCCTCCTGCCCCATCCACGTCCCCGGCTCCCTGCCCAGCAGGTGTGGGAGGCAGAACTGAAGACCTGACTTTCCCCGGTTGGCCTGGCTCTGCCTGTAGCCCAAGGCCAACCCCTTTGCTCGCACGGCTAACTCGATTTCTTTGTGGGGTTTTGGACTCCCAGGGCCCTTCCTGGCCAGGCCGGGCACTGCAGAATGGGCCCCCGGTTGAGGACCGCCCGTCTCTAGGAAGCCCGTGTGCCCTGGGGGAGCTGGGTCCGGATGCACGCAGGCGGCGCAGGCCGGGTTCCAGGGACAGATGGGGGGAGGGGCGAGGCATAGAGACTAGCCAGGATCCGTGGGGGCAGGTGTATGTACACCTGCCGACTGCAGGTACGAGAGGGAGGGTCCCGCGGCTCTGATCGGGGGCGTGCTGGGGAGGAGTAGCCTGTTCCGGGAACAACCATGTAGTTGGCCAGACCAGCCAGGGCAGCGTGCAGGCAGGACAGCGTGCGCACCGTCCTGGGGGAAGAGCGAGCCCCACGGGTTCATACTGCCAGGGCGGCGTGGCTGGCTGTGTTACAGGAAGAGGAAGGGGCCCTGGGCGGCCAGCTCTCCTGGGCACTGGGGCGCCGTGGCAGGTTCCGAGCAGCGGGGAAAATGGGGTTTGGTATGTGCATGAACAAGGTTCCCCAGTGCTGCACGTGAGGTTGCTTGGAGAGAGCGAGGTGGGCCAGGAGATCCGAGGGATGTTGGGGGCCCCCACCCTCGAGACTCAGCAGGTGCCAGGGCTGAGAGGCCGGAGACTCTA
This sequence comes from Crocuta crocuta, assembly GCF_008692635.1. Taxonomy (NCBI): domain Eukaryota; kingdom Metazoa; phylum Chordata; class Mammalia; order Carnivora; family Hyaenidae; genus Crocuta; species Crocuta crocuta. The sequence goes on along the minus strand of NW_027533260.1, from coordinate 5,430,855 downwards.
GAGTTTAAGTGCTGATCTCTCTGTGACCTCAGACCGCGACTTTTCCCTCTGGACCACGGTTTCAGTCCGTGAACAAGGGGAGAGGATTGGCCAGAGGTGCGCTGGCCGTAGGTTCGTGGCTGGCCGGAGGGGCGCCCCAAGTCTCCTATTCTGGGGGGAAGGAATGCTCACTGAGGCTTGCGAAAGCCCATCAGGGCCAGTGCAGCCCACCCTTGACTCCAGAAGACACAGCCCCAGAGCCGGGGCCACGAGCACCGTGAACGTCAGCCTCACCAGCCCCAGTGGTTTTTTCTTGGTCTGGGGCCCCTGGCTCCCTGATCTCCCCACGTCCCCCTGGGTCCCTGCCTCACCCTTTCCTCCATCCCTTCCTCACAGGGTCATCCTCTCAGCCTGTCTGTATCTGCTCGTTCTCGCCCGGGGAATCTTCCAGCCCCCTCTCCCTCCCTTTCTGATCCTGTTTTCACATCTCTGACTCCGTGTAGGTTTTCTGTCACCTGCCCTCCTTCTGCGTCTCTGACTCTTCCTGCCCCCACGGTTCTCCCGTTTACCTGGTTTGCTGTGTCTGCTCCCCTAGGCGCCAGTCCTCCGGAGCCTGGCAGGGGCAGTCACCTGCTGGCCAGCACTCCCTGCGGGGTTCAGGGCGTCCCTGCTGCCAGGCGGCAGAGGAAGCCCAACGTAGACCTCACCGTGGCCAGGCCGAGCGATCGCCAAGCGCTGGGCCCGCTACCCTCCGCCTCATTCGCTACTTTAGGCACAGCATAACCCTGAGAGGTAGTCCAGCGGCCCGCCATTAACTCTGCCGGGAGGAGGAGGGGCTGGGATTTGAACCCAGGCCGTCTGGCCCCCAGAGGTGTGCTCTTCACACCCAGCCTCTGCCAGCAGCAAGAGTGGTTCAGGATGCACGCCTGGGAGGCAGAGAGGCCCAGATTCTGCTCCTCACACATTTTGTGACCAGGGATCAGTGACTTACCCCCTTAGCCTCCGTGGACTCCTCTGTACATGGAGTGGCGAGTGACCGCCAGCATCGTGGGGTTGTGCCGACCCGAAGAGATCCCACAGGGCCTGGGCGTCTGACCTCTGTCCCCTGGGAACTGTTGAGCAAGGAGCCAGCGTGGGAGACCTGAGGGCAGGCCCTGCACCCTCCAGCAGGAGTGAACCTGGAAGGCTGCTTGGAGCGGGAGTCTGGCCTGGCGCCTTGGCCACCCAGCCGAGGTGACCGCCCCCCCATCTCACCCGCAGGCATCCTCGTGGCCCACTACCTGCAGAGCATCACCCCGTGTCTGGCCCTGGGCGGAGAGCTGGTCTACCACCGGCGGCCCGGGGAGGAAGGCACCGTCATGTCCCTAGCGGGGAAATACACACGTGAGCCTGGGGCCTGAGGGCAGGGCTCAGGGCTGGGGGCATGGCTCCTGGGTCTGAGGGAGGAGAGGGACCTCCCTCCCAGACGCCCTGAGCCCCCTTGGCGACCCGCCCTGCTGTCTTACAGTGAACAACTGGTTGGCAACGGTGACACTGGGCCAGGCGGGCATGCATGCGACGTACTACCACAAGGCCAGCGACCAGGTGAGCCGGGCCGGGGCCGGCGGCGAGGGCGTGCTCTGCAGGCAGGGGGGCCCATGTGCCGGGGGAAGGGGGGGGCTGACTCTGCGCGTGGCCCCGGCCTCTCCAGCTGCAGGTGGGCGTGGAGTTCGAGGCCAGCACGAGAATGCAGGACACCAGTGTCTCCTTCGGGTACCAGCTGGACCTGCCCAAGGCCAACCTCCTCTTCAAAGGTACAGGCCTCGGTTTCCGTACTTGGAAAACAGGCCACAGGGGACTTGGCCCCGAGTGGGCGTGTAGACTAAAAGAGTTGATGGAGGGCAGCTTGCTGGCACTTGGGGGGGTGGGGGGGGGCGGCGAGGGGAGGCGCCAGATTCCCTGGAAGCTCCTGTTAAGGTGGTGGCAGCGGCCCCCTTCCGCTTCGCACCTGCTCCCCCTTTTTTTTTTTTCTCACTAGCGGGAGGCAACTAACGATGCATCCGGGCCGCCCCGCTCCTCTGACGAGAGTGGGGACTGGCTCCCTCAGGGGCACAGTCACAGCCCAATGCAGAGCCTCCTCCCAGGCTGACTCTAGTCCCGATGTTAAGGCTTAAGTCTTTCCCCCCTAGACCTCTGTGGTTCTCAGGACGACGGTGTGTGCAGACCACCCCGGAGAACCGCTTCCTTCAGCCTCGGGCAGCGCTTCTCGGGCCCGTGACGAGGCCCAGGGCATGATTTGCCTGAGGCCCCTCTCTGTGGTCAGTCAGCCTGGTGTCCGAGGCTGGGCTTGGGCTCCCACTGTGCTGCCCCTCGGCTCCTGTGCAATGAGCAATCGGGCCGATCGGTGTGGGAATGGCCCTGTGCGCTTGCACGCCCGTAGGCCTCAGGCTTTTGCTGGGCAGATACTGAGCACCTGCTCTGTGTGTGGCCAGCCTTCGTGCCAGAGTGCTGGGGACGGAGCGGTGGCCGGACAGGGCTCACACTTGGGGGTGTGACAGATCCACCCCCAGAGAGTGAAGACCCAGTGTGGACAGGATCAGGATGGGGGAGCCCATGGTGTGGCAGAGGGTATGGGGGGGATGGGGGTAGCGGGAGAGGACCGCTAAGCCAGTTGCTCCCAGAGCTTGGAGAACTTGGGGTTCGGGAAGAGGGCTCTGGGTGGTGGGAACAGTGCGGTCAGAGATCTAGAAGCCGTCAGTGTGGCTGCTGGTGGCTGAGGTGGCCGGGAGCGCGACTCTGGGGACAGGGTGGGAAGTCGGCTCTCAACCCGGCCATCCACCCGCAGGCTCCGTGGACAGCAACTGGATTGTGGGGGCCACACTGGAGAAGAAGCTGCCGCCCCTGCCCCTGACGTTGGCCCTCGGGGCCTTCCTGAATCACCGGAAGAACAAGTTCCAGTGTGGCTTTGGCCTCACCATCGGCTGAGCCCCTGCTGGCCCCCCGCCTTCCGCCCTTCCTCCTTCAGATCACACCTCCCTCTCCCCCTGCCACGGAGGGGAGACCTGAGCCCTCCTCCCCCTCCCTTCCCTCCCTCCTCGGGGGTCAGGGGGGGGCAGCGGAAAGGAGGGAACCCATCACCCCAGCAGCTGAGGGGGGGGTCTGGAATCACAGGCGCCTCAGGATTCAGAGTGCTACGGACAGGGTGTCCGTGGGCCTGGGGTCCCGGAGGGGAGTCCAGAATCGAGGGGCACGCCAGGTTCTGAGCACCAGGGACAGAGGTGGCCAGACAACCTCAGGGAGGTGTTGGGGCATCCCAGTCCCCAGAGGGCCCTGGGCCCGGCCCTGAGGGGACAGCAGGAAGAGGAGCTTCCCCATCCCCGGTCAGCCTGTCCCTGCCCTCTCCCCCACCCATCCCTCAGTATAAATCATGTTTATAAGTTATGGAAGAACCGGGACATTTTACAGAAAAAAAAAAAAACAAAAAATATACATGAAAAAAAGTGAAACAGGAGGGCTTTGCTTTCCTTCACGTCACCCCTCTTGCCTGGGGCCACCCTGACAGATATGACAGTGGCCAGCAGGGGGCGCCGCAGGGCGGATGCCTGGAGCCGGCCGATGGCGAGGGACCCGGCCTGGCCTGAGATCACACATCCTCCCCGTGACTTGGGTGGCTTCTGCTGCCACTTCACAGTCCTGCCCTCACCAGGAGGGCTCGCTCTTGCGGTCATTCACCCCGGCTTGGCCTGGCCGGGAGTGGCCATGGGAGACTATCCCCGCCGGCTGACGCCACAGGGACAGAGCTTTGGTGCAGGGATTGGGGAACGAGCTGGGACGCCATCAGCCCTTCAGCTTCCAGAAGGGGCAGAGGACACTCGCAGGGTCAAACCTCTCAGAAGCTACGCCAGGATTCCAGCATCTTCAGAGACTTGAGAAGCAATGGACCGTGCCTGAGGGGGCGAAGGGCTTCTGGGCCTCGGGAGAGAGGCTGGAGTCCGACCCCGGCCTGGTTAGAGACGCCTCTTCGTCTCCAGGGGAGGCAGGGAGGTGTCTGTTTTGATTGCCCAGGTCTCCAGTGAATTCCCACCCCTGACCCCTCTCCAGACGGGAACTGAAACCGGACACACCACACACAGGCTTGGGGGGGGGGGGGCTGTTAGGCAGAAATGCCCCCTCATTGCCCAGAGAAGCCATCCGCTCATCCTCTGCTGGCGCCTTCCAAGGCCAAAGCAAACAGGCCTGGGCCCGGCTGGCACTGGGGTCGCCTTCCTGGGACCAGAGTTTGGCCTCCCCGGGCCCCTCAGAACCCGATGTTCCTGCACCCTCTGGGGACCGGGAATGAAGCCCAGCCCCCTCACAGTGCGCCTTCATCTGCCTCAACTCCACCCGGAGCTCTCCGAGAAAGGGCCAGGATCCACAAGCAGGCCTCTGGGAAGGTGGCTGTGCCAGCTGTGGGTCACCGAGGCGTGCCAGGAACTCCACGTTTCATATGTGCCCTAGCTTGTTGCATCGCCAAAGGATGCTGTAGGTGCAACTGTTTGCCTGGTTCTGTGGACCCAGAAGAGTGTTCAGACAGGTTAAGTTATGGGGCCAAGGTCAGGGGTCTGGCAGCTGGCAGAGCGCTGACTTAGGCCCAGACCTCCTAGTTCCAGAGTCCGCGGTCCTGGCCGGCAGCACGAGTGCCCCCCGGACCGCGAAGAGAAGGTGCAAGCGCTCCTGACAGCTACAGTGTTCGTGCCAGGCAGAAGAGCTGGATTTTCATTCTGCAAATGGGGAAAGGGGCCAGAGAGGTGCTCACCCTGTGTCCAAGGTCACAAAGCGGGAGCTAGGATCAAACCCTAGATTTCCTTCTAAGAGCTTAGGCCTTTAGCAGAGGCATTACCCTGCCCCCACCCTTCCCATCTCATCTCTGTCCCGCTGTCCAGCCCCCCCCCCA
>NW_027533260.1:5420210-5425592 GCF_008692635.1 Crocuta crocuta | reverse complement strand
ATTCCCGCCCCCAGCCCCCTCCCCAAATGTGAATCGTCTGTCCACAGGAAGAGAGAAGGGCAAGGGGGGGGGGTGCTCCCGCAGCTGCTGCCCCTTCCCCTTTCACACCTAGCCCCCCCAGAATGGAGGAGGGGGCCTGAGTTGCTGGGTAAGATGTCACCCTCCTTCGTGGGGGCTTGGGGGCTGGGTATCCAGAGCCTCCAACCCCCACCTCCTTCCCGGTGCCTGCTGTGTGAAGGGGGGAGCAGCCCACCTCGTGACTGGGGGCTGGCCCAGCCGCCCTGGCCCCGGAGGAGTGGGCGGGGCAGGGGGAGCCTTATAATTGGACGAGTCTGGCATCCCTGAGTCCTACTCAGCCCCAGCGGAGGCGAAGGAGGAGGTTCCCCAGGAGCCGGTGAGAAACGGTTGAGGCCACAGAGACCAGCTCAAGGCTTCTGTGAGGGATGGGCGGGGGCTAGGTGACTGTCCTACGCCAGGGTCTGGGCAGAAGCAGGGGACGGACCGACGGGAGGGGTGGGGAGGAGTGGGCCCCAAGGGCGTCCAGTCTAGGCTGGAAGGTGGGATGGGGGGGGAGGACCCGCGCCTGTAGGAAGAGCCCACGAATTGTCACTGTCATCTGTTGAGCACCCACTCGGTGCCCCCTCAGATCTCCATTAGTTGGGGGCGCAGGAGTGGGAGCCGGGCGGGAGGCAGGGGTGGCGGCCAGGTAGCTAGAGCGCTCATTCCTCATTGAAAGAGGACTTTCAAATGAGCGTTAAATTAGCTAATAGGTGAGAAATGGTGTCTAGATGTGAAGTGGGGGCTTAGAATGTGAAGGCAGGATGAGGAATGCCAAGTTGGAACTTGCACACCGGAGTTGGGGCTCACATGGAACTCGGGGCAGGGTGATTGGAATTTGAACCCCGGGAGAGAGGGATGGAATTTGGGCGGCAGAGGCCGATCTGGGGACGGGGAGATAGGAGGAGACAATGAGGGAGCTAAATAGACAATGGAGGGGCCGCTTGGTAAATATTTGCGGTCGGATTAGGCTGATGCAGATACCGGGCGAGGGCGAGACTTGGAAGGCCCGGAACGGGTGGGGCGGGGCTCCGAGTGGGAGGGGTCCCCACCGGCTGCTGATTGACATTTCTCACCCACACTGACCGATCGCAGGCTGGAAGATGAAGGTTCTGTGGGCGGCGCTCCTGGTCGCGTTCCTGGCAGGTATGGGGGCGGGGCTTGCTCAGGGTTCCCCGCCCCTTCCCCTCCCATCCTCACATGTACTCCACCCTTACCCTCCTTCCATCCCTGGGTCCCCTTCCTTCTGCTGGTCTGTCTTCCCCTTGAGGGGAGGACTCTCACATCCCACCGGCTCTGAGCAGCTGTTTTACTCTCTCTGGGCCTCGGTTTCCCCGTCCTTAAAATGGGAGTTATAACAGTTCCTAACACGTTGCTGTCAGGCAGGTAGCAAGCACCAGATTAGTGTCAGCCGTGACTAGTTTTACTCTCCATCACCACCACACGGCCCTGCGCGGAGCATCGACACATATATGCTTGCCAAGCTGCTTACACACGCCGGGCAACCTTCCACGGGCCCCCAGCGCTCCATAAAGCAGCACAGCATTCGTGAAGCACCTACTGGGTACCAGGTACCGCGTCCCTGGAGAGGGGCCGCGCACCCTGGCTGCCCGTGACCTTGCTTTGCGCAGGATGCTGGGCCGATGTGGAGCCGGAGCCGCAGCTGGAGCGGGGGCTGGAGCCGGAGGCGCCGTGGCAGGCTAGCCAGCCCTGGGAGCAGGCGCTGGGCCGCTTCCGGGATTACCTGCGCTGGGTGCAGACGATGTCTGACCAGGTGCAGGAGGAGGTGCTCAACACCCAGGTCACCCAGGAACTGACGTGAGTGCCCCCGACACAACCGGAGGGCAGTTCCCTCTGGACCCCCAAGCCTCCACCGGTCCAGGTTTCCTTGGGTCCCTGTCACCAGCTCTTCCGCGTCTCCGTTCACGTCGTGCTCCCTCTTTCCGCTCGGCGCTCCTGGGGTTCCCTGCCTCTCGGTCTATCTCAGCGCTCCCCGCCCCTGGCCGCCCGTCCATCCCGCCAGCTCAGTCCCGCGCACCGCTTCCCTCTCCATCTCTGCTTCTGCCTGTCCCTGTCCCCATCGTGCCCTCCCCGACCTCGGTCTCCCCCCCACGCACACGCTCCCGCCCTCCCTCTCGGTCCCCAGCGTGCTGATGGAGGAGACCATGAAGGAGGTGAAGGCCTACAGGGAGGAGCTGGAGGAGCAGCTGGGCCCCATGGCCTCGGAGACGCAGGCCCGCGTGGCCAAGGAGCTGCAGGCGGCGCAGGCCCGGCTGGGCTCGGACATGGAGGACGTGCGCAACCGCCTGGCGCAGTACCGCGGCGAGCTGCAGGCCATGCTGGGCCAGAGCACCGAGGAGCTGCGGGGCCGCCTCGCCTCCCACCTGCGCAAGCTGCGCAAGCGGCTGCTCCGCGACGCCGACGACCTGCAGAAGCGCCTGGCCGTGTACCGCGCAGGGGTGCGCGAGGGCGCGGAGCGCAGCGTCTCCACCTTCCGTGAGCGCCTCTGGCCGCTGGTGGAGCAGNCCCTTGCCTCCTCCCTCCTCCCCCCCCCCAGACAGCAGGAGGCCCTGTCCCTGCTGTCCTTCTGGAAGGTCCCGTAGCTTAATAAAGATTCACCGAGCGCCACAGCAGCCGCTGGACCTCCGTGTGTGATTTCTCCCGGCCCCTGCCTCCGCGCCCCCCTCTGCTTGGGTGTCCGCGTCTTTGTCTCTTCTGATCTCAGCGTTTGCTTCCTTCTGTCCCTTGCAGAGCCTCCCCTTTGGCTCTGCCTCTGCTCAGAGGCGCTCGCCGTCTCTTCTGTGCCTCTCTTTCCCTTCTGTCTCCGAGACACGGTTCTGGAACAGATCCACCCCTGGGTTAAATCCTGGAGTCCCCTCTGACAAAGGGGGGGTGGGGTGGGGCACGAAGTAGGGCAAGGAAGGGGGAAGAAAGAAAAGCAGCCTCTCTGAGGTTTGCCTTGCTCGGCTTCATAGTACCTGCCTCCTGGAGTTGTGACCTCAAGGACCCGAGACCACGGCCATTCTGAATGAGCCTTTATTATTGTCAGTCTCCTGTCTGTTTCTTTCTTTTTGCAATGTTTATTTATTTATTTAGTTTTGAGAAAGAGAGAGAGAGCACACAAGCAGGGGAGGGGCAGAGAGGGAGAGACAGAACTGCAAGCCAATTCCACACCATGGGTGCAGAGCCCGGCGTGGGGCTGGAACTCACAAACCGTGAAATCATGACCTGAGCCGAGATCAAGAGTCAGACTCAACCAACTGTGCCACCCAGGCACCCCTTAACTTTATCTTTTTAAGTTTGTTTATCTATTTTGAGAGGGAGGGAGAGAGAGAACAGACGGGAGAGGGGCAGAGAGAGAGGGAAAGAGAGAATCCCAAGCGGGCTCCATGCTGACAGTGCAGACCCCAATGAGGGGGCTCGATCTCACGAAGGTGAGACCATGACCTAGCTGAAATCAAGAGTCTGACGCTCAACTGATGGAGCCCCCCCTCCCCTGGCACCCCTGTGGCTCCCCTCTTTTACCGAATTCTGCCTCCTGGCCTGTCCTGGCTGAGAGGCCTCATTCTTCTGGCATCCGGTTTACTCCACCTCTTTTATCTTTTCCTCCTCCAGCTTCTCCCCGCCCCCCCCAGCCCTGCCTGTTTCTTGTTTCCCTCCTCCCGCCATCTGGGGTGCGTCATCTCCACCGTTCTGTCTCCCAGTGGGGCTGCTGACTTGTCTATCTCAACAAGCCTACTGGGTGCCGGGCCCTGTCCGGAGAGCAGGAAGCTGCCCCGTCCTGCCCACCCCCTCCAGGCTCTGCACCGCCCTGTGGAGTCCTGGAGTCCCAGAGCAGTGAGGACCTGAGCCTGGAGCCCCTCCGCTGGCACCCTCGACCCACCCCCTCAATTCTCAGACGAGGGGAGCGGGGTTCCCGGCCCAGGGGAGAGGCCAGGACTTGAGCGTGGTAATTCCCAGGCCCAGCCTGCCTCGTCCGTGTGGCTGGTGCACACTCCACTCTGCCTGTGCCAGGTGCGCCCAGCGCCCTTGTGGAGGCAGCCCCTCCTCCCCACCCCCACCCCCAGATGACTCACCCCAGGAATGGTGAGGAGGAGACGGGTCAGGGGGCTCAGAGGCAGGTGGCCTACTCCCAGCCAGGCCTGCTGATGATTCACTGTGTGCCTGGGAGCTGGGGCCGAGCCCTCAGAGCCGCAGAGGTCAATGCGGGGGCCTGGCATCAGCCATGTGCTTCCCCTCGAAGGGCTGAATCTTGAATTCTCACGGGTGAAGGGAGCAGGCAGGTCTAGAAGTGGCACAAAGGCTAAGAAAGAGTTTGGGGGAGCAGAGGCTGGCAGGGGGTGCTGTGGGGCGGAGGCTGATCCCCCAGAGAGACCCAGAGAGACAGCCTGGAGTCCCAGAAAGGGGAGGGACAAGGAACCCCCCTCCCCCCTGGCCGCCGCCCCTTAGCCCCTTGCCGAGCCATTGAATGTGCTTGGCCATTGAATGTGCTTGGCCGTGCCTCAGTTTCCCCATCTGTAGAGGGAAGCCCCTGTAGCTGGGATGAGGATGAGACGCGGAGAAGCAAAGTTGTCGTTCTATTGCGGTGGGGCGGGGAAGGAAGGGAAGCAGACGGTTGGGTGGATGTGGGGAGAACGCTGGGCTCACAGGGGCAGCCGGTGTCTGGGAAGACAGCTGCGGGCTGACAAGGACGGGACGCACTGAGCCGGCCAGGCGGGTTGTCGCAATCCTGCCAGGGTCATGTCTGTGCATCCCTTTCACAACCGTCCCCCCACCACCCCCAGGCTGACACGTGGTTGTGGGGGCGCAAGGCCAGCCAACCTCGAGTCTGAGGCCAGGGCCGCCCTCCCCACAGCTGCCAGGGATCACTGGCGGTCAAAGGCAGCCAGGGGAAGGGGAGGAGGGAAACCTTGGACTCCAGCCCTGAGGGACGGATGTGGTGGGAGGGGGGCCGGAGGGGGGGGGTGCTTGGTGCCAGGAGGGGCCCGAGGGGCTGAGTCGGAGTTTACCAGGGGGCCTGGAGGCCCGGGGAGCGGGAGGGCAGAGGGAAAGGAGGGGTCTGGGGGGAATGGATGGCAGCGCACACGCTGGGATCCTCGAAGCTGAGGTTTTGCAGTCTAGACTGGCTGGAAAGACCCCCTCCCAAAAGAGATTGGGTGGTGTGGAACGAAGACCTCAGGGCGCAGCTACAGAAGTCCAGATGCAGGCAGATGGGGGGAAGGGCGGGGTTGAGGGCTCGGCTGGAAAAAAGACTGCAGGTGGCCTGGGGGTAGGAATGTGGGGGCCAGACTGGGTGACCCTAAAGTAAGAATAAGAGCGGCGGGC
>NW_027533260.1:5407544-5420077 GCF_008692635.1 Crocuta crocuta | reverse complement strand
GCGGGCGCTGAAGAGGCTTGCTGAGAAAGGAGAGGGTGTGGAAGAGGAGGCCTGGGGAGCTACAGCGAAGTGAGTTACAGTTACTGAGTGACAGAGACACCCCCTGAAGCCTATAGAAAGGTGGTTAGCAGGGGCGCCTGGGTGGCTCAGTCCGTGAAGCGGCCGACTTCGGCTCAGGTCATCATCTCACGGTTTGTGGGTTCGAGCCCCGCATCGGGCTCTGTGCTGACAGCTCAGAGCCTGGAGCCTGTTTCAGATTCTGTGTCTCCCTCTCTCTCTGACCCTCCNAGCCCCTGGATGTGGGGAAGGGACTACGAGGGGCTGAGATCCACCAACGGTGAGGGAGATCTGGGGGTGCAGGTGCTGAACAGCAAGAGGCTTTAGGCCTAAGGGGTGTGCCAGGCCCCACCTGAACCTCCCGCCCCCACCAGCCAGGGGCAGAAGAGGAAAAGGTAGGTGGGCACAGGACTGGATAGGAGGCTGAGGGGGAGGGATTAACCTTCCCCGCCCCCTCCTCCTCCCCAGCGCATAAAGGCCTGGGCCGGGCCAGGACCTCCCGCCCCACGTTGCTGTGGCTGGACAGATCCAGGTTGGTGCTCGTTTCGGGAGGGACGCCCTTCCAAGAGCAAAGGGGGTGGAAGGGACTTCGGGGAGCGAGGGGTGTCACCGATCGCTCCCACCCCTGCTTCTGCTTGCAGAGTGCCCCTTCGGCCCAGCCATGAGGCTCATCCTGTGGCTCCCCGTTTTGGTGGTGGTTCTGTTGATGCTCTTGGAAGGTAAACGTGGGAGAGGAGAATATGGGAATTTGAGATTTGGAAGCTTGAAGTTGGACACGGGCCTGGGGCCCAAACTTAGAGGCCCCTTGAGAGCTCAGCGGCCCCTTCGGTGCCCTGGTTTTCCTATGTCTCACCGACACCCCATCCCCGACCCCGGCAAAGTTGGGTGAGGGCTCTCCGAGGGGCGGTCCAGCGAGTGGCAAATCTGTCCGGGAAGCCCTAGCAACCGATGATGTATGGACTCGCGCGGCTCTACGATTGGTTGTCCTGCTTTTACAGTCCGGAAAGGGGCGGGGGAGGAGGCCGTGCTGAGAGTAAGTTAATACCCAGCTGCTGGAGCTCCATCTGGTCGCTTGAGTACCCGCTCCCTGCACCCCTGCACCCCGATCTGTCCGTCCGATTCTAACACCATAACCTCCAAGAATCACTTTCAAGTACAGTATCTCCTCTGCCGTCCCCGGGATCTCATCCTAAGGTCTCCCAATACTGAAAGTTTTGTACCCCTGCCTATCTCTGGACAGGCCCAGCCCCGGCCCAAGGGGCCCCAGATATTGCCAGCACCTTCAAGAACATCCCGAATTCGCTGAAGGAGTTTGGTAACACCCTGAGGGACGCCTTCAAGAGCATTCCTGAGAAGACCGGGTTAGCAATCTTCCCAGGGCTGTCTTGGGAGGTCGGGGTCGGTCGATTAACAGAGCGGGGAAACTGAGGCTCAGAGCAGCTGACAACTTCCCCGCTGTCACAGCTGGCTCACAGGGTGCACAGATATGGGGGACAGGTTCCCGATTCACGTCTAGACCACACTGTAGAGATGGTCCTGCATGGTGGTGACAGATCAAGCTTGGGAATCAGTCAGACCTGGGTCCACGAGCCAGCAAAGATTCACGACTCTCTGTGATCTCGGGAGTAGATCTCGAGATCTCTTTTTCCGGGACTGTGAAATAGATGGTTCTGAGAAGTAAACGAGGGATTTGTATAGTGCCTGGTGCATTGTGAATGCTCAGTGCGCTGTTTAACCAACACTGACTCCATCTGGTGTGTTAGAGAATCATTCATTCATGAACAAATATTTACGGGGCCAGGTGTCTGGGACTCTTCCAATGTGGAGAATAGTAGTGGTGAGTAAGATAAAGTCTCAGCCCACAGGGAGCAGACTGTGAAACCTGTGAACTTTTTTTTTTTTTTCTGAGAGAGAGACAGCATGAGCAGGGGAGGGTCAGAGGGAGGGAGACACAGAATCAGAAGCAGCCTCCAGGCGCTGGGCTGTCAGTACAGAGCCCGACGCGGGGCTTGAACCCACGAACTGTGAGATCATGACCTGAGCTGAAGTCGGACGCTTAACCGACTGAGCCACCCAGGCGCCCCGAACTTTTTTTTTTAAGGTTTATTTTTGAGAGCGACAGACAGACAGACAGACAGCGTGAACAGGGGAGGGACAGAGAGAGAAGGAGACACAGAATCCAAAGCAGGTTCCAGGCTCCAAGCTGTCAGCACACAGCCTGACGTGGGGCTCAAACTCACAAACTGAGATCATGACCTGAGCCAAAGTCGGCTGCTTAACTGACTGAGCCACCCAGGCGCCCCTGAAACCTGTGAACTTCCAGAAGATTAGCCCAAACAGAGCGAAGCACCGAGATGACATTAAGCAGGGTAGCCTTACAGACATCCAAGGACTGGGGACAGGCTTTTGCAGATTTCGTGATTGGCTCCTCTCTGAAGTGGAGACCTTTTTTAAGTAAGCGCTATGCTCAACATGGGGCTTGAACTCACGATGCGGAGATCAAGAGTCGCATCCTTCACTGACTGAGCCAGCCAGGCGCTCCTTTTCAGATCTCAATTTAAAGTGTTATTGCTGGGGCGCCTGGGTGTCTCAGCCGGTTAAGTTTAAGTGTCCGACATCGGCTCAGGTCATGATCTCCTGGTTCATGAGTTCGAGCCCCGTGGCGGGCTCTGTGCGGATTCTGTGTCTCCTTCCCTCTCTGCCCCTCCCTGCACTCACGCGCGCGCGCTCTCTCTCTCTCTCTCTCTCAAAAATAAATAAACCTAAAAAAAATTAAAGTCTTACTGCTTCCTGGGGTGCTTGGCTGTCTTACTTTAAAAAAAGAACAAGAGATCTGAACGATTAGGAAAATCCAGCCAGGCCTAGAAGCACGGGAAGAATGTCCCCTGCGACTACAAAGGCCCTGAGTCAAGAAGCTTTGTACATAATCAAGGAGAGATCCGCATTCCAAGCAAGGGGAGCATTCTGGGCCCAGATAAGGAGGCTCTGAAGAGTGCCCTTGAATAAATAAGGAGGGGAAAGCTAGCAAAGAGTGGGTTTCAGTAGACAGCAAGCCTTGACAGCTAAGCCCGGGTGAAATGGTCTGAGTTCAAAGGGCTCTGAAAACTGAAACCCCAAAGTTGGGCCACCCACCCCGGGGCCCCACCCAATCTCACAGATGTGGGAGTCTGGCTCCTTCTCTGGGGGGAGGGGGAGACGGGGAGTCAGGTAAGGGGCAGGAGGTGGGCTTCCTGAGGGGAGTCACAACACAGTGACAGCTCTTCCTCTCTCCCCTACAGGAAAATGATGACCACTGTTGTTGGCCGATTGCAGGAGGGGCTCAAAGGTTTCAGAAAACTCCAGGACTGAATACCAAGGAGAGCTGCCTCTCTCCTCTGGGCTGTGCCCCTGGAGGAGACTCCGAAATTTCCCATACTCCTGCTCCCTTGCGGATGCCCGTATGAATCCACCCCCACCCTCCAATAAAAATACCGTAGAGAATTCTGAGTGCTTCTTTGCTGTGAGGCAGAAGGCTATGGGACAGGATGGGGGTTGCGCCTTTGGGGAAGACAGGCAAGGTCTTGTCTTCAAATGAATGGGGCCATAGGTATTCATTACACTTAAAATGGGTAATAAAGGGGGCTCTGTGGAAGGCAGCAAGGGGAGGACACGGGCTAGAGCCCCGAAAAAGATCGACACAATCCCCAGCGTCCAAGGCAACTTTGATGCCCCCTCCTCCAGGAAGCCCTCCTTAACCCCCAGGTTGGGTCAAGCTTCTCCATCCGAGCGCTGCCCACTCTGGGTCATCGCTGTCTGGCGATGGGTCTGTCTCTCCTGTCGGACTGTCTGCCCCGTCACTGCTGTCCCCAGCCATAGTCCAAGCACAGGACTGGAGCATGGTACAGGGGTTCGGTGATACTTGGTGGCATAATTCTTCTCCCTCTGAAAAGAAAAAAAAAAATCCCTAAATGATACATTTTTACCAAACGCCTCTGAGGCAGACGCTGTCACCGCCCCTATTTTACAGACGAAGAAACTGAGGCGCAGAAGGCTAAAGCCGCTGATGTGATGTGACCCAGCCACCAGTGGGGAGAGGTGGGATTCGAATGAGGCTGGGTGGTGGGGGGCGGCCAGGAACGCATTCTTACTTCACTTTCCCTGTGCCTGAGTCACGGTCCCAGACTCACCCGCTACAACCACACACATACACCTGGCCATGGGCCTTATTTGCTCATCTGCAGCATATTAAAGCACACCCACGTCCCTCACTAGGTACAACTCACATGAGCATCTCGCGGTGGTTGGCAAAAGGCTATATTCTGCGCCGAGTGAATCAATCACCACCCTTTACTTGGCCATGTTTCCAGCATTTTGGAGCCAACTTATTTTTCACGCATTTTCCTAACCACCCTGCCACCCCCCCAACCCCAACCCCTGCCCTCCCTCTGCCCCCCGCAAAGCTCTCAGGTTAGAAAAGCACAGGGACAGAGAAGATGGACAGCAAGCAGTTCACGGAGTGAGTGCACCCTCCACTTTTGAAGAGAGGCTCAGACTCAGGGGCAATTAGATGAAAACCACCAAAGATACCAGTCAGCTTCTGGAGACCTGGCCGAAAGTAAGAGATTGGAAAAATGCCAGATGCTGGTGAAGACCTGCGTACCTGAGAAGCAGTACATTCTTGGGGCACCTGGGTGGCTCAGTGGGTTAAGGGTCCGACTTCAGCTCAGATCATGATCTCGTGGTTTGTGAGTTCGAGCCCCGCGTTGGGCTCTGTGCTGACAGCTCAGAGCCTGGAATCTGCTTCAGATTCTGTGTCTCCCTCTCTCTCTCCCCCTCACCTGCTCGTGCTCTGTCTCTATCAAAATAAATAGACATTAAAAAAATTTTTTTATGGTGGGAAATAAATATAACCCTCTGTACTTAATGCCCCATTTCCCCCACCCAAATCAGCCCTTCAAGCTCCTATACCCTCTTCCCACTCGGCAGCCAGGGGGATCCTGTTACAGTACAAGTCACATCACAATCTTCCTCTGCTCAGAACCCTCCTTCCACCCTCAGAGGAAAACTCCAAGATCTTATGAGAGAGGCTGTCGGCTCTGCACTAACTGGCCAGGTCACCCCTCTGCTTCTCCCCCTTCCTCCCTCGTGTGCAACTCCTCAGCTTCCTCCAACGCACTGAGCTAGCTCTTACCCCAGGGCCTTTGCATTTGCTGTTCCCCTTGCCTGGAATGTTCTCTCTGGAGATGTCCAGCTATCTGCCTGGCTCACACCTCATCTCCTTCAGGTCTCTGTTCAACAGCCACCTCCCCATCGGGGTCCCCCCCATACTTCTCTCCCAATCGCCCTACTTGTTTGCTGCCTGTGTCTCCCACTGCTGGGATGTCAAGTTCACGGAGGTTGCTTGTCTTCTTCAGTGCCTCTCCCTCCCAAGTGCCCATCACAGCGCCTGGCACACAGGGAGAGCTCGAGCAATACTTCTTTTTCTTTTTTTCTTTTTTTAGTTTATTTATTTTGAGAGAGAGAGCAGGGGGTGGGCAGAGAGAGAGAGAGAGAGAGAGAGACAGAGACAGAATCCCAAGTGCGGAATCTGACAGCATAGAGCCTGAGATCATGAGATCATGACCTGGGCTGAAGTCTGACTGACGCTCAGTGGACTGAGCCACTCAGGTGCCCCTCGAGCAATTCATCTTAAATCCCTGAATGAACATGTGTGTTCCAAAGACCAGCTAACATGTAGATGCTTGATTACCATTTGTTAACCATTCGTGAACTCATTCATTCTAATTTTTTTAAATTTTTTAATGTTCATTTATTTATTTTTGAGAGAGGTAGAGGGAAGGGCAGAGAGAGAGAAGGAGCCCTACACGGGGCTTGAACCCACGAACCACAGGATCAGGACCTGAGCCAAAACCAACAGTCAGACGCTTAACAGACTGAGCCACCCAGGCGCCCTTCATTCATTCTAATTTTGAGATTTTGTTTTAATGTTTTGAGAGAGAGAGAGCGCCAGCAGGGGAGGTGCAGTGCAGCAGAGGTGGGGGGTGGGGGGTAGACAATGGACCCGAAGCAGGCTCTGCGCTGACAGCAGAGCGCCCGATGTGGGGCTTGAACTCACCAACCACAAGATCACGACCCGAGCTGAAGTGGGACTCTCAATTGATTGAGCCACTCAGGTGCCCCTCTTTTTACACTTTATATTTAGAGCTGATACATTTGTTCTCAGGTTTACAAACTTACCATCAGGACCTCAGAGAGGAAACAGCCCTGATCACATCAAAACAAAAAACAACAAAAACCACCCAGAGAGTCCCAAGCATGTTTGTAGAAGCATTCAGACTCTGGGGCAGAGGCAGCCCATTCAGACAGCCTCACCCATGGCCCCTACTCCACACAGCTGACAGGGCAGGGATGGGGGGCTCCTGTGAGCACCTGGTTCTGGGTAGCTGGTCCGGGAGGGCTCCCTGGAGGGGGCGACACAGCACCTGAAACCCAAAAGACAATCCAGAAGTGGTCAGCGAGAACGGGGGAAGAGCGTGAGAAGCCACACGATTTTCATCCCCATGAAGGTTCACCAACAAATACATGAAGGAAAAACCGGATACAAAAGCGAATGAACGGAGCCATTTTGGAACAGTTTAGCGCGGTTCCTCAAAGCGTTCAACTGACCCACCGGCAGCCCCATTACTAGGTCTCTATCCACCCAGAACTGCACACAGGTTCACGCAAAAATGTATGCGGGGCTGTTCGTAGCAGCATTGTTCACGACAGCCAAAAGGTGGAAAGAACCCAAATGCCGATCAACTGAGGAACGATAAGCAAATCCCCATGGCGTGTGTAGACGTGAATCCATACAGTGAATACCATTCTGCCCGAAAAAGGAAGGAAGTGCCCTCACACGCCACACACCAAAGACCACGGAGTGTAGGTTTGCATTCCCATGATGCCCAGGATAGGGAAGCCACAAACACGGAAAGTCCATCGTCAGCCATTGTCCTGCTGGCCCAGGGGAAGAAGACAATGGAAATGACCCTGATGGGCTCGTGGGAGTTGCCTTTCAGGGTGATGACAATGTCCTGGAATCGGAGGCTGGTGATGGCTGCACAACTCTGCAAACCTACTAAACAACGTCGAATTGCACACTTGAAGAGGGCGAGTGTTTCGGTTTGCGAATATCTCCGTTTTTAAAAATTAACGAAAGAAGGGGCACTTGGGTGGCTCCATCGGTTAAGCGTCCGACTTCGGCTCACGGTTCATGGGTTCGAGCCCCGCGTCGGGTTCTGTGCTGACAGCCAGCTCAGAGCCTGGAGCCTGTTTCAGATTCTGTGCCTTCCTCTCTCTCTCTGTCCCTCCCCTGTTCACGCTGTCTCTCTCTCTCTCTCTCAGAAATAAAAAAAATTAACGAAAGGAGAATTTCCCGGCCAGGAAGAAGAAAGAAGAGATAATAAAGGAGGGCATGTTTCAACCATCTCGTCTGCCCCAGACTTCCCTCCCAGAACCCAGAGGTGCAGAGGTGCAGAGGAAGGAGGTGAGTGCTTAGAAAGTGCTGGAAGGGAGGCGAGTTCTGGGATTCAGGAGGGAGGTCTGGACTGGAGGAGTGGGGGGACTGATCTGGGGTCTGGTGGCCTCTTGGACACGTTGCTGCAGGCTCGGAGGTACTCTCTGCCATCCCCCAAACACATGCACTGGGGTCTCGGGGCCTGCTGTGCCCAAACCCACTCCCTCTTGGGACCTCTGTCTCTGCCCCCCATCGCCCCACTCCCAGTTGTTATTGAGCTGACTCTGAGGTCCACCCTGAACGGCCTTCAGCCTGTTCCTGTCCCCGGGATGGACAAACATTGCAACCAGCAAACAGCCCACACTGACCTTGGACCTGGGGCAGGGGTCAGAGACCTCCCCCAGGCCCACCCTGCTGCCAGCCCTGATCCAACCACCCTCCTGGCCTCTGGGCCTCAGGTAGGAGACGTGTGTCAGGGGGTGTCCTGGCTTGGCTAGATCTGAGAGAGTAGGGTTCAAATGCACCCCTCGAAATGCTGTTTGAGGAGCCATTGGTAAGTGGCCTCCCTTCCCATCCCCGAGGCTCAGTTTCCTCATCTGTAAAATGGGAATGATAGAGGAGCCCACCTCAGAGCTCTGTTGTGTTAAATCAATGAGTTCAGGCACCAAAGCCCCACTTTTGGCACCTGCTCACAAAACACAAGGTTAATCAACAGTCACTGACCTTGACCGAGCACCTCCCTGGTGTATCTGGTGCTGCTCTCGGCAGTTTACATAAATGATCTCCTTTGCTCTCTGGGGTAGGTAGTCCATGGCTCCCAGTCATGGATGAAGCAGCCGGTCCAGAGACGTTAAGCAACTCGCACCAAGTCACACAGAAGGGAAGATGCGAAGCAAACCTCTGAACCCCGACCTTGTGCTTCTCCTAATGCAATGCACGGTGGGTTTTTCTTTTTCTTTTTTCATCTTAAAAAATTTTTTTTAATGTTTATTTATTTTTGAGACAGAAACAGAGCATGAGCGGGGGAGGGGCAGAGAGAGAAAGAGACACAGTATCTGAAGCAAGCTCCAGGCTCCAAGCTGTCAGCACAGAGCCTGACGCGGGGCTCGAAACCACGAACCGTGAGATCATGACCTGAGTTGAACTCGGATGCTCAACCGACTGAGCCACCCAGTCACCCCTCTTTTTCTTTTTTCTTAAAATACGTAACAAATGTATGTATTCTTTATTCAAATACATGACATAAAATTTACCATTTTAGCCATTTTAAGGGTACAGTTGAGTGACATCAACCCCACTCACAAGTTGTGCTACCATCAGCACCCTCCATGCCTGGAACTTTCTCAACATCCCAAATAGAAATTCTAGGAGGTGTTCAGTTGTTGTTGTTTTTAATGTTTATTTATTTTGAGAGAAAGAGAGAGCATAAGTCGGGAAGGAGCAGAGAGAGAAGGAGAGAGAGAGAGAATCCCAAACAGGATCTGCATTGTCAGCGCAGAGCCCAACACGGGGCTCGAACCCACGAACTGGGAGATCACGACTTGAGCCAAAGTCAGGAGTCGGACGGAGCCGCCCACGCGCCCCTCTAGGAGGTTTTATTTTGCTGATTTTGTTAGTGAAGAACGCTGGGCACATTCATTGAGTACCTACTGTGTGCCCGAGCCCGTGTCGGGGCCCCTGGAAAGGGGTGCGTTCTCTGGCAGTGGATGGGTCAGGACCAAACTGTACAGTGAGTGCCCCTTATCTGTGGCGAAGGGACCCCAATCTCCAGTGGACACTTGAAACCACAGATAGTGAGTGCCAAACCCCAGATACACTGTCTTCTCCTCCCCGCACACACCTATGATAAAGTTCAACGTATACAATCAGACACAGTAAGAGATGAACAGCTATGACTAATAGTAAAGTAGAGCAATTACAATAATACATTGTAATAAAAGTTATGTGACCGTGATTCCCCCCCCAAACATCTTATTGTACGACGCTCACCCCTCTTCTTGTGATGATATGAGATGATAAGATGTCCCCGTGATGAGATGAAGGGCAATGACATGGACACCGTGACACAGTATTAGGTGATTATTGACCTGCTGGCATATTGTCAGGTCATCTGCCTCCAAACCTTAGTTGACCTTGGGTCACTGACACCGTGCATAAAGGGAGGGCTACTGTCTAGTTGTTCAGGTTGTGGCCAAAGTGCGGTTGTCAGAGTCTCCACATAAAAATACAGCCCCCCCACCCCCACCCTGGGGGCACCTGGGTGCTCAGTCGGTCGCTTGACCGACTCTTGGTTTCGGCTCAGGTCATGAGCTTGCAGTTCGTGAGATGGGACCCTGCTGATAGAGCGGAGCCTGCTGGGGATTCCCTCGCTCCTCTTCTCGCGGCCTCTCCCCTGCACGCATGCTCTCTCCCTCTCCCTCTCAACAGAAATAAACTTTAAAAAAATGTTTTAAAAAAAGAACAGCCTCCCGGTGAGATTTGAATTTCAGATAAATAACAAATAATTTCTAGTATAATTCCCAAATATTGCATGGGACAGACTTATACTAAAATAAGAACTTATAATTATTCTAAATTCACATGGACATCCTGTATTTTACCTGGCAAATCAGGACCAAGGAATCCAGTCCATGGTCCCCTGGCCAAGCTGTGTGCCCTGGCTTATGGCTGGGTCCTCCGAGAGAAAAAGTCTCATTTATTTCCTTCCTTCCTTCCTTTCATTTTCTTTCTTCCTAATATTGGGCCTGAGCCTGATACTGACAACCTCCTCCTACATGCACCTGGAACTTTCTCTCAGAGAGCCTCACCCAGCCTATACACGGACTCTAGGAGACAGGCACTTATTACCACCCCCACTTTACAGATGAAAACACTGAGGCCTAGAGAAGGAATTGGAGTTGCCCAGGTCACACGGTGAGAGTGTGTCTGGCCTATGGCCCAGTGCCCAAGGGGTCTTCGATATGAAAGAAATAATCATTGGGGCGCCTGGGGGCTCAGTTGTTTTGAGTGTCTGACTTTGGATCAGGTCATGATCTCTCAGTCCATGAGTTCGAGCCCCGCGTCGGGCTCTGTGCTGACTGCCAGCTCAGAGCCTGGAGCCTATTTCAGAGTCTGTGTCTCCCTCTCTCTCTGACCCTCCCCTGCTCACGCTGTCTCTCTCTCTCCTAGAAATAAATAAAAGTATTTAAAAAAAAAATCATAAACAGCCATGACCCGTGAGCACCTCCACTGACAGGCTCCTTGTTAAGACCTTTCCTTGCATCATTTCATGCAATTAAAGTCCTGCCTGAGGTAGGGATTGTGGGCCCATTTAACAGAGGAGGAAACTGAGGCCGGAAAGAGGGGCCCGCTGGTGAGGTGGAGGCAGGATTTGATTACCACTCAGCATAGGAGGCCAAAGGTCCGTCTTCCCCTGTCAGGGCCAAAGTGCTGGGAGGGTAGGAAAGAGGGAGGCCAGCAGGGGCGGGCAAGGCCTCCGCTTGTCACTGTCACCTGGGCCCCTCTCTCTCTGAAGTCCCTGCCAAGGGGCGTGGGGAGGCAGCCAAGGGAGGGCTGTGCTCCGCGCGGCCTCCCCTCCCCCAGCCTGGGGAGCAGAGCGGAGGAACAGAGAACCAGAGCCCCCAGGGATGTTGGTTCCCAGACGCAGGCCCGAGGCCCTGCCCTCCCTCTGCTTCTGCGTCCTGGTCTTGGCCTGTGTTGTGGGTGAGGAAGGAAGGGACGGGAGTGGGGACCCTGCAGCCGCGCAAGGCGTGAGCGTGACCGGCTGGCATGAGGGCTCGTAGATGCGTGTGCCTTTCTGGGAGTACGTGGCCCTGGTGGCCGCGTGGGAGGGGTGGCCGCGGGGCTGGTACAAACGACAGCGGTGCTATGTGTGTGTTGGTCGCGGCAAAGAACATGATGTCGCGGCAAAGGTGTGTGTCCGTGAATGTACATGCACACGTTTGTGTGTGCGTGTGAGTCTTTAGGGGGATTTATGCGGAGGCTTTGAGTGTGTGGACGCCGTGAGGGTGTCTGAATGGAGCCTGCCTGGGCTTGGCGCGTGCGTTTAAAATGGTAACACTTAACGTAGCGCCTCCATGTGCGAGGTGCCGCCCCAGGGGCCTTATGCGCGTTAGATGTTAGCTCCAAGTTCTCCCAGAAATCCTGGCCTTCTCCCCTTCGACAGAAGGGGAAACTGAGGTTTGGAGAGGTTCACCGTTGGCTTAGGCACCCTGCAGGTCATACGGGCATCTCTGCACCCGCGCCCGTGCGATGCCTGGGCCTGTAGGTGAGGCGTCGCCTGGTGCGTGAGCGGCGCTCAGGGAGGTGTGTGCAAGGAGGGGAAGCGCCATCGCCCCGGGGAGGAACTGAGGCACAGCCCTGCGACCTCTGTCCCTAGGGGTGGGAAGTCCTCGGAGCTCTCCCTCCACTGCCTGCAGAGGTGGTGGGGACAGCGTGGGGCTCACGGGAGGGAGGACCGAGGACCGGGGGACAGCCAGGACCGGGGGACAGCCAGACCGGGGAGTACAGGAGGCATCGGGAGGGGGACAGGAGTCAAAGACATGCGGCTACAAACTGAGGGGGAAACGCCACAGGCAGACAGAGGGGTGGCAGGAGGGGCCGTAGGCACAGAGGGTGATGAGAAATTGACCGATGGCGATGGCTAAAAGGGACACAAGTGATCAAAGGGACATAAAAGCTGAAGACCAGCAGTGACGTCAAGGGGAGCGATAGTGAGTGACCGTGAGCATGGAGGGAAGGGGAAGAGGAGGGATCCTCGGGTCCCAGCCCTCCCACGTTGCCCTCTGCTCCCACCCAGCATGCCAGCGAGGAGTGCCTGCCGCTTCCCCGAGCACCCCACCGAGCACCCCACCGGGGCTGGCGGCTAGTCCTTGGAGCCGGGTACAGGACAAGGTGCAGGAACTGGTGACCAGGGCCAGAGAGAAGTGGCAGTGGTTCTGGTGAGTGGGTGCAGCAGGGCTTGGAGAGGTACTCCTGGGGCTGAGGGGGGAGGGGCTGGGGG
>NW_027533260.1:5396138-5407529 GCF_008692635.1 Crocuta crocuta | reverse complement strand
AACTGGGGTCTGAGAGAGGAGGGGCGAGTGGGGAGGAAGGAAGCGGGGGTGGGGGGTGGGGAGAGGAGCTGGGGTGTCACAGCTCTGTCCCTCCTCCACAGGGGGCCAGAGGCTTTCCAGGGCTTCCTGCAGGCCTACTATGATGACCACCTGAAGGACCTGAATCTCCGCACCCAGGCCTGGCTCCGCAGCTCCAGAGACAGCCTTCTGAACAAGGCCCACGCCCTGTGCCCCCAGCTTCTGTGCAGGGACAGTGACACGAATTAAAGTGCTACAGCCTCCATAATAAAGCAGTGCTTCTCTGTGTCCCTGTCTTAATCCATCCCCGGTGTGGCCACCGCCAGCAGTTAATGAGTAGAGGAAGGGGCACCTGGCAAGTTGGAGGGGCCCTGAGGGGAAAGAGTCAGGGGGGTGATCCCTTCCCCCGTCCCTGGGACCCACCCTGGGCTTGTGGGGGGCATCAGGCAACTCGGTGTTTGGTAGAAGATGAAGGCTGGGGCGTAGGTGGGGCCAGCAGGTCCCCGCAGCGAGTGCCTTGGCTTCCTACTCTTGGTCTGAACCCCAAGGACCCCCAAGTCTCCACAGCACCCACCCGGCGGCCTGTATCTCCCAGAGGGAACTTTCAGAGGGGGGCTCCCTCGGGAATGATGTCACTGCTCCCTCTGCCCCACCCCTCCCCCTCTGCAGTCCTGTTGGCTCGGACTTTGGCCTAGGGGACAAGGTGGGGGTGGTGGCTGTGGTGGGGCGGTGGATCTCAAGAGCTATAAAGACCTTCTCTGCCCGCGTGGAGCTGGTGAGGACAGCCTGGCAGAGTCTGGTAAGAGGGGGCCCCGAAATGGAACAGGGGAAGGGTCAGCGGGGAGGGGGCAGAGAGAGTTAAATCAGAAACCGCGAGAGTCACGAAGTTTGTGAGATTCCTCTGTTGGAATCATAGACTTTAGAATCATAGACCGTTTCCTTGCGCTGCTGCCCTTTGGGGTCTGATCTCAACCTCATCTCCAAACTGAAGATGACAACACGACCTGGGAACTGTGTGTTCTGAGCCGAGCGCCTCTGTCCTAGGGTTGGGGTGGAGGTAGACGGATGCATGTAGAATGGGACCCAGGCATCGGAAACATACTCATCCAGGGGTGGGCCCTTAACTAAGCCTGGGACTCCGCAGACTGGGTCTTAGCATAAATGTCACCTTCTTTAAGGCTTTCCTGGGCTCCGTGACACACCCTCCCCCCTCCAGAGCACTTAACCGTCATACGACAGGCGGTGTATTTTATTCATTTAATATTGCCGTTTGTGTTTCTCTCTCACATCGGCGTCATAGAGGCAAGGCTCTTGCTGTGGTCACAGCTGGGCCCCAGAACTGTGTTTGGTACCCAGTAGGTGCTCAAGAAATGCTTCCTGAGTGAATGAAGGGATGTTAGAATTAAGGTGTTAAAATCAGGAGGAGAATCATAAAATGTTAGACGATGAGCCCCAAGCCAATGTATTAGCACCTGAACTCAGCTGGGGAGGCGGAGAAGGGAAGCCCAGCCCCTTCTCCTAGCGTTTCCGGGGGTGGGAGGGGGGACGCCAGGACTAGACGTCACCAGGGGCCCCGCCCCACAGCCTCCTCAGTGTTCCAGGTCTTCCGAAGCCATGGGCACCCGATACCTCCTGGTTCTGTTTCTTGTCCTCCTGATACCGACATGTGGTGAGTGTGGTCGGGAGGGAGCGGAGGGTCTGTGATGGGGATGAGATGATCTTCCCAGCCCAGTTCTCCTCACCTGGCCTGGCCCCACCCCCGCCCCCCTTCTTCCCTGCCTGATTCTCCCCTCCTGCTGGTTCCTCAGCTCTCCCAATGCGCTCTCCCTCTGCAGAGGTCCAGGGGGCCGACATGGCCCAACAGGATGAAGTCACCAGTGCCCCCCTGCTCACCCAGATGCAGGAATCACTCTATAGCTACTGGGACTCGGCCAAAGCGGCCGCCCAAGACCTGTACAAGAAGACATACCTGACCACCATGGATGAGAAAATCAGGTATCAACAGCTCCCTCCCCGCCGTTGGAACCCCGGATTCTGAGACCCCAGCCTTTTCTTGCTCAGCCCTGGGGCCCGGGACCCCAGGCTCCTCCCTGCTCAGAGCTTCTGTCCTTTCTCCCCAGGCACATGTACAGCACAAGCACAGCAGCTGTGAGAATTTACACAGGGATTTTCACTGACCAGATATATTCTATGTTGAGTGGAGACTCATAACATCTGGGCCCTGACTGTGGGGGAGGGGAGAGCCCAGACCCCACAACCCCTCGGCTCCCGAGACTGACCCCTCACTTCTTTGCAGCTCTCGGCATCCTGCTCCCAGTGCTCGCCTGACTTCTTATAAATAAATTAAAAAAAAAAAAGCCATTTATTTTCTTCCATGTGGTTGCATCTCAAAGACTTTAGAGGACCAAGATGGCAGCACCGATTCAGTCCAGCCAATAGTTAGCGAGTGCCCACTGGACGTAGGTAGCCCTAACTAGGTCAGCGGGGGTAAAGAGGTGAATAGTAACAATGGATCATCACACTAACAACATTAGAGACTGTCCCTCGCCAAGGTCTGGCTTTCTCACAGGCAAAACGACGAACCATGAACTGCAGTGGCCTCTGGCCATGTCTAGGCCCTGGACTGATTTAAATGTGCATCACAGTGAGGTGTCCAGTGGTCCTGTGACCGAGGTGCGTAGACGTCACTGCTGAGCACAGGAAGTCAGTGCCCAGCTTGGCTGGGACCCAAGAGAATGGATCTGCAAGAGCCGTGCCCAGTGACAATTCCTATACGCTTGTCAAGCATCTATTTATTGAGACCCTGCTAGGCTGGGGGGACACTGCCGGGGAAAGGCAGAGTCCTGCCCCCTGTGGCCTCTCCAAAAGCTATTTATTGGTTCCTGGCCCAATTCCACTCAGCTTTAGTGATGATAGCTTTGTGGTATGTTTTCTTAGCTGCTCTCTCCTTATTAACAAAAGCAATAACATTTCCTGAGCTCCCGCTCAGGGTCAGAAGCTCTATTCCATCTGTCTTGAAGCCACAAACGGAGAGGCTGGTGGTGGGGGGTGGGGAGAAGGCAGAGGAGGAGCAGGGCGACCAAAGGAGAAGATGACTTCAGACAGCATTATGTGCAATGAAGAAAAGAAGAAGTGAGGGGATCAAGGCCCTGGGTGCAGCCCTCTGAGGTAGCCCAGTCCTGGCTGGGCTGGTCACACGGAGGATGCATCACAGTGCAGTGGTTTGGGGCTGTTGATGCCGGAAATTGGGGGGTGTGGAGGAGGGCACTGGCTCGGACCCCCAGGTCCACCCCGTGCAGTTAGTGGTTGGGAAATGGTATCTGGGCAGTGAAAAATCGCAGGCAAAAAACACAGGGCGTACAAGTAAGAACAGAGGTGGTACAGTCCAGGAGGCCAGTGCTGGGGCCCCTGGGTAGAGGGCTGGGGGCCTGGATTTCTGGGTCCTGAGGGAGTAGAGTGTGGTCCTGGGCCCCCAAGTCCCAGGGGTGGGGCTGCTGCCTCCAAGGATCCAGGGCCTCTGTTTCTCCCAATCTGATTGCCATTAACATCCAGCCAGTCTTTCAGCGCTCCTGGGGCAGTTTTCCCAGGTCCTGAAGATGGGCAGCTGTGAGTCTAGTAGAAAACAGGGGCCTTAGGGAGGGATTGTGGGAAATGCCCCCAAGTCCCCAGGGCCTGGGAAGAGCTGAGGCTGCCAAACCCAGGGCGTGATGGGGAGGGGGGACCCTAGAGCAACAATCCCCGCTCTGTCCACTTGTTTCCCACGGACTCAAGCCAAACCAAACCACTGCCCAGGCCAGTTCTGCTTCCAACCAATCCTGGTGCCCTTCCCAGATTCCTCCTTCCTTTCTCAAGCCTCCACCCCAGTCTCACTGCCCTAGGATCCCGGAGTCCAGGCCCCTAGCCTCCTCTTGCCTCACAACGCAGGAGTCTGGAACCCCCGACTTCTCCCTCAGACTCCGGAGTCTGGACCCCCACCCCATTTTCCTCAGGATCCGAAAGGTCAGGGCTCCCGCTCTTTTCCCTTAGAACCTGAAATCACGGCCTCTGGTTGGTGTCGGGCGTCCCCTAGTGGAGGGCAGAGTGATTCAATGAGCAGTTCATAGAAACGGAACTTACTGGTCACTCAACAGAAAAGGGGGGAGGCTTTGCTAAGGTCACAGCAGGAGCAGGGAAGGGGCAGGGGGAGGGGTGAACAGAGGCTCCGGAGTGGACTCTGTGCTGACAGCAGAGAGCCTGATGCGGGGCTCGAACCCGCGAACCGTGAGATCATGACCTGAGCCGAGGTTGGATGCTCAACCAACTGAGCCACCTAGGTGCCCCTAATTTTGCACTTTTTAAAAAAAATTTTTTTAAATGTTTTTTTATTTATTTCTAGGAAAGAGAGAGAGACAGCGTGAGCAGGGGAGGGTCAGAGAGAGAGGGAGTCACAGACTGAAACAGGCTCCAGGCTCTGAGCTGGCAGTCAGCACAGTGCCCGACGCAGGGCTCGAACCCACGAACCGCGAGATCATGACCTAAGCGAAAGTCGGATACTTAACCGACTAAGCCACCCAGGCGCCCCTAATTTTGCACTTTTGAAAAAGAGGCAGGCAACTCTCAGCCTGCCTCATGTCTGGCAGACTCAGTGAATATGTTCATTTCATCCCTAGACTGCCTCTACAGTTTTACAGAATCGTTCTAACTATTCTTGTTATATGTGAGAGCAGCAGACTGGGCAAGGTGTTCTCTAAGGCTCCTTCTTGCCCCAGTGTTGGTCCTCAGAGGTGTGTCATCAACCTTCTGCACGCAGCCTTGCACTTAGCAACCATCCCCTGGGGCAGTGCTGGAGGCAGAGTAGTGACCTTGGATGTCTGGGGCTTCCCCGCCCACGCCCGCGGGCAAGGCACACCACACCCATCCCTGACAGTGATAACACAAAATGGGCAGGGGTGGAGCTGGGGAGTCCTGGGATCTGCCTGGGGGCCAGGGAGGGTTTCCTGGAGGAGGTGACGTTACTACTGGGCTGGGACCAAGAGGATAGAGAAGGAAGTAAACAGTAAAATGAGAACTAAATTAATTGGAGAATCCCAGTGCAAAGCCTACGCTCCCTTCCGGGTAACATGCAAGGTTCATAATAACAGTGCAGAACATTGATCACTTACTACGCGAGGTGTGTGTGTGTGAGGTGCTTTCCATTAGTGATCGTGTCACTAGGTCTTTGCAAAAAGCCGGTGGGGCAAAAGCGGGAGGGAAACGCTTAGTTCATAAAAGAGAAACTGAGGCTCAAAGAGATCTGTCACTTGTCTGGAGTCAATTAAAAGGTCAGTAGCACACCCAGAGTTTAAACTCCGGTCATACCTCCACTCTATTCATACGGAAGGCTTAACAGCCGCTGACAGACTTCTGTTCTTTCCCATCCTCCATACCACCCTCCCCAGACCAGGGGTCACTCAACCCGTGTACAGGCTTGTAACTGTACAAAGACACATAGCTAAGAAAAAGGATGACGTTCTAAGAGTCCTTGAAGGCGAGTCCAGAGTTGCGAAATTGCTAGAAAGCAAAGACCACTCTGGGACCGCGCGTTGCGGGCTAAACTAGATGGCCTGAAGGGTCGGGGAGGGAATGACAGGGTCCGATTGGAAGGTGTGGTGGCCGTGAGGACCCTGAAACAGTAGCCCTGAATGCACAGAAAAATTACAACCTAAGGGGACCTGGAGGAAAAGGCTGCTTTAGGAAGAGGAGTCTGCAGTCGACGACCCTGACCCACGGCTCGCCCTCTGAGTCTCGGTACGGCGGCCACGGAGGTTCCTGGAGCACAGGAAGGGCGCGCTTTGAACAGAACTTTTCGAGGGCTAACGGTGGCCGGAAAAGCTCAAGAAACACGAAAACGGCAACGACTCGAAGAATCGGCGGGGCGAGGCGGGCAGGGTGGCCTGCAAGGCTCGTACAAATGGAAGACGCAGATTTACTCGGGGAGGCAAAGGGAACGGAGCCCGTCGGAGGCTCACAGGCTGGCCGAGAAGGTTCGGGCTTTCCAAGCAGNGTCAGGGAGGGAGGCCGAGAGGGGCCTGAGGGGTTGTTTCCCACCCGGGGGGCCTCCCACGGGGCGTGTCCTGCCCCCTTTCGCGGAATCCCGTGCACTGGGGGCTCGTTGCCCAGAGGGACCTTGAGTACCGGGCCCTGGCGGGCCGGGCAGTCCTGGAGGCCGGACAGTGCGGGGAGCGGGGCCCTCTTGCACGCCGGGTCCTCTGCCGGCTCGCGCTGGGCTGCCACCAGGCTCACTGCTCGAGCCGGGAGACAGTGGCGCGGAGGGGCGCAGACTTAGACCCAGGCGCCCTGGTTCCCGACACCGCGAGTCAAGCTCTAAGACCGTTCTTGAAGTGGACGGGCATTTAGAGTCTCCCTCGCAGTGCCTGAGATGTGGGCAGCGATTGATTAATTGGGAGTTTTCTAGCTCTGGGGAAGTCAGGTGATGATCGTGGGTAAGGGCACGGGCGGTGGAGACCGACGGACAGACCCACCTTACAGACGGGAATCAAGGAAGACCGAAACTAAGGCGCTTGCAGAAGGTCACCCAGGTTGGGTTTGGGATCTAGTCCATGTAGCAGCTCCCAGACATTGCTGACCCAGGGTAGTCAGCATTGGGAAGGGTGTGCTTTCAGCATAAGCTAACCCTACGGGGTAGTTGGCCCAGGTGCTGATGACTTCTTGACCCATTGCTGTTTCAACTAAACTGAAGGTGCAGAACATACTAGTTCAGGCATCCACCCTTCAGGCATTTAGGGAATGGATGGAGTGACAGCAAGGTGCTGTCGACCCACCCACTGGGATGTCACTGACATGTGGGAGGCAGCACCGGGGAGAGGAGGTGCAGGTTGAGAGGGAAGAATGAAGCTGACTTTCCATGTGACCTTGGACAAGTTCCTTGCCTTCTCTGAGCCTTCATTTCTCCAGTGATAAGTGGAGGGGTTGCACAGGGTGGCCGGCCGTGTGGTGGGTCACAAAGAAGGTTCCAGCCAGGACCCTGCCTTCAGTGGACTGGGAGAGAAGATGGACACGTAAAGAATTATAATCCTGAATGACCAGGGTGGCAACAAGAGTGTGTCAGGGACTGAGGGAGCCCAGTGGAGAAGTAAATAATATCACCTGGGAAGGCCACCAGGGTGAGATTTGGTGACAGAGCCCGACATAACCTGGTTCAGCATCTGCAACCAGGGCCTGGCCTGGGGGCAGCCTCAGAAGATATTTGTTGAGTTAACTCTAGAATGAAGACTCAGTCCCTGTCATCAGGGGTTTCCCAGCCTTGCTCAAAACTCTTTTCCCGCCTCTTGAGTTTCTGCTGGTTACTGGATCGGGGGTGGTCGGAGAGACCAGACTCAGGTTCCCCTGATTGTAATGTTTCAGGAACCCCCCCCCCGCTCCGACTTTTGTTTTGTGCCACCTCTGCTTAAAACCTTTCAAGATTTCTTCCTTTGCCTTCAAGGTAAAGTACAGATTCTTTAGTAGATCAAGGCCTTGTGTGACCTGAACTTTCTTCAGACTAGGTAGACTAGGATTTCTCAGCCTCGGCACTGTTGACGTTTTGGGTCGGTTAATTGTGTGTTGCGGGGGGCTGTCCCACGCATTGTAGGGTGTTTAGCAGCATCCCTGGCCTCTACGCTAGATGTCAGTGGCACACATA
This sequence comes from Crocuta crocuta, assembly GCF_008692635.1. NCBI lineage: Eukaryota > Metazoa > Chordata > Mammalia > Carnivora > Hyaenidae > Crocuta > Crocuta crocuta. The sequence goes on along the minus strand of NW_027533260.1, from coordinate 5,399,851 downwards.
CCTCTTCCCAGTCGTGGCTATCACAAATGTCCCAAACGTTGCTAAGGGTCCCCTGGGGGGCAGGTGCGAAATCACCCCTGCTGAGAACCACCGGATGAGTGGGCCGTCAGCCACTGTGAAGCTCTTATTTCCAGCAATGTGCCTTCTGGCCCGTGCACAAACTTCTCCCCTCTTTACCGGATTGCTCCTTACCAGTTCTGTCCATCACACATGCTTCCTCCCCTAGGAAGCCCTCTCTGACGCTCTCAGACTGGGTCAGGGTCCCACAGCCCCCCGGGGCTCCCCTGTCCCAGCCCTGCCCACTCTGGGTTGCACCGTCTGCCTGTCTCTTCCCCTGGACTGGAGCCCTTGGAGGGCAGGACACTGTGTCCCCTGCACCACCCAGCTCGGGACCCGGCCCAGAGCAGGTGCTCAGTGTTTGTAGAGTGAACAGGTTTTGAGGCAGAGGCTGGGCTGAGATGGAGTTCCATGGTGAGGATGCGCTTGAAAGCCTGTCTTCACACTCCCAGCCCAGCCTCGTGGTCTCAGCTGCTTCTGGGCCCCTAAGCCAGTGTTTCAGGGGATTGTGTGAGGTTGGGCATGTGGGGCCCAGAGGAGGAAGTGTGTCTTAGTCACCACTGTGTCCACAGCCATTGCACCCTCCCCAGGCCTGTGGGCGCAGCACCCAGTGGGTGGACCCTCGGCAGTGTCACGCTCCTGCCAGCCTGCTCTTCCAGCCAGAGGCTCGGACACGGCCCAGAGCCCTGCCCCTCGTTCCTTTAGCTAATGTACACTGAGTCCCCACTGCTTACGAGGTTCCGTGCTAATGCCGGGGATACAGCTGAGGCCAGAACGGAGTCCCTGCCCTCTAGGAGCCCATGTTCTCTCTAAGGGTCGGGGTGGGGGGGTGGACGAATGGACAGGAATACAATAAATAGAGCAGGTCAGATGGTGATAAGTCCCACGGACAGAGTAAAGCTGGAGAAGGGGCTAGGAGGTGAGGGGTGGGTAAGAGGGTTGCAATTTACACAAGGTAGTCTGGGAAGGCCTCTCTGAGGAGGTGACATTTGAACAAAGACTTGAAGAAGATGAGGGAGGGAGGCATGCAGATACAGGGTCGGGGAAAGCCCCTCAGGTAAAGGGAACTGCCAGTGCAAAGGCCCTGAGGTGGGAGGTACCTGGCCCTATGAAGGAACAGCAAGAAGGCCTTGTGGCTGGGCCCAGTGAATGAGAGTAGAGAGGCAGGGAGCAGCCAGATCAGACCAGTGGTTTTTGGTCCAGTTTTGCAATCGTGCAGCACAGCCATCGCCGCCGTCAGGTCTCCATCCACTCAGAGCGTTCTAGTTCCCTCTTGCAGCCACTCTCTGCCCCCAGCTGGGCTCCTTTTTATTGCTGAGTAGCATTCCACTGTATGGATACACCAGCTTCATTCACCGATGGGGAGGGGCGTTCGGGTTGTCTCTGGCTATTACAGATAAGGCTCCTCTTCTCCTGTGAACATTTGTGTGTAAGCTTTCCCACGTGTGTGTGTGTTCTTCTTTCTCTTGGGTCGAGACCGAGTAGTGGGGCTGCTGGTTTGTACGGCAGGTGCCCGCGTCGCCTTTTAATTCTCTGCTGCACCTTTCAAAGCCGCGACCCCATTCCCCCACTGGTGGTCCACAGCCGGTCTGGTTCTCTCCGCGCCCTCGCCGACACTTGTGATTGTCTGGCATTTGGACTGTGGCCGGCATAGCGACGTGGCACCTACCTGCAGTTCTCATCTGCCTTTCCCCGGGACGCCTTCCGGCCTACTTGTCCCCCAGTGGGGGTACGAGAACAGACCTTGGAGTCGGCCAGACATGGGTTCAAATCCCTGCCTGGCTTCAGCTTCTGTTTCTGGACCCCGAGAATGGGCGCAGACCTGCCAGAAACACACACGTGGCCCCCAGCGCTCCCGGGAACGAGGCTAGCCCTGAATGAGGGGGCCCCATGCCTGACTCTGACCTTGCCTGCCCCCAGCCAGCCCCTTCCGTGAACCTGTGCTCCCAGCATGCCCTCCACCCAGATGTCAAAGGTAGCTCCTCAGACAGGCCCCGACCACCTAATCCAGAGTGGGTCCCCGTCCCCACCCCAGGAGCCATCATCTGCCCCTGCTTAGTTCCTCCAGAGCATGTTTGTTTCCCGTTTACCAGCTTGAATGAAGCTGTTGACTGTTCGGTGGGTGTGTTTTCTCTCCAGACCCTGAGCTCCAGGAGGGCAGGGCCCAGAGCCGGGCGGCTACCGCCTAGCCCCGGGCCTGGTGCACAGTAGGTGCTCGGGAAATCTATTCTTCAACACATGAGGGAAATCTTTTCTGTCTAAAACATACCAGTATGTTCACACCCTGGCCCTTGGGTCAGAGAGGGGAAGTGACGTGCCCAAGATCTCACAGTCAGGAGCCGCCGGACCCTAGAGTCATGGGGGGTGGGGCAGCTGGGCAGTGGAGGCCTAGAAGGGAGTAGGTAGGTTTGGGGCGCCTGGGTGATCGCAGCAAGCCCTTCAGAGAACACGTGTTGATTCCACAGGTGTTTATTGAGCCCCTGCTCTATGCTGGGCAGTGCTCCTGCCTAACGGTGACCGTGACAGTCCTGGTCCTGCCTCTTGAAGGCTGAGCAGTGAGGGGACAGAGCTGGGAGGAGGAAGAGAACGGGATCTGGGAGCCAGCAGGTGCAAAGGAGAGAGGCGGGAAGACTTCCCCACGGCGGGCCCTTCCCGCCACGGAATTCTCTGCTTCTGAGCCTCTGGTTTAGAGTGAAGATTGCTCTAGGAAAGCCCCGCCTGACCCCCCGCTTGGCATCGTGCTGCCCTTTCTCTTCCTGAGCCACCCAGACAAGTGGGTGAGCCTCCCTGAGCCTCCATTTGCCCAGCTGCTGATGGAGATATTCGTGGTTGTGGCTTCACGGGGTAGCGCGTGCTACCTTTGTGGCCCACGCCTCCGTGGTGGCTCACAGTGGCCTGGCTCATGCTCTGCCTGTGTTTTCCTGTGTCTGTCCCCTGCTGGCTCCGGAGCCCCTGGAGGGACAGGGCCCCACGCGGGGCCGGCCATAGAGGAGGCCTTCGGTACTGTTTGCCCAGGGAAGAACCTCTTCGATAACCCCAAGCCTTCTGGGACCTGGCACTTGGCACCGTTCTGCATTGTCCCTTGCATCCTGGGCCCTGGCTTCAGGGAGCAGTGGACAGTCCTCAGAGTCAGATAGCATCTCTCCCCTTCATTTCTGTAGCAGCTGCTCCCCTCACTCTCTCCTCTGCGTCGTCTCTTTGTTATGTCTTAAGTCTTAGCTCCAAGGTTACTTCCTCCAGGAAGCCCTCCCTGACCCCTAGGCTGGACCCAATGCCCCCTCCGGCTTCCTGTATCCCAGCGCTGTCTACTCTGGATCATCCCTCTCCAGGGACTGTTTAGCTCCCCCGCTGGACTGCGACTCCCTAGGAGGGCAGCACAGGACTGTCTCGGTCACCTCTGTGTCACCAGCACAGAGTAGCTTTGGGGGAAGTGTTTCTGTCTTGAAGGAACAAGACCGACCATCCTTCCTGGGTGATTTTACTCACCATTTCTCCAGGTATTGATCAAGCATCTGCTCCGCGCTCAGCTCCGTGCCAGGCCTGGGCATGCGTGGTGCTTACGACAGCCGCCGGGCTTCAGAGGACACCCTCCCTCCTCACCCCAGTCTCTGTTTCCTGCAGGTGACCAGCAATGGCAGCATCGGGAGGGACCCGCC
>NW_027533260.1:5374429-5396106 GCF_008692635.1 Crocuta crocuta | reverse complement strand
GGGCCCCCCGGCGGAGACCCAGCCCCAGAACCCACCGGCCCAGCCAGCCCCCAACGCCTGGCAAGTCATCAAAGGAGTGCTGTTCAGGTGAGCAGGTGGGGGTCAGCTTTGTTCATTGAAGAAAATGCAAATAAAAACAGAAAGAGGAAAAAAAAAAGCCACTGGGGATGAGAATTGGTAGTGATGCTTTTCTTTTTTTAATACAGCTAGAGGGTTTTTTTCATTGCGGTAAAATGAAATGATTGAGCCAGCCAGGTGCCCCTGAAATATACTATATGGAATTGCTAGGGCTGCTGTAACAAATAGCTCAGACTGGGGGCGAGGGGGTGTAAGCAACAGAAAGGTATTTCCTCACAGCTCTTGAGGCTGTAAGTCTGAGATCAAGGTGCCAGCCTGGCACAGGTTTCTTCCAGGGTCTGGCCCGTAGATGGCCATCCTCCGTGTGCCCGCGTGTCTGTGTCCTGGTCTCCTCTTCTTATAAGGACACCGGTCCTGTTGGATTGGGGTCTACCCCAGTGGCATCACTTTGCTTCCGTCAGCTCATTGAAGGCTGGACCTCCCGTACAGTCGCTGAGGGTGACCGTACTCAGGGCTAGAACTTCAACGTAGGAAGTGGGGGGCGGGGCCGCCGTTTAGCCACAGCAGCACATAAAATTTGCCAGTGCGCCACCAGGCAGCCTCCACCACCACGTCCTCTCCCCGGAGCGAACCTCTGTATCCGTTAAGCACGAACCCCCCTGTGTAACCACCCCTGGCACCCAGCATGTATACTTTCCGTCTCTCTGAACTTGACTGTTGCACCTAGCACATTGACGTGGGGTCATGCAGGCTGTGTCCCTCTGTGCCTGGCTGGTGGTGACCTTTTTATGTGTGCATTCATGTGGCCAGCTCCTGGGTGGTGGGAGCACAGGGCTTTCCTTCCGGAAACCTGGCCTGTGACTGAGGCCCTGGGGGGAGGCTGGGTGGAAGCAGGGAGATCCCCCTGGGGCTGAGTTCTGTGCCTGTCACCTAGACCTGGTGACAGCATCCCTTCTCTGCTCTGGGCCCTCTTTGCCCATCTGCAAACGTTTCTTTTTCTTTCGGAGGTATTGTAGCAAAATGTTTGAGAGACAGGCCAGGCATTTAGGCAGGCACTTTCTCTCCTTGTCAACTATAAGGAATTCCATGGCAGAGTTGTTTATTTAACTTGTTATTAAGGTTTACATATTTTTTTAATGTTTCTATTTATTTTTAAGAGGGGTGGGTGCGAGTGGGGCAGGGGCAGAGAGAGAGAGGGAGACACAGAATCTGAAGCAGCCTCCAGGCTCTGAGCTAGATGTCAGCACAGAGCCTGATGCGGGGCTCAAACTCGTGAACCGCAAGATCATGACCTGAGCCGAAGTTGGACGCTCAGCCAACTGAGCCTCCCAGGCACCCCCGTTGTTAAGATTTCATTTAAATTTGGGTTTGGTAACAGACGATGTAATACTAGTTTCAGGTGTACGATCTAGGGATTCCCAGCTTCATGCAACACCCAGAGCTCATGGAGTCAGGTGCACTCCTTAATCCCCATCACCCGTTTCCCTCTGCCCCACCCACCTCCCCATCAGTTTGTTTTCTAGAATTAAGACTCTTTCTTGGTTTATCTCTCTCTCTTTTTCCGCCTCTTTACTTGTTTGTTTTGTTTCTTAAATTCCACATACGAGTGAAACCTTACGGTATTTGCCCTTCTCTGACGTTCTTTGCTTAGCATTATGCTCTATAGCTCCACATCGCTGCAAATGGCAAGACTTGGTTCTTTTTTTATGTCTAGATAATATTCCGGCTATATGTATATATATCTCGCGTCTTCTTTATCCACTTACCTGTCGATGGGCACAGGGGCTGCTTCCCTAATTTGGCTATTGTAAATAATGCTGCTTTGAACATCGGGATGCACGTGTCCCTTTGAATTAGCATATTTGTGTTTGGGGGGTAGAAACTCACTAGCGCGGTTACTGGGAGGTAGGGCCGTCCGTGATGTTCTCCACAGCAGCTGCACCAGTGTGCGTTCCGCCAGCGGTGCACTGAGGGTTCCTGTCCCCACGTCCTCCCCTGGGCTAGTACGTCCTCACGTGCCTGTGGCCTGCTGCAAGGGAGCCTGGGAAGTGTGGTCTTTCTTCTGGGAGGCCGAGCGCCCTGTGGAAAGCTGGGGTTCTGTTCCTGGGGGGGGCGGGCGGAGAGGGTGGTCGGGCCGGTCAGCTGCTGGTGTCCCCCCGGCCGCCTTGCTCGGCTTCTCCTCCAAACTCGTTCTCAGTACGCGCTTCCTGTAGAAAGTAAATTCAGACAGCACAGATGGCCGAGAAAGAGGAAAGTGACACAGAAGCGCGTGAGGGCTGGTGGCCGGCCTGTAAACGCACGCCTGCGCTTTGCCTCAAGTGAGAGTGCGTGAAGATGCTCACAGACAGTTGTTCGAAAGAGAGAAAAATGGGGAGCAGCCAGCTTGTCCCGACTAGTGGATGGGCTGCTGAAACGGGGAGGGGGCGGGACCGTCCTCTTGTGCCCGCGCTTCCGCTCAGAGCACGGTTACCGGCGGCTCCCAGGTCCTGCGAGGTTGCCGTGAGGTCCGTGTGGACGGGGCCCTGGGAGCCGGCACCCGCTCAGAACCGGCTGGGGTGCTTTTGTGCCTGAGTGTTAAGAACTTAGGTCACATAAAGAGAAACAGCTTAAAAAAAAAGCTCACAATCTCAGACACAGTCACCAGTCACATTTTGGGGTGGGACAGGCCCGCCTGTCTGGTGGCCTCTGAGAATGTCACCCAGGATGCGGAGAGGCTGTGCAGGAAGGAAATTCCCCACCATTCCACCCAGACACCGGGGCGCCATCCGGCCTGTGCACCCAGGCTTCTGGCACCGTGGCCTCCGTTCTCTCCCCCGCTTCTCCGTTCCACTCTTCCCCGCCGGTCCGGTAAGGACCTCGAATTTTCTTACGGATCAGTTTCCTTTTTGCATGCTTCAAGCAGCTGTGAATAAAGATTATTTTTATCTTTCCCTTCACTTTTACATAAGAGTAGCCTATTTTCCCCAGTTCTGCACCTTGATTTTTTTCATTAACAACATATCTTAGATCTCTCCACATCAGTGCATAAGGCTGCTTCCTTCAGATAGACATTTTTAATACGGTCATAGCTTAGGCTCATTTCTGTCCTTAGAACCAGGCAGCACCAAACATTAGCTGGGGTGGGTGCCAGGAGACCATCGTCTGGAATTCTTTTTCTTTCTTTCTTTCTTTCTTCTTTTTTAATGTTTATTTATTTTTGAGAGACAGAGACAGAGATTGAGCAGGGGAGGGGCAGAGAGAGAGGGAGACACAGAATCCGAAGCAGGCTCCAGGCGCCTAGCCGTCGGCACAGAGCTGGATGCGGGGCTCGAACCCACAAATGGTGAGATCGTGACCTGAGCCGAAGTCGGACACTTAACTGACTGAGCCACCCAGGCGCCCCTCAACTGGGATTCTTAAGGTGGGGTTCAGGGTTCGCTTTCAGGGGTCCGTGAACTCTTCAAAGCTGTGAGCAGATTGCGCAAGAAGGGACTTTTTGGGGGAGAGTGGAGTCCAGGGTTCAGCGCATCTCCACTTTATGCCAATGGTTGCCCGGAGTGGGGGATGGGATGGGCACCGCGTGGGTAAGTGGACGGGGCGGAGAGTTTTCATTCTGTGTCTTTTCTTGTCCTTACCACTGTTCTGGACCCGTGAACGTAGGGTACCGATGTGGGTGGGAGAGGAGATGTGCCGTCTCTTTTAGTTGCTTCCTCCGCTAGGCTGCAAAGCGCCCAGTGCACGCCAGTCCCCTCCGGGCTGATCGTCGTAGGGCAGGGCTTCCTGGGCTGGGATGTGGGGACGGAGCTGTCTGAGAGGACCCACAAACCGAGGGTGTACAGGGACACACAGGTGCTCTTCCGGAGACTGGGGAACCCTACAACGCCGGTCCGGCCTGCTTCCGGGGGGACCCACAGCCCGGAGGGGCGGCGCTCCTGCAGAGCGCACGCTGAGCCAGGGCAGAGCTGCCTGGGGCGTCCCTGCTCCCGCACTCTCCCTCCACATGTTTACTAAAGTGGGAGCCTCTCCTGGAGGTGGAGGGCTCCCCAGAGACTGCTGGTTCCAGACCTTCCGCAGCCCTGTGCGTCAGGGACTTCGGAGGCCGCAGGTGGCCCAGCTGGGCCGTGACCCCTGAGACCCCAGACCCCAGGGCACCATAGCTGGTACAGGCAGAGACAGGCCCCTGTGCCCGACCGTACCCTTGCGTGGGGTTTGGGGCCCACCCACCATAGAATCCCCTCAGAGTAGTTTTCCATTCCGAAGAGTATTGTCTGCCTTTTTCTTGTGATGAGACTAATAACAGTAACACTTTTATTTTTTTTTAGTTTTTTTTAATGTCTTTTTTTTTAATGTTTTATTTATTTCTGAGAGAGAGACACACACAGCGTGATCAGGGGAGGGTCAGAGACAGAGGGAGACACCGAATCCAAAGAAGCTCCAGGCTCTGAGCTGTCAGCACAGAGCCCGATGTGGGGCTCGAACCCATGAACCGCAAGATCATGACCCGAATCGAAGTCAGATGCTTAACCGACGGAGCCACCTAGGTGCCCCAACAGTTAACACTTTTAAAGTACTTACCGGGCGTGTATCAGGCTTCGTTCTAGATGATGTCCATATAGCGTGAGTGTGCCTGCATACATACTTACAGACGTATACAGGTACAGGGCTATATGCATATGCATTGAATGTTATAAACAACCCTACCAGGTAGGAGGTATTATTATCCCTGCATTAACTGTTGAGGAGACAGGCTCAGAGAGGTTGAGGCTTGCCTGAGGTCACACAGTTGGTAAGATGCAGCGCTGGGCTTCAGGTCCAGGTATTGCAGACTAGAGGCTGAGCACTTAGCCTCTGCTGTATTGCTTTTCGTACCTGTAATTAATAAGTTCCTGTCATTTAATAATGACACAGTGGCAGGTGTCTGAGAGACCTGGGTTCACACAACTTTTTTACAAGTTGTTTATTTCTCTCTCACATATTATTCTGGACGTAGGCAGACCAGGATTCTGTCGTCTTCTGCAGCCCAGATTCCTTCCTACTTTCTGTTTCACCATCAATAGGTTTTGCCCCTTATCTGCATGGCCTAAAATGGCTGCTGAAGATCCAGCCATCACATCCATCTTCTAGGAGGGAAAAATAAATTTAGGAGGCATGTTCTTTCTCTTTAAGGACCCTCCTCCAGAGCGCAGCACAATCCGCGGTGTTTACATTTTATTGGCCAGGACTTCACCTTCTGTGCTTTGCTAGCTGTAAGCGAGGCTAGAATTATAGTCTTCATTTAGGAGTTCTCTCTTTGGAACAAAAGGGGAAGACAGATATTGGGAAACAGCTAGCAATCTGCTATAGTTTTGTTTGAGGCTTTTCTTTTGTTCATTAAAAGACNCTCTCTCTCTCTCTCTCTCTGTCAAAAATAAATAAACATTTTAAAAATTTTTCAAAAAGAAAAGACTAAAGAAGAAAGTAAAAATCACCTAAGGATAACCTTAGTTCATCATTACCATATTGGTAGCGATCCTTTTACTCATCGGTTCATATATTTATATGGGTTTTTTTTGTTTGTTTTTTTAAGTAGGCTGTTCTCCCAACATGAGGCTTGAACTCATAACCCTGAGATCAGGAGTCACACACTCCACAGACTGAGCCAGCCAGGCGCCCCTGGGTTTTTTATTCAGCATTTTTAAGGCAGTACTGTGTTTTGTGGCTTATTGTTTTGTCTTTGTACACCTCCCCCTACTCTCCCAAACCAGGAAATCTATGTGCAAGTCTGATGTGTATCATTTCATACCTTTTCTCTGTTTTTATTTCAATTTAAATGGGTTAAATAAATGGTTGGGGGGGGAGGGTTGGGGTGAGTGTGGTTTTGGTTGTGTTTTGTTTTGTTTTTTTGTTAAGTACACCCAATGTGGGGTTAGAGCTCACAGTCCTGAGATGAAGAGTTGCATGGTTTTCTTTTTTTATTAAAAAAAATTTTTTTTAATGTTTTATTTATTTCTGAGAGAGAGAGACACAGAGTGCGAGCAGGGGATGGTCAGAGAGAGAGGGAGACAGAATCCGAAGCAGGCTCCAGGCTCAGCTGTTAGCACGGAGCCAGACTTTGGGCTCGAACCCACGAACTGTGAGATCATGACCTGAGCTGAAGTCAGACGCTTAACCGACTGAGCCCCGCAGCCGCCCCTAGCCTTTCTCTTTTAATAGCACATCCTAGAAATACCTCCAAGTCAATTCTGACTCTTAAGACCATGTAATACTACGTTTATTCAGTTTTGTGAATTGAAAATGTGATGCTAGCGTATTTGTTTTAGGGTCATTTTGGTTTTGTTTCTATTTTTTCTATCATGTTACTGAATATGGTACTTCTTCCTCAGAGTAAACTCTGTTCCCCATGTGGGGCTCAAACTCATAACCCCAGGTCAAGAGTCACTTGCACTTCCGACTGAGCCAGCCAGGTACTCCCAGCATGGTATTTGTAAAGCCCTCTTGAGGCGCCTGGGTGGCTCAGTCGGTTTAGCGTCCAACTTTGGCTCAGGTAATGGTCTCATGGTTCGTGAGTTCCAGCCCCACATTGGGCTCTGTGCTAACAGCTCAGAGCCTGGAGCCTGCTTCGGATACTGTGTCTCCCTCTCTCTCTGCCCCTCCCCCACTTGTGCTTTCTCTCTCCATATCTTTGTTTCAAAAATAAATAAACATCAAAAAAAAAAATAAAGCTGTCTTGATACAAATATTTGAGGGTTTTTTGTAACAGAGTCTGAAACACTGGAGTTCAGTTCCGAACATCTCACAGTTATTTATAGGAATAAGTTCAGGTCTAGGAGGAACATACTTTCCCTCAGGAGGACGTGCGTTCCTTCCACTGGCTGCGGGGGGGGCGTCCACTGTCTAGGGTCTCCTTGCACCAGGTCCAGGTTCACGGCTCTGGCTGGTCTACCTGGGGGCTCCTGGGGAGGGCGGGGCCTCACCTGCCTCCTGGGTTCTGGGGGCGGTGCCCTGTGGCAGCCCTTGGCTAACGTTTCTGTTACCCAGCGGGACACCTAGCACGTGTCCTCAGACACAAAAAAAGCTTCTGGTACTCTTTCACTTGTTCTGTTTCTGGTCTTCCCTTCCGTTTCTGCCTGGTAAACCCATAGTCTTGTCCATTCTTCAGTGGTGTTAAGAAAACGTATTTATAGGGGCGCGCTCAGTCCATGGGACTCTTGAGCTCCGGGTCGTGGGTTCGAGCCCCACGTCAGGTGCCGATATTATTTAAAGGAATAAATAATTAAAACTTAAAAAAAAAGTATATATTTACATACATTTATGCATAAACTTGATCAAAAAAACATACGTAAGAGAACCACAAGCAGAGTATATCGTTGCTGTGTCAAGATACATAAATATGTATAGAAAACTAGCATCAACATTTTTTTTAAATGTTTTTTTAATTTATTTCTGAGACAGAGAGAGAGACAGCATGAGCAGGGGAGGGGCAGAGAGAGGGAGACACAGAATCCAAAACAGCCTCCAGGCTCTGAGACAGCTGTCAGCACAGAGCCCAACGCGGGCTCGAACCCACGAACTGCGAGATCATGACCTAGCCAAAGTCAGACGCTTAACCAACTGAGCCACCCAGGCGCCCCAGCATCGACATTTTCTTAGGGTCTTAACTTTTCCTAAGTTTTTCCAGGTTGTTTCCGACCGCAGCATTGGCCTGAATGGCCTAGCCCGACATTACTAACAGTTGGGACCAACCCTTTCCTCACTGTCTGCTTCTTAAGTCTTCAGTTGATCTGAGGTTCTAAAATGTGGCCCTCAAAGTGCTGTGCCTCTAAATGCCGAGATTTCAGATCCTTAGGGTTCTGTCGCTCTGGGGGTCCCAGGGGCCTGGCGCGTTAGGTTTCCTAGGTCTGAGATTAGCAGGTCCAGGCCCCTGCAGCCCTGTGGCCACTGGGGCCTGTGGGGAATGTGGGCAGCACCCCAGATACGGCCTCTGGGGGCACCTCGTCTTCTCAGCGGCCCAGGGACTGCCTTCTGAGGGGCCCACCCCGTCCCCTGCTCGGTCACCAGCCCCGGGTCAGGCGCCAGCGTGAGCTGAGTCAGGAGGCGGGCAGGCGGGCTCATGTCGCAGCGAGAAGGCCCGGGACTCACCAGCTGCCCTGCTTGTCCCCGCAGGATCTTCATCATCTGGGTCATCAGCAGCTGGTTCCGCCGAGGGCCGGCCCCTCAGGACCAGGCGGGCCCCGGAGGAGCCCCACGCGTCGCCAGCCGCAACCTGTTCCCCAAAGACACTTTAATGGTAACCGCTGGCCGGGAGGCTGGACTCGGGGGAGGACGGCGTGGGGGAGGCTGTGAGGGTGCGACGTGGGCGGTGGGGGCACCGTCGGCCGCGCGCGGGCTCAGGGGACTCCGGGTCCATCCTCGGCCGTGAGCCCTGCGTCGGTCTAGCGACACCCTGAAGGGAAAGGTGAATTCTGGTTTTGTGGGCAAGACTGACATCGCAGGTTTCACTCAGTTGTTCACAAGCCAATGTAACAGGACCCTTATGTATTTTATTTCGAAAGTACGTTCAGGTTTTAAAAGTTGCAAAGAGAGGTGGACGGGAAGGCAAGAAACGGGAGGGAGAGAGTGGGGAGCCCGTCGCAGGGGGACGAGGGACACGTGTGCCGTCCTGCAGGATCGCGGGTGGCCGGGCCTCGGGGGCACCCGCAGCCAGTGCTCAGACCCCGGGCACCGAGGCTCCTGCCGCTCTCGGATCCCCCCCGACTGCACAGAATTCTAGTTGGTGGGTGCCCGCTGCTCAGAGGCGCTTAGCGGTGGGCTCGGGGGCTCTGGACAAGGGTGGCCACAGGGACTTGCGGAGGGAGGGCTGTCCCCGCCGGCCTTCTCCACTTCCCGGCGCTCCCAGGAACCAGCTCACCCTCTTGCGGCTCTTGACCATGCTAAACTCCCACCAGGAGGGCTGTAAGAGACTGAGAAGGGAGAAGAGAACTCCGGGAGCCTTTNAGGGGGGCTCAGACCCACTCTGCCTCTGGCCAGCTGAGCCAGTCAGGCGCCGACCTCAGGTTCTAGTTGTCAGGCTGGCTGTTCTTCGGTTGTTTCTTGCTCATGGACGCCACAGGCTCAGACCAGGATAGGTGTGGGGGGTGGGTGAGGAAAGAAAACATTCTAGCAGCTGCCATTCTTCCCCTGCCCCCTTTCCACTCCCTCCACCACACTGTGGACATGAGTGCGCCGATCGCTGCCACCACTCTCCGTTGGCTCCCTATCCCTCGGCCTTTGGAGGGTCGGTGGCCGCCCTGAGTCATCTCCCCCCTCCCCCCGCCCCGCTCTCCCCCCAGAATCTGCACGTGTACATCTCTGAGCACGAGCACTTCACAGACTTCAATGCCACGTCCGCGCTCTTCTGGGAGCAGCACGACCTTGTGTACGGTGACTGGACCAGCGGCGAGAACGCAGACGGCTGCTACGAGCACTTTGCCGAGCTCGACATCCCGCAGGTGGGGGCAGCTCCTGGTTCCCGCCGGCTCCCGGTCCCCCAAGAGCAAGTGCCAGCTTCAGGCCTGGCGCTGCCCTCTGTTCTCACGCCATGTGACCACCGGGGGGCCCTCGAGGTCTCCGGACCTTTGCCTCCCCTTCTGACAAACGTGGGTGGGGTTGAAATTGGCCTGGGATCCTCCCAGCCACCTCCAGGGTTGTGTAACCTGTGTTGTAGGCCAGTGAGGGGTTTGTAACCCACCGCGGAGGTGGGTCAGGCAGCCGGGTTAGGAAGGAGCAGCTACTACGGGTTGAGCGCCTACTGTGCGTAGGGGACCAGGCCGGGCTGACTGGCACGAGCCTTCCTGCCCCTCGTGAAGCGGCAGCTGTCGTCCCCATTTGACTAACCAATAAGGAAGCTGAGGTGCAGAGAGCTTAGGTGACTCACAAGGTCAGACGGCTTGTGAGTGATTCGCGCTCAGGCTTTACAGCTCTGGACTCCGGCAGGCCCGGGTCCGATCCTGTCTCCTCCAGGAAGCCTTCCTTGATGCTCAGTTGGCCCTCTCTGGACTTCTGCATCCAAGCCTGCCCGCTCTGGGTTGTCCCTACCAGACCTGGGCTGGTCACCGCTGTGTCCCCAGCTCCGTGCAGCGTGGGGCTGGTACCTCAGTGCATACATGCCTCAGTGGAAGTAGTGGATCAGTGGGCCAGTGGGTGTGCATGTCTCTGGGGCTGCCCTCTCTTTCATTTCTCCCCAGCGGGTCTTCTCCTCACCCCTAGGTGGGTGGGGGGTGATGCCCACTCTGGCTGGGTGCCTGTAGGTAAGGGTGGGCGCAGTCCTTCTGAGGTGGGTAGGGTAGCTGTGTGGAAGTGCGACTCCACCCGGACCTCCGGCCCAGCCCACTCCTCGCCGTGAGGTCCCGGCAAGGCCGAGAGGCCGGGTGGTGAGAGGTGCTCCCAAGCATCCAGTCTAACCCCCCTTCCCAGCTTTGGGGTGGGATGGAGCTCGCTCGTGCCTGATTTTGAGTTATTCCTTGCATTGCGCACTCAGGGCCGCGGGGGAAGCACCGAGTTTGGTCCAGAGCAGGTGTGGGGGAAGCCTGGCCGGAGCCTTCCCTGGGGTTCCCATGGGAAAAGCAAGGCGGGCAAGGGGAACCGCTTAGGCTGGGATGTCGGTGGGCCCTGGGCCAGAGGGGTGGGCCCTAGCTGCGCAGGCTCTGGGTGATTCGGGACAGCTTGCTGGGTGACATAAGGCTGACCAGGGGAGTGGGTGGGGGTGGGGTTTGGATCATCTGGTTCGATAAGGAAAGACATGTTCCAGAGCAGGTGAGTCGTTTGTCTCTAGGAATTAGAGGGGAGGTCCCTGGGCGGGGCGGCCTCTCCCCAGCCAGGGGAGACACCCCCCTCCAAGGTGATAAAACAATAAAAACACACAAGACATAATTAACACAGAAGTGGGCTTAAAAGGCAGGGAAGTGAGAGGGACACGGGGGTGGCCAAGTTGATCCAAGTTCTGCGTGAAGAGCAGGCAGAGGCCTCACATCGTCCTTGGCTGCCCACCTGGGCCTCAGGCAAATGGCCACCCTCCTGGGTTTCCTCATCTGTATCAGGTGGGAGTGAGGGTAGTCCCCTTCCTGGGGAGATAGTAGGTGACAGACACGGACAGAGAGCTGGGGACACAGACGGTGACAGGCAGAGACAGGAGCCCACAGACTAGGTTCAGATGCCCTTACTCACCACATGTCATGTAACCCTCTGTGTGAGGCCCACTTGCCTCATCTGGAAAATGGGGCCAATAACACCACCCACTGCGTCAGGTACACGGGGGTCACTTGTACATACATGACTTGGACGTTACCATTTCAAGTGCCAGAAGTGGGCTCCCAGCCTCCTTGTTTTGCTGCTGAATAGGCTGAAACTGCTGGTGTTCAGTGAGCTGCCCCTCCTTGTGCCCGAGTGGCCGCGCCAGGGGTCCTTGGGTCACTTTCACGCTGCCAGAGGCTCAAGGATGACCATCTGCGTTGTGTGGCCGGGTGCTGAGGCCCCGGCAGCCGGAGCCTGGGGGCACAAAGCCAGGGTGTGCTCGAGCCGGGTCTCAGATCGGAGCTCGGCCACGCTGGCCCCGAATGGAACTGGGCCCGGGCGCCGCGAGGGGCTTTAGCGTTTCCGTTTCCCCTGTCGGCCTGCCTCACAGAGCGTCCAGCAGAATGGCTCCATCTACATCCACGTCTACTTCACCAAGAGCGGCTTCCACCCGGACCCCCGGCAGAAGGCCCTCTACCGCCGGCTCGCCACCGTCCACATGTCACGGAGTAAGCACCCCCGCTGTGCGGCCGGCCCCCAGGGCGGGCAGGGACCCGGGCCCCAGGAGGCTGGGATCAGCAGGCCAGAGGACTCAGAGCAGGCAGAGAAGGGACTTGTGAAGCTCAGGGGACAGGCTTCCTCGAAGGGGGAAGGTGGGGCTGGCTGTGTGCATGGCCAGGCCTGGTGGGAGCAGACGCTCTAGAATGGTCTGTGAGCGAGCAGCAGCAGGAGTGAGGAGGGGAAACCGGGAGGACGTCTGGGGCTCGTCTCCCGCGTGACGTCTGTAACTGCGCCGATGGGCCTTGCACAGATTGCCCCCTTCGGGGGGCCCGTGGCAGGTGCCTGGCTCCCAGGCAGCCCGTCAGGGTGTTCCCGGGTCAGTGGGCTGGGTGGGCCTCGCAGCCGGATGAGGCCCCCCGTTCTCAGGGGGCCGGTCAGGAGACTCCCAACTCGGTGGACAAAACCCAGGGGCTCCGGGTGACCCCGAGAAGCCCTGGGTGAGGGTGGGCCGCTTGGTACTTCCAGCCGTGTCGGACAGCGCCCGGGGCTTTTCTCCGCCTGCGGCTCCGTCTTACATTTCAGCTCCTCTTGCGCGCACGCAGGTTAAAGTCCAAGTAATTCAACAAGACGTTGCAAGTCCTGTCTCCTGTTCACCTCTCCCCTTGCCCGTCTGCACTCCCTGCAGCCCACTGCTTTCGAGCTCCGGGAGCCGTTTCTCAGCTGCTTAACCTCCAAAGTTCCCAGTAACCGGGCCATGCCGCAGTTTCTTGGTTTTTCAATTTTAGACATGTTTTTCTTTGCTTCCTGCTCTGGAAGAGAAAACCCTAATAGGGGAGCAAGATGTTGATTACATTAACATTCAGTGTTTAGGCGCTTTTGACGGCGTGGCTTATTTGCATCCAAGTCACGTGGTGAACACGGTTCTTTTCCTTCCCGTCCAACTTCCCATTTTGCAGGAGCTTAATCGTGGTTGGCGTCTTTTTGCTCCCTCTTTGTGTCTTTGTCTTGGAGTCTAGTGTCCCCCTATGGGCAGCCCTGTAGGGGTCTCTCACCGTACGTGGGTTTCAGCAGATCTGGAAACTCTGGCTCCCTCAGAAGCTTCTCGGTGCCCTCTTGCGAGTCTTGTGTGTGCCCGCCTGCCTCGCTTTTATTTCATGGCGCCTGGGGATTGAGTTCAGATGCCTCCTGCTTTTTCTGCGTGGGGCGCTGGGAGATGGCTTCATCTCACATGGATTAGGTCTTTCCTAATTTGGGGGGGGCGTATAAAAATGTCCCAAAGGCTGATCTCATTTTGTCATTGTCATCTGTACTGGACAAAACAAAAAGTCAGTGACCCTATATCAGTCTCCAAAACTGAGTTGCACGAGTCCCCTCGGGTGTGCTGAGCTCCGCGGCGTGTGTGTCTCCGAGCGTGACCTGTGCGTCTGCTAGCGGGATCTGGTACAGGTAGAGATGCGCGGAGGGAGCATGGCTTGCGTGGGCAGACTCCACAGGTGTGGCCCTCTGCGTGGGGTTTGTGGGCAGCGCCGGGTTAGATGCGCCGGACACGTCGGAGGCTGCCTTGGACGTGGCCCAGGAAGGGGGTGGCTTGCTTGCCTCCCATTTGCCCCCGACCAACGCCAGTGTTATTTTCTGGGGTTTTGCCTTTTGGTGAAATGAGATCTGTATCAAGGTGTGGCTAAAGCTGTGTTCGTGGTCAGTGCGGTATACGTGTTGGCGTGGTCTGCAAAATGGCATCCGTGGCCCGTGGACCTGAAGAGCCCACCAGGATCCTCCAGGCCTCCCTCCCTTGGAGCAGGGACTTGGAGGGACTCGGAGCTGGCCACATGTCAAGTCCAGGGGGACGAACGGAGTGTGGGATTGGAGAAGTCCCTCTCTCTGTCCCCAGAGGGCCGGTAGTTAGGGCAGAGAGGAGCACGGTGTCACAGAGCTAACGGCAGTCACGCAGGTCTCTGCTTCCTAGTGGCTGCTTAGTGTTAGTAATAATCTTATTGAGATCAGCGTGTTGTCATTTCAACGTGGAATGTTGAGTAGAGAAATTTCGCGAGGTATCTTCTTTACCTTAGGTTTGTGGGTTGTTTTGTGGGGTTTTTTTGATGTTTTTATTCTTGAGAGAGAGACAGAGCTCACATGGGGGAGGGGCAGAGAGAGAGAGGGAGACGCAGAATCCGAAGCAGGCTCTAGGCTCTGAACTATCAGCACAGAGCCCGATGCAGGGCTCGAACTTGTGAACTGTGAGATCACAACCTTGAGCTGAAGTGGGAAGCTCAACCGAGCCCTCCAGGCGCCCCGCCTTAAGAAACCTAGTGTGTGTTATGCACTCACAACGGACCTCGGCCTGGCCCAGCCACGTTGTCAGTGTCGCAGCCTCCTGTGACCAGTGACTGTACTGGCTGGTGCAGTTCCAGGAGCTGGAACGCCGAGAAAAGGGGACTCTGTCCCCCACAGAAGCCAGGCTCATCTCATGTTATCGTTACCTGCATGCCACCAAGTCACAGAGCATTCACCACCTGAGCTGAAGCCTCTCCCTCTGGACCTGGGCAGGGCCCAGCTCCTCCCTTTCTGGACAGCCTCTCCCTATACCCTGCATGGCCACAGGGCAGGGCATGTCTGCCTGGAAGGTTCCCCGAAGGAGGCCCACCCCCAGGTGTTTCCTGCTCTCCCTGGACTTGGAGGCAAGGTCTCCAGTGAATGGACGTGGCAGAAGTGGGGGGGTGATGTTGACCTTAACAAGGGCTCTGTGCTGACTGCCAGCTCAGAGCCTGGAGCCTATTTCAGAGTCTGTATCTCCCTCTCTCTCTGACCCTCCCCTGCTCACGTTGTCTCTCTCTCTCTCTCTCCCAGAAATAAATAAAAATATTTAAAAAAAACAAAAAACAAAAACAAGAAGAGCAGCAGGCCCTGGGCTGAATCCAAAAGTCCCGAGCCCGGGCTCTGAGTGGGTGAGCGGGGTCCGGGCCCTGTGGTTCGTGTTAACATGACCAGCAGGGACTCTAGAGCAGGGAGCCACAGGGGTCCTGCCAGGAAGCGGTGGTGCTTTGAACCCTGTTCTGCAGAGGAGGGACTGAAGCCCGTGGAGGTGACGGAGCTTGCCGAGGTCCTTCAGGAAGACAGAGCTGGGATGTGACCCCAGAGCCCCCGTTCTCGGCCCGCTCCCTTTGCCATTTCCCCGTCTGTCCCTGGTCCTTGGGGGCAGGAGGCAGAAGTCACGGGAGGGGCAGGTTGCCGTCAGTCCTCACACGAGGAAGAGCTGAAAAGTACCAGGCCAGGGTGGAGGAGGGGAGACGGGGTGCGAGCAGGCACTGGCCTCCTCTTCCGGGCAGGGCGGCAGGGAGGCTGGAGCAAACCTGGCCTCTGCAGGAGGAGGTGAGGTCCACTCCCTGCTGGGGAGTCACAGCCCCTACGCATCTCTCACACTGGAGGCTCTGGGCCCCCCACCCAGAACTGCCCACGGCCTCCCTGTGTGTGTTGCCAGTTCCACTAGTTGTCACTCCTGGGGTTTGCAGACCGGACCAGGCAGCAGACGGGGAGGCGAACGTGGGGCCGGGATAACCAGTGGAGGAGACGGAAGTGGCGAGGGGGTGGCCGGATGGCCTCTCGTGGTGGGGGTTGGGGGGGGCCGCGTGGAAGGGGGCATGTAACCAGGGACCTGAAGGGTATGGAGGAGCCAGCCGGGACGGTTCCAGCCACAGGGGACGCATGCCGGGGAGTCGGAGCAGCGCCTCCAAAGGTCCGGGGTTGCGAGGCGGGTATGAGGAGCGAGAGGGCGAAGGCCAGAGGTCAGTGACGCTGCGGTGAGCGTGGCGGGCGCCCCGCTGCAGGAGCAGGAGGCTTCTGAGGTTCTGGCGCAGCCGGATGCGAGCTGATGCTTGGTTCACAAGGGTCTCTGGTTGCCTTGTGGAGAGAAGGTCATGGGGGCAAGAGCGGCCACCAGGAGGCCGGTGAGGACCGTGGCTGGCCGGGAGGAGCAGGTGGCCTGGGGTGGGAGGAGGGGCAGGATGTGAGATGCGAGCTGGGGGGCGGCCGATGGAGCTGACTAGCGGATTCTGGAGAAGGGGCTGCAGGTCTCGCCTGGGGCAGTTCAGCAGACGTTGGCGTTGGCGGCGGGGCGGGGCCAGGCGATGGGGTGTGAGCGCAGCCGAGGCTCTCCAGCCACTGTTCCTGTCCCTTGCGGGCTGGAGGCCAGCGAGCGGCTGTTGGGGGGCACAGGTCTGGTATCCGGTGCCAGTAGGCCTCGTGTCCGCCCCCTTTCCTCTGCCTCCCCTCCCCCAACAGTGATCAACAAGTACAAGCGCCGGCGATTTCAGAAAACCAAGAACCTGTTGACGGGAGAGACAGAAGCTGATCCAGAAATGATCAAGGTAAACTCGAGCACAGCCATCAGACCTTGGGGGGCGTCTGGCCCTTCACAGCCCAGCCGCCAGGACCCATGGGTTCCCCTCTGGCCCTCCCACTGAGCTGCTGCGGGGGCTTGGTCGGGCCGCATCACCTCTCTGTGCCTCAGTTTCTTCTCAGGAAACTGGGTGAGGAACCCGAGCTCCCTCATAGGCAAGCACGTAGCAGCCAGCACCTGCGGAGCAAACACTCTTTACACAGAACACAAACAGCCTCATGTGCTTCCCACCAGCCCCGTCGGGGTTGGGGGGGTCCTGTCCCTGCTCCCGTGTTCAGAGCAGGAGATGTGTCCGGAGTGTCACAGCCAGGCCCCAGCAGGGCCCGGATTCAAGCCTGAGCAGCCAGGCTCCAGAGCCTGGGCTCAGCCTGGCACAGAGTGGGCACCTGATGATGTGACCCTGGAGGGAATTCTCCCCAGCAGGCTTGGGGTTCCGGGGGTGTTAACCCACTATGGGCACCAAGAGACTTCCCTTCTGCACAGGCCGGTCCCTGGTGGGAGGGCTGGTCCACAAGGATGAAGGCTGCGTGTGGGTGACACGTCCCTCCTGTCATGAGGCCAGGCTTTGCAGCCTGGCACATGACCCCATCCACATCCTCGGGCCTGGGTCTCCTGCTCTGTTAGGTGGCTGGGGGGAGGGGGGGATTGTCTGTAAAGGCCAGCTTGGGGACCCTCCAGGGCGAGTCATTGGCTGGCAGTCACCACGATGGCTGCTGCTCTGCTGTCTCACGTGTCACGGGGGCCCTCAGGAGGAAGCAGGCAGGTGCTTCTGGGGCCTGCCTCTCCCAACCCTGCCTCACCCCGTCTCCCCTCAGAGGGCCGAGGACTATGGGCCCGTGGAGGTGATCTCCCACTGGCACCCCAACATCACCATCAACATCGTGGACGACCACACGCCGTGGGTGAAGGGCAGCGTGCCCCCTCCTCTGGACCAGTGTGAGCCCCCACGCGCCTCGGGCCCTCTCCCAGGCTGCTTCCTTGCCCCACTCCCTAAGAGTCCGGGGCCCCAGCACCCCCAGCGCTCCCCTTTCTTTTCTCTCCGTCCTGTGCCTCCTGGTGCCCCCAGCACTGACCACCTGTGTGCCACAACCTGTCCCCTGGCAAGTCGCATCGAGCCCAGGAGCTGGGGGACCCAGCTTTTGAGGAGGGAATGGCATCGCCTAAAAACCCAGATTTCGGACTTCTTTCACAAAGCCGATACGTGGGAGTCATGGGCGGCCGTGGGCTGGAGCTGAGCCGTAGCTGTCCCGTTCAGGCGCGGCCCACCCCGCCCTGTCTGCCCCATCCCCTCCACTGAGGCCACGCAGCCCTTTGGCTCCTCGGGGCGTAGCCGAAAAGCATCCCCTGTCAGAGGGGCCCCGTCAGGTCCTTGTAGACACCTGAGCTTGCCGCCTTTGTTCTTGGAGGTCCCGGGGTGGGGGGGAGGGTCTCCCCACCCTCTGGGGTGCCGCCGGCCTCCAGCCCGGGCTGAGCGGCGCCCCTGCCCCACGTGCCCACAGACGTGAAGTTTGACGCCGTGAGCGGTGACTACTACCCCATCATCTACTTCAACGACTACTGGAACCTGCAGAAGGACTACTACCCCATCAACGAGAGCCTGGCCAGCCTGCCGCTCCGCGTCTCCTTCTGCCCGCTCTCGCTCTGGCGCTGGCAGCTCTACGCCGCCCAGAGCACCAAGTCGCCCTGGAACTTCCTGGGCGACGAGCTGTATGAGCAGTCGGATGAGGAGCAGGACTCGGTGAAGGTGAGCAGGGACTGGGGGAGGGGGGGGCTTGCCAGCACTCTCCCAGGCTGCGGGAGGGGAAGGGGGGGGAGGTGGTGGCCTGGGGACATCCTGCCCAGGCCCCCTGCCCAGGCTCCCCCTCCTGCGGCAGGCCCCTGCTGGCATGGGGGGGTCCCATCTCCAGGGCTTCTGTGGACTCGTCACGGCTTTTCTGTCGGCTCGGCCGGGCCTTCTGGGTCTGGACCTGCGTTCCCCTGCCCCTCCCGTCTGCCACAGCCTGTGTCCCCTTGTCCCTGAGCTCCAACTCCGTGACTCTTCCTCTTGTCATGTCCTTGAACATCTCCTGTCGTTCCACCTTTCTCCTGCCTGTGTCCATGACCTGGAGTCTCAGCGGCGCCTCCCTGGGCTTGTCTTTGGTGTTGAGTTTCTGGTCCTCACCCCAACTGTCCCTTCATGTGTCTTGGTCACTCTGCCTCACCCCATTGCTGTCTCTCCACACCCCTCCATCGGTAAAGCACTTGCTTGTCTTCCGTGCCCACCTGCCCGTCCTGACCCACTGACCCACTCTCCTGCCGGCCAGTGTCCTGCTCTGGGGCAGTCCCCGGGCTCCAGTCGCCTGGGGCCCAGGGGAAGGGCAGCGGGGCTGGCTGATGACTGTGCTGCAGCAGTCACCCCGGGCAAGGGCGCAACAGGGCTCACCGGCACCTCCCCCACCCCCAGGTTGCCCTCCTGGAGACCAACCCCTACCTGCTGGCGCTCACCATCGTCGTGTCCATTGTCCACAGTGTCTTTGAGTTCCTGGCCTTCAAGAACGGTAGGGTCGGGACCCTGGGGCAGATGAGAGGCCATAGGGGCTGGGGATAGGAGGGTGTGTGGTGGGGGCGAGGGCCTGGCCCCCCTTCTCATCCTCCGTAGGTTCTCCCTCTGCGTAGGGTCTCTACGTGGAGACCCACTCTCCAGAGGCCCGAGGAGCTGGGGGAGTAACAGCCCCAAAACTCCCAGCCCAGAAACCCCCATCCAGCGGGTGTGGCACCGGGGAAGGAGCTGGCCTGCTGTACTGGGAGAAGCCAGGACCTCACGGCTGGAGGGCTGGGGAACTCCGGGGCCGGGAGCAGGGAAGCCCCAGGGCTGCTCCTGCAGCCCTGCACAGCGCTCTTCACTGGGGGAGGCCCCTCAAGGCTGCGTGGATGGGACCCACCTCAGTGGGAAGGCAGCAGCCCTGTCCCCAGAAGGCCCCTAGGTTCCAAAGGCCAGCAAAGCTGATGGCCAGCATTTCAAGGAAGACTGGCCAGGTGCCAGGCACCGTTCTTAGTGCCCTCACTGGTCAGCTTGCCGAGTCCCCGCGGCCCCAGCCCCACCAGGAAGCCTGTGGTTACCTCTGTGCTTAGGGGTGAGGAAGTAGGCGCTCAGAGAGGCTAGGTAACTTGCCCGTAACCATACAGCTGCCACATGACAGGGCCAGGGTTTGGACCTGGGCAGCAGCTCGGGCATCTGCTTCGTCCTCTAAGCCCTGTGGGCCCCTTCTTCCTTACCTCGAGAGCCGCAGTCGAAGGGGGTGGGGCTGCTGCCCACAGCTTGCCCAAGCACTAGTCATGGGTATTAGCATCATTGAGACGGTACTGCCATGGCTGAGAGTTACCTTCTAGAAGTTTCTAACCTCTAAATTGGACAGTAGGTGGTGGCAACCACTGGTAGCTGTGCCTGGGCACACCCTGGCTCGCAGACTTCCTGCTGCTAGGGTCCCTCCTCCTCCTGAGAGATGAGGACACAGAGGGCATGGTCACTTGTCTGAGGTCACTCATCAGGGGCGTGGGCACCTTTACTCCTCTTTGTGCTCATCGCCTCCCTGGTCTGAGGCGGAACCAGATCCACCCGCCTCCAACAGGCCCCATCTCCGGACCCACTCTTCCTGGTCAGGCCTGGGGGGTTCTGTGAGTGTCCCCCACATCTGATGGGAACCAGGCGAACATGCTGGAGCTCTGGAACCGGAACCCGAGCAGGGTGGCCAGCCTAGCATGCCAATGCGGAGCCAGCCAGCCCCGTGTGGGTCTGGGCCTGGCTCTGCTTCTGTAGGACGGGCACTGTGGCAGGTCGGCTTCCTGTGGCCGGTTGGGGGGAAGGGGGAGGGCCTGCTCTTACCCACTGCGGCCCATGGGAGGCCAGGGCCCAGGGAGGGCCGGCCTGGCCCTGTGGGTGGAGTCCACCAGGGGCACTCAAAGGAGCTGTGGTTGGAGACCAGGGCCCAGGCCAGGCCCTGTCTACCCCTAGGCGTGTCTCAGGTCCCCCAGGGTTTCAGGGTGTTGGGCTGGAGAAGCCCGTCTTGAAGTGTCCCAGAGCTTCCTGCCCAGGGGACGCAGCATGGCACCAGGGTGGACAGCCTAGGTCTGGTGTCCTGCAGACCCAGCTTCCGCCCAGATTTGGCCAGGCTGGGCTGAGTGGCCTGAGGACTGTGGCTGCCCCGGCCAGCCTCAGCACCTGGCACGCAGCAGTGGCCACCATCACCGTGGGACTGTGCCCTGGGGGGGGGGGTTGCTGCTGTAAGGGCCACAGAGGTCCTGCCTGTTGGCCACTGCGGCAGAGACTTGATGGGAGCGAAGGGTGGTGTGCACCCCTCCCCGCAGCAGAGCCGGCGCCGCTCCGGCACGTCGGGGGTCTGGGGGTGGGGCCCGAGGGAGCTGCAGGAGGCCTCCGAGCCTGCGCCCCCTCTCTGCTTCCCCCCACCTCTCCTGCACAGACATCCAGTTTTGGAACAGCCGGCAGTCTCTGGAGGGCCTGTCGGTGCGCTCCGTCTTCTTCGGCGTTTTCCAGTCTTTCGTGGTCCTTCTCTACATCCTGGACAACGAGACCAACTTCGTGGTCCAGGTCAGCGTCTTCATCGGGGTCCTCATCGACCTCTGGAAGATCACCAAGGTCATGGACGTCCGGGTAAGGCTGGGCCACTGCGCTGTTCTGGGGGCCAGCGGGACTGGGGAGGGCGGTTGTCTGCGCCGGCCGGACCCTGGAGCTGGCCCCTGGGGGTTTCCCGGAGACTGTGCACTCCCAGGACCAAGGGGATTTTTGCACCAGGGGATTTTCTGGGTCACACGTGGGACAGGGGAACTGGGAACAGTGAGGGAGGGTGGGGGTGGGGGCCAGCGTGGCAGCTGACCACGACCTCCCTCCCCGTCTGCAGCTGGACCGGGAGCACAAGGTGGCGGGACTCTTCCCCCGCCCAACCTTCAAAGACAAGTCCACGTATATCGAGTCCTCTACCAAAGTGTATGACGACGTGAGTGTCCTCCACCGTGGGCCCCGGGGAGGGTCTCCAAGCACCCACATGCCCCGGGGGGGGGTCCGGAGACGGGCAACGGCTGGGGGGCTCAGGCCTCTGCCTGCCAGCTGTCGGGGCCCTTCTTTATGTCCCGTGTCCCACCCTGCGGTGTTCCGAGGCCGCCATGCATACTTCCCATCCGAGTCCAGAGTTCCCAGGGCCGCCTGGAAATTCCCCCCGCCTGGCCTGCCTGTCCAGGTGTGGGCGGGTGAGGGTGGGGAGCCGGAGCCAGCCCTGCCCTGTGTCCGCAGATGGCCTTCCGGTACCTGTCATGGATCCTCTTCCCGCTCCTGGGCTGCTATGCCGTCTATAGCCTCCTGTACCTGGAGCACAAGGGCTGGTACTCGTGGGTGCTCAGCATGCTCTATGGCTTCCTGCTGACTTTCGGTGAGCGCCCCGCCCTCTCAGCGCCCCCCGTCCAGGGTGGTGGGACTCCTCCCCCCAAA
>NW_027533260.1:5344401-5374344 GCF_008692635.1 Crocuta crocuta | reverse complement strand
CAGCGAGGACTTCCCAGAGGCCACGGGGGGATCTTCCAGTATGTCCTTGTCCCCAGGGGCCCCCTCAGAGTAAACAAGTCGAGGGGTGAGCTGCCTGCCCAGGCAGGTGCTGCAGAGGGGCTGAAGTAAAGGGGTTTGGGGGGACCTCTCAGGATGATGGGTAAACCAATGCCCGCAAGCCGCCCGGGGCGGGGTGAGGGCGTGGTGGGGTGAGGGCGTGGTGGGGAGACATGCCTGGGCGCGGAGGTGGTGAGGCGAGGTGGCAGGAGTGGAGTGCGGAGGGCGAGACCGGAAATACGGCCCGAGAGGTCGGGGGTCAGGACGCCCCGTGGTCTGCTCACGGGCGTCTGTTTCCCCGTCACCACAGGCTTCATCACCATGACGCCCCAGCTCTTCATCAACTACAAACTCAAGTCCGTGGCCCACCTGCCCTGGCGCATGCTCACCTACAAGGCCCTCAACACCTTCATTGACGACCTGTTTGCCTTTGTCATCAAGATGCCGGTCATGTATCGGATCGGCTGCCTGCGGGACGGTGAGGCCCAGCGCGCATGCGCNTCCTCCCAGACCGCCGCCCTTTAACACAGTCTGGATTTAATAAATTCATATGGGTGTTTAACTTAAACTCAGCCATCCCCCCTCGTGCCTGCCTTCCTCTGCCATCTCGGAGGCCAGCCCCGCCAGGGCGCCAGGGAGACCTGCGGAGCGCAGAGCATAGTAAAGTGGAGACAGTGAGCCCCGTGGCCAGGCCCTCTCTCCCCCTTCTCCCCCTCCCAGCAGCCCTGCAAGGGGTTTCTGTGACTCCCCACTTCACAGGGGGGAAGCTGTTTGCTGTGCCCCCTGATGGCCTCCCGGCCTCAGGCTGCCTGCCAGGCCTTCTCACTCAGCAGTCCCCCGCACCCCTGTGCCTGTGAGCTCCCCTGCCAGGGCTGTGGCAGGGGGGTGGGGCGGAATCCTTACTCAGGTGGTGTGCCTGGCTGTAGTGCTCCGTAGCTATTGATGTGACCTGTGCCGAGGGGACCCAGCCAAGACGTCTTCCCAATCGCCTGGGCTGGGACTGTCGATCTGTCGATCAGACTCTATAGTATGGGATGTCCCTGCGCTCCGAAGCGTTGGGACCCCAAATTTCCAGGTTTGGGGGGTGGCCGCATCCACACTGGGAGAGGAGGCCCGGGGCCTCCTCCCTTCCGGCGGAGCCAGGCAGGGGTCCAGGTCTCGGACACACGTGGGCGGTGGGCTCCTCCTCCCCTCAGACGCCCCAGACCCGCAGCACTGCCTGCCCTCCCCTGCGTCATCCCCGGGTTGCCGCTGCTCTGGGAGGAAGCCCACACCCCTTCGCCGGCCTCTGCCCCACGCTTCTAGGCACCAGGGAGGCTCTCAGGCCCCCTCGCCTCACTGGCACATGCCCCAGCGGCGGGACCCCCCAGCACTCAGAGACCACGGGCTCCAGGCTGTCCCCTGTTCTGTCCCTGCCCCTCCCGTTCACTCCACGTGGCAGCCAGAGGGTTTTCCGGGGCACAGACCTGGGCCTGCCTGTCCCCTGCTCAGAACCTGCCTTCCCAGCAGGCTTGGGGAGAAGAGCCCTGGCCCCTAATTGGTAAAAAGACCTTGAGGGGATGGGACTTAACCCCCATGGCCTCCTCCCGCTTTTTAGGTTTTTTGTTTTTTTTTTAAGATTGTATTTTCACATCATCTCCACCCACTGTGCTTGAACTCACAGCCAGGAGCTGCACACTCCACCGGCTGACTGGACCAGCCAGGCACCCCTCATCACCTTTAACTTGCCATGGTCTCTTGTCTTCTGGCTCTAGACCCTGCTCTTCCCCTATATGCCCTCAGGCACACAACTCTGTATCTCACCCTGGGCAGCCCCCACATTGCAGCTCCAATAGCTCTTCTTCCAGGAAGCCCTCCCGGACTACCTGATCCAGGACCCCCAGCTCCCTGGGCTCTCACACTCCAGCCTTGCCCACTGTGGGTCATCACTGTCTGGGGACAGGTTATTCTCCGCTGGGCTGAGCCTTGTGAGCACAGAGCCAGGGCCATCTTGGTCACTGCTTTGCCCTCTGGGAATGTTTGTACAGCTCTGACTTTCACAAACATGTACACATCCAGAACAGAGGACCTTGGTGGGGCCTGCGTTAACACACCAGTGGACAGACTGACATGCGGTCAGTCCACAGATCTTTCCTGAGCACCTCCCCCACACAGTGTGCTGAGCTGGGGGCTGGGGCTGGGGTCCCCCTTACACAGCAGAGGCCCAGACAGCCCTAGGTCTGCTCTCACGGTGCTCAGAGCCCAGCAGAAGCCCTGAGCACTGAGGATTTCTGACCTGTGCTTTCAGTTATTCACCCCATAAACAGTTACGAGGCCAGATGTTTGCAAGGGGCGGTGGGAGACCCAGTGGGGTCCTGGCCCTATTATAGGAGCTGCTATTTGATGTTCCTCATCATGAGCCAAATTCTAGCCTAAGGTTTGCATGTGGTTTACTTCATCTGTTAAGCTTAATGCTACTCAAAGTCCCCATCACCTTACAGGCCACATTTACCCTCATTTTCACTACTTCTCCAGCGGTCACCCCAGCCTCCTCGTTCCTTGAATGTGCCATGCATGTTCCCACCTCAGGGCCTTTGCACTTGCTGTCCCCTGCACCTCGAACACTTTATCCTAAACAACCACAAAGATCCCTCACCATTTTGACTCTCTGCTCAAATGTCATCTCAGACCTTCCCTGAACCTCCTAACCCAAACAGCACCCCCAAACTCCATCCATATATCCTGCTTTATTCTGTAATGCCACCATCATCACCAGATCTGCATTTGCTTATCTATTTTTTATTTTAAAGAGCGAGAGCATGAGCAGGGGAGAGGGGAGGAGGGAGAGAGACAGGTAGAATCTTAAGCAGGCTCCATTTTCAGTGCAGAGCCTGACACAGGGCTCGATCCCACGCCCTTGGGATCATGACTTGAGCTGAAATCAAGAGTAGGCTTCTGAACTGAGCCCCGCAGGTGCCCTGCTTATCTAGTTTTCCACCTGTCCTCCCCCACCTTTGCTTTCAGTTCCATGATGACAGGGGCTTTTATTTATCATCTTCCTCGCTCTGTCTTCAGCTGTTGGGACGGTGCCTCAAGCATATAAGAGCTATCTGCAAATGTCAACTATTTTCAGTATCTTAGTAATCCTGACAACCATCCTATTATAAGACCCATTTTACAGATGGGGAAACCGAGGCTCAGAGAGATGCAGTCAGTTGCCCGAGGTCACACAGCTGGTAAGTGGGAGACCTACGATTTGAACCCCAACAGCCTGATTCTGGACCCTCGAATCATCACCTCTCTTGCAACGTTCCTGTTGCAGCTTTTTCCAATGTTTGCATGATTTTTACATTTTTAAGCGGTTGGGAAAAAAAATCTCAAAAATACCACGTTTCACTTGAAAGTTACACAAAACCTAAGTTTTGATGCCCAGACAATAATGTTTTATTGGGACGTGGCCGTGCTTAATGCTTCTGTGCTATCTTTGGATGCTTTCTGTGAAAAAGGTTTACTCGATATTTTCCTGCACGGCGACACTTGGTCTTCAGCTATCTGCATCACCTGAAGGCCCAAGGGCCACACTTTGAGACACCTGCGGTACCCTATTCCGCTTCCCATGAGGAGGCACCGGGCCTGGTGTGGTGAGTGCTGTGACCGGTGCCTGGGGCAGGCCTTGGCACACAGCAGGTGCTCAGTAAGTGTATGTCGAATGAATCTATGAGTCTGCATGCGTCATGGAGAGAAGGGGCAGGAATTTGACACAAGGGGGCACAGAATGCCAAACCCTGGCAAGTCAGGACCTAATGGTCAACCAACCAGTCATTCTCAGGGACAAACAAGGAAGGCCTAAGAATGTGATCTAACCAAATAGCCACCCTTGTTTGAGCCTCAGTCTCCTTCTCTGCAATAATGGTAATTTGATCACATGCCTCTGAGGCTGGTGCAAGCTGTGAGGCATCCCCCCCAGGTAAGCCCTTTGCTCAGGGGTCAGGCACACAGCTTAATAGCTACACTGGGGGCTCTGCAGTTGCCGTGCCCACAATGAGTTGCTGAGCCTTCGAGGTGAAAGTGTTCTGGGCTATTAGGAAACTTGAAGGGGTGATGAGGGAAAAATAAAACATCCATCCATGCAATAAACATTTATTGGACACCTACTGTGTTCCAAGGTCTGTTCTAGGCGCTAGGGTTAGAGCAAGGAATGACAGACAAATCCTAAAACTGGCATTCTAGCTTTAAACGTTTAAGTATCTTCAATCACAATTTACACCCGAAGAAACTGAGGCACAGAAAGGCTGCGGAGGTTTTCGTAAAGAGCGTCATTACCGATGGCAGCTGGAACCCTGACAACCTCCCGATCCCGAAGCTTCCCTTACAGACACAGAAACTGCAGGTTCATCTCCCGCTAGCACACCTGGGGTGCGGGCCTCAGTTTCCCGACTTGCTCCCGGGGTAGGACGTGAGTGGCCCTGAACAAGCCTCAGTTGTCTCCGCCTGAACATTGGGCAGCGGCGCTGACCCAGCCCCTCCCGTGCGCCCAGCCTCCTCTTCCCGGCCGGCCCCGCCCCTCGCGGCCACGTGACGCGTGGGGGTTTTCCCGTTCCCTGGCGTGACGTCACGATAGNCCTGGTCGGGCCATGCCGAGTCGCCGCGTCGCCAGACCGTCCGCTGCGCCGGAGCTGGGGGCCTTGGGTAAGCGGGACCGGGGCTCAGGAGAGGAGTCTGGGGCGGGACTGGAGATGCAGGGGTTCTGGGGGGTCCTGGAGGAGCCTGGAGGTTCCTACAGGACTCTAGGGGGTTGGGGGGCGAGGTTGACGGTTCCGGGGACACTGTATTAGAGGGAAGGAAGGAGGCAGAGGATAGTGACGGGGTCCAGCTCAAGGTAAGAGGGAGGCGTCCCACTACAGAGTGAGAAGGGGGCGGGGCCTGAGCCTGAGGCAAAGCGGGGGGCGGGGCCCGACTCGGAGAAGGCGGAGCGGGAGCTGGTCCTGCGGAGTGGGGGCGTGGACAGACTCAGAGAGGGCGAAAATGAGGATCCTCGCTCACCGAAGGGGGCGGGGCCTGACTCTGAGAGCAAGGAGGGGGCGGAGCCCGAGTCTAAGAAGGAAGCAGGGTCCTCCTCAGAGTAAGGGGGCGGGCCCTGACTCTGCCAGGGAAAAGGGGGTGGGCCTGTTCCGAAAAAAGAAGGGCGGGGCCTGACTCAGAGAAGAAAGGGGGGTGGGGCCTGCCTCTGGAGAGAAGTGGCAGGGTCTGAGAGGGAGAAGGGGACTGGGTGACCCTGAAAAAGTGAGGGGGTAGGGTTGACCCTGAGAGAGAGGACAGAGTGGGGGCTTTCCTAACTGAGGTTAACGGCTCCTCCAGGCCCGACCTTTAGAAAGAGGAGTCGGCCTGAGCGTGGTGAAGGGTGGGGAGAATGACAGAAACTGGGGAACAGGTCCCTAAGTTGGAGAAGGAAGGCAGGCCAGACCGCCGGCTGTAAGGGAGAGGGGGCGTGATCCAAAGGGGCGGGGCCAGGAGAGGAACGGGGTGGGGCCTGGGAGATGCTCTGGCCCTCCCGCAGCATCCGCATGACCTCCTCCCTCCCTGCAGGGTCCGCTGACCTCTCCTCACTCTCGCTCGCCGTTTCCAGGACCACGGGTGAGCAGCCCTCCGCAGTTCCGGCCCGCCTGCGCGCACAGGACGGGGGAGGGGGGCGTCCTGTGGAGGCGGCACTGGGCATGCCTCTTGTCTGGGGGTTCGCCCAGGTCCACCTCAGCTTTGCTCTGACCACCTGTATCCACCCCCCATGGTTGAGACGGGGGCCCCAGACGCCCCTACCTCCCTGGTGATTAGGAGCTGGACAGGTAAAACTAATCACCTATTTACCCCCTAAGAGGAGTCCTCCGTAGAGATTTCCCCTGGCCGTGCAGAGGGTAATAATTACACACTGGTGCCACCCACCACCTCCTCACTGTGTGAATGCCTGCAAATCCCTTCCCTTCTCTGGGCCTCAGTTTTCCTCATCTGTAAGATGGACATAATATCAGTGCCTCCCTTTTGGTGGGGGGAATTGAGAGGATTCAATGAGCTGATACAGGCCGACCTTCAAAGCAGTGTCTGGCTTTGAGTCTCAATAAGTGTTAACTGTTGATAACTGCTTTTACTATTATTATTGTCGTTGTTGTTAGACAGCCTGTAACCATGGTTCTTAAACCTTTGTGTTCATCAGTGCCACTCAGGGAGCTTGTTAAAACAGCTTGTCAGGCCCTGCCACTAGAGTGTCTGATTCAGTAGGTCTAGGATAGCGGCCCTGAGAGTTTGCATTTCTAGCAAGTTCCCAGAAGATGCTGAGAACCACCAGTCTGTACGGTCCCTTGGCCCGTGCCTTCCAAACTTCAGTGCTGCCCAAGAAAACACAGACTCACAGCTAAACGGCAACATCGTCTCTTCTAGAAATCTTCTGGGATTTCAAGGACAGGGATTGAATCCTGTCACCATGAAAACTCAGTGGCCCTAGTGGGTTGGGGCTGGGCCTCGGTCTGGAGGTAGAATCTTGGGATGGACCTTCAAAGCGCTGGGCCTGGCTCCAAGGAGGCTCGGCGGCTTCTCTAGCAGGTCTGAGAGTTTGGACAGTGGTGAAAGGGGGGCATGGCATGGGGGACAGGTGCTGCCCAAGTACTGGTTCTGGGCAGGAAGAAGGCTGGAGTTTCTCTGGCACAAGACCCAGATCTACAGTTTCAAGTGAGGGTAACTGGTGATGCCATCTCTTCGATAAACATTTCCCGAGTGCCTGTTCTGTACCTGGCCCTGTGCTGGGCACTGCTGGGGACTTAGTAGTGACTGAGGCAGCCCCGACTCTGCCCTCACAGGTCCCCTCCCTCGATGCGGAGGCAGACACATATGCAATAAATTAAATGCAGGATTATAAAATATGATAAGGGCTCTGAAGAGGCCTCGGGGCCAGTGATCTCAAACAGCAGGGTAAGGATGAGAGACCTAAATGCCAGGACAGAGTGGGAGGGAAAATGTCTCTCGTTCTGATGGGCTAGACATGTACTGTCCCCTGGGTACACAGTGCGATGGGACAAACATGTTCCCTGCTCTGAGGTGCTCACAGTCTGAGAGGAGACAGATATGAGTTTCTTAATGTAAAGTCGTGTCAGATCCTAATCAGTGCCGTGGAAATGAAAAAACAAGGGTATGAAATTGAGGTACTGGAGCAAGGGACCAGGGGGCTCTCTTAGATAACGTGGTCAGGGAAGATCCATCTAGTAAGTGACATTTGAGCAGGGACCTGAAGGAGGAGGGGGAGGCCATGCAAAGAAATGGAGGAAGAGCATTCTGGCAGAGAGCAGGCTGTGCTAAGGCCCTGAGGCAGGAAAGCCATGCGGCCCATCCTGGCTGTCCCTGAATGCTTTGGCAGGTCTCTGCGGGAGGTTGAGGTGGGGTAGGGTGTTGTTTGAGTTAAGCCTTTAATAAGGAGGAGGTCCCAGTGTTTCCTGGCTGAAAGAGGATTTTAGATAATAATATTATTAGCTGAGCTTTACGGAGGAGCTAGAGCAGTCAGAAACTGCGTGAGTCTGAATCCTCATGTTCACACCTGAGATAGGAGCTCAGACCTCATTTTTCAGAGAAGGACTCAGAGAGGTTGAGAGACTTGCCCAAGGCTACACAGTGAGTGTAGGATTCAAACCAACCTCGGGGTGACTCTACACCCCATGCTGTGAAAGCACGTCTTCCAACCCCTCTGTTTTATATATAGACAGAGCGACCAAGTCCTAGAAAGGGAAAGCAGGTTACCTAAGTCCATAAAATAAGGTCTCCCACCACTGTATCCAGTAGCAGCCAGCATTTATGTCCTGCCTACGACTGTGGCCGTTCTAGGTGCTTCCCACGCGTTAGCTCATTTGGTATTCACAGCAGCCCGACGAGGCATTATTGTGTCCATTTTACAGATGAAGACACCAAGGCCCAAAGGGGCTAAGCAATGGTCTCACGGCCCTACAGTTAGCCAGTTGCACTGCCGAGATTTGAGCTGAGGCAGTCCAAAGCTCAGGCCATTGCCGCCTGGGCCTCAGTTTCCCCCTGCAGCCCGGGAGCTCCTTGAGGGCCCAGAGTTGAACTCATCTTGGGCTTCCCAGGTCATCCAGCATAGATGCTTAAAAAACTTTTTCCGAGGTGGAGGTTGGGTGCTGCCAGCGATCTGCAGCCTGTCCCTTCTTCTCTCTTAGCCTCAGTGTCCCCATCTGCCAAGTGTGTGGGGGGTGTCCTGCCCACCTTGCTGACTTCACAGATCACATGAGATAAGGGGAGCAGGTAAACTGCTTTCTGAGGAGCAAAGGTCTGGCTGCCAGGAGCCACTCCCTGAGAGTGGAGGAGGAGGAGAGGTCTGGCAGCGGGGCAGGCTAGCACTGAGAAGTCTGCGACCAGCAGCAAGCTGCCCTCCCCCGCGGTGCGAGCCCAGCCTCGCTTGCCCACTCCAGCCTCCCCTCTTCCTGCCTATGGAACGATGGGAGGTGTGTTTGGGTTCTTTCCCGGCCCCTTTCAGGACTGAGCTTCCCTGAGGTGGCGACAGAGGGCTTCCCCAGCATTACTGTTACTCTCCACTCAGGGGGCGAGTCTGGGACGGTGGGTGGGCGTTGCTGCAGGCCTGGGCCCGGATGCAGAGCAGGTGGGTGCCTGGAGGCGAAGGATCGACTTCCTTGGACCTTCAGATACTCACCAGTATAGAACCTTGGGGCTCTATGGTGGCCTTTGGGGAGGGAACACCCCCACATTCCATTTAGAATCTTGGATGTTGACTCCCCCCCCCCCCACCATGATAAGACCTTTGGTTTCCCTGGGTCCCCAACGATGCTTTATACTTCCTGACCTAAATGTTTTCTAGAAGGCTCTTGAGGGTACCCTGACCCTGGGGCTCCAATACTGGAGGCTGAAGGGGAGGGGGCGGCCCAGAAAGATAAGACAGGGGCGGGGGTTTGGTACCCCGGGGAGTTGGAGTCCAGTTTCCCAGGATGGAGGAAGGTGGAAAGGGAGGGGTTTCCCTGAGGGGATGGGGTTAGGGAAACTGTCTTAAAAGATGAAAGTCTTGACTACTTTCTGGACCTCACCTTTCTCTTTCTCTTTCTCTTTCTCCCACAGATGAATTGGGTGAGTATCAGAGGTCTGGGGGCAGGTCTGGGGAGAGGCTGAGGAGTCCTAAGAGCTCACAGGGCGGAGTGGGGGGGGAGTCTTGGCCTCCCTTGCTGTTGGGCAGGGGGAGGGTCACAGCGTGACTTCCAGGACTGCCAGGGGATTTTAAGGGTCACGTTCCCAAGGTATTAGCAGTACTTGATGCCTCGGAAAGACTCCACACTCAGCTGCCTTTCGTGTTAGCATTACCTTGACTGTTAATTCTTTCAGCGAGTTGTACCGAGCACCCGCATGTGCCAGGCACTGTTGTGGGCACCAGGGACTCAACCACAAACCAAACAGTGTCCCCACCCTCCCCTGGAGCTGACACTCTAGCGTAGGAGACAGTCGGAAAAGGAATAAATGAACAAGATCATGTCCAGTGGGGCTAAGGGCTGTGAAGGAAATAACACGGAGAGGAGCAGATTTGAAGGTGCACATTAGATTGATCCCTTTCTGAAGAGGTGACATTTGTGACCAGAAGGATGAGAAGCTAGTGAGGGCTGAACGGAACAGGCAATATGGGGAGCAAGCACGGCCCCTCAAAGAGGGTCAGACTTGCCGGGAGCAAGCAAGAGAAAAGAGCTAGGTGACAGGGAGGTGGTGGGAGGCACAGGTCCACAGGTACCAGTCCATGCAAGGCTTTGGGGCAGGAGTCTGGAGGGGTCCAGGGTGTCGGTTTTTTTGTTTTTTGTGGGTTGTTTTTTTTCCCCTGAGATGAATAGAGTTTGGGTGGTGGTGGTGGCGGGGTTATACTGGGAAGATATTGCCTTCGGCTAGAAGGGAGATGGGAGCCATGGGGGTGGGGGACAGGATCTGACCTAAGATACCCCTGGCTGTGCGTGGGGGGCAGGCTGGAGGAGCTGAGGTGGCGGGGAACAGAAGCAGGGGTTCAGAGGGGAGCCCCTGAGGGTGGACCAGAATGGAGGCAGGGGTGTGGGGAGAAGCGTAAATATGTATTTGAGGCAAGAGGCAGAGAAGTTCAAGGATAAGGAAACAGATGTGGGATGGTGAGCAGCCCACAAAGACGTGCACCCTTCCAGCTGGAGCACTTGGTAGATGCTGGTGCTGCTGAGATGGGAATGGCTGGGGCAGAGCAGTTGTTACTCGTGCTATTATTAAACAGGGCGCACCTGTTACCTGGCGCTACCTTTATCCAGGTGAGAGGGGACAGAGACTTGAATTCAGGTGTTATTAGGGAGGGGCGTGAACGTGAGCGTTCAGGAGAAGGAGAAACCGGGCAGTCCCCCGGGGTTTCTGGCTTCAAGAACTGGGAAGCTGTTTGCAAGGCGGGGTAGGAGCTTGTTTTGTGTTGGGGGCCAAGGCCCCCGCACTTGGCCCGCAAGAAATATGTTTTATTTCGTTTTCTTTTTTGAATGTCTTATTTATTTTTGAGAGAGAGACCGAGACAGAGCACAAGCAGGGGAGGGGCAGAGAGAGGGGGAGACACAGAATCCGAAGCAGGCTCCAGGCTCCGAGCGGTCAGCACAGAGCCCGTCAGGGGGCTCGAACTCATGAACTGTGGGATAATGACCACAGCCGAAGTGGGAGCTCAACCGATTGAGCCACCCAGGCGCCCCACGAAATGTGTTTTGAAGAAATGAANCCTGGGCCGGATCCTGCCCCCGGCCCCGGGCCCCGGGCCGCGGCCGCACCTGGTCATCACGGAGCAGCCCAAGCAGCGCGGCATGCGCTTCCGCTACGAGTGCGAGGGCCGCTCGGCCGGCAGCATCCTCGGGGAGAGCAGCACCGAGGCGAGCAAGACGCTGCCCGCCATCGAGGTGGGGCCCGGGCTGGGGTCTCGCGGCGCCCCGCCCCCGGGGTCCGCGGGCGTGTGTTCCGCGCGTACTTGATGGGGGTTACTGTTATTGCCGTCGCTGTTGTTGGAGCGGATCAGAGTAGCACCCGGCCCCAGATTCAAAAGGACGTTCCAAGGGAGACCTTCTTCCTGGCGGCGGGCAGTGTGGACGGAAACTACCATGGGCGGGGAAAGGCGGGGCCGCCTCCCGGTCCACAAGGGAGGTCGTAATAACGCGAGCGGCCAAGTTGGGATGAATTCGCGTTCTGCCCTTTACTAGCTGTGCCGCCTCGGGCTGGTTATTCAGTCCCTCTGTGCCTCAGCTTCCTTCTCTACAAAATGGGAGAATAATAATAATCATAGTAACGAACCACCCGGAGTTGTTGGGAGGCGGGAATGAGTTAATTACACGCGCCAAGGGCCTCCGACATGGCATGTGCTCTGTGGAGACGAACTGCTCGTCTTACCGGTGTTTCGATCACTGCCATCCATCGGGACTCACAGGCCTGGCCATATGCCAGCCTCTGGGCAAAAAGACGGATGTGTGAGGTTATCCCTCGCAGCCTTGGATAAAGAAGTGGAAACTGCAGCCTTCATCAGCAAGGCACTGGGGAAATAATCCTGTGAACATCTACACATTGGAATCCTAGGCAGCCATGACAAGTGTATTTGTGTGTGTCTGTGTGTCCCTAAATATAAACATGCAGTTAGTTAACACAGAAAAAGTTTTAAATGAAGCCCTCCGTTAACATACTGATGCGAAACCGTCTCCAAGATATATGAATAACCCCCCTCCCCCAAAAGCCACAGAATTCTTTGCAGGGGATTATACTACCTTTTGTGTTAAGAAGAGGGACAAGTACCAGGGCACCTGGGTGGCGAGCTTCGGCTCAGGTCATGATCTCACGGTTCTGGGTTCGGGCCCCGCGTGGGGCTCTGTGCTGACAGCTCGGAGCCTGGAGCCTGCTTCAGATTCTGTGTCTCCCTCTCTCTCTGCTCCTCTC
Source organism: Crocuta crocuta (assembly GCF_008692635.1). Lineage (NCBI taxonomy): Eukaryota > Metazoa > Chordata > Mammalia > Carnivora > Hyaenidae > Crocuta > Crocuta crocuta. Next base: position 5,362,359 of record NW_027533260.1, on the reverse strand, counting down.
CCGCTCACCCTCTGTCTCTCTCAAAAAGAAATAAATATTAAAAAAAATTTTTTTAAAGAGAGGGAAAAATAAGATTCTACATTTGTGTTTGCTACATGCATCTTTATTTTGTTTTAAAGTTTATTTATTTATTTATTTAAGAGAGAGAGAGAGAGAGAGAGAGAGACAGAGGGTGCAAGTGAGCTAAGGGCAGAGAGAGAGAGAGGGGAGCAAAGCTCACCTGAAGCAGAGCTCATCCAAAGGGGGGCTTGGGTTCACCAGAAGCGGGGCACGAACTCCCCCCTTGCGGGCTTGAGCACACGAATCCAATCGTGAGATCATGACCTGAGAGCCCAGGTCCAGTGCTTAACCGACTGAGCCACCCAGCCGCCCCCATTTTAAAGTTTTAAATCATATGGCTCAAAACTTTTAAAAGGTAAAGATTCGTATTAATTTAACAGAAATTAAATTAAATTAAACTTAATAAATTAAAATGAACAAAAATACGCCACTCCTACCTCCAGGCTCCAGGTTACCCCCCTCCCCCCCCCGAGGTAACCATTCTTATCAATATGTCATGTATTGTTCCGGAAGCAGTTTATGATTATACAGGCAAATACGTACATACTATGTACAATCCCCCCTCCCTTTGTGCATAGAGTACATGTATGTATATGTGTGTGTCTATGTACTGTTCTGCACAGTGGTTTTTTTGCTTAAGACTATGTCTTGGAGCTCGGCTACCCTCAGCCTATCTAAAGCTGTCTCACTCTCTACCCCTGTGCCTGTTGCATGGATGGGGGATCATTTACCCTGCAGGCCCTCTCCTGGGGGGTGTTCGGGTCGTTTCCCATCTCCTAGTATAAGCAACGCTGTAGAGAACGACTCGGCTCATCTATATTATTACCTTCACGTCACTGAAATAACTCCTGGACGTGGACTTGCTGGTTGGTCTAAGGCAGCCTGACAGACACTGGCAAATGGCCCGCCGTGAGGTTGTGCCCACGGCTGTTTCTCCTGACTGGTGTCTGTCTGAGAGGCAAGATCCCTCCCAGTGCAGAGCCCTCCTGTGCTTCTGGATCTTTGTCCGAGTACTTATTGAACCTGAGCCATGGATGAATCACTCCACGAGCCCCAGGTTCCGGCCCAAGCCAGTCCGTGGCTTCTAGCCTCCTCCCTGGCCAGCAGCTCCCGGTGTCCTCCAGATTTCCCCCGACAAGGGAGACAGAGGGCCCTGTTAAATTGCACGTCTGCCCTTCTCCCCTGCTCAAAGCCCTCTCTTGGCTCCCCAGGCTCTCACTCTCTGACTCCCGCTGCCTGTTCCCACCCAGCCCCTCCTCACTTCCCACCCTGAAGCCACTAGGACTTTGCCCACAGCCCACTGACCGCCTTCACGCGAGGCCTCCTGCCTCCCCCCACCATGGGAATTGATACTCACAGGTTTATTTGGGTGATTAACAGAGCAACCCTGTCCTTCCCCCAGCCTGCAGGAAGCAGGCAACATAGTGCTTATAGATTTGGATTTGAGAGTCAGAAAGACGTGGGTTTGAATCTTACCAGCCGTGTGAATTGCGGTTAGTCCGGTGCTCCTGAATGGAGCTGGAGCTCCCCACCGCTCCCCTAGCGGACGCTCCCTTCACCCCGCTGAGTAGTTCTTATTTGATTTGGCTCCAGGCATTGTGGCCAAAAGCAGCATCCAGGGCGGAACATTCTGCTGGAAAGAATGGTTTACTCTGAAATGTACATTCCATCACCAGATTTTCAGGAATGGGGCAAATGCAGGGCATAGAGAGAGATTTTTGTAGCCCCTTATTTATCTTTAACGATGTTGTCTATTTTTCCAGTTGACGGGGGACTTTTTTTCAACTTTTCATCTCGACTCTTTCTTTTGAAAAGTTAAAAACCTACATGCAATAGACAAGAACATTGCAGTGAATGACTTTTGCCTTATTTGCTTTCTGTCTTTCTCTCCCTTTACATAGACATGTATAGAGGGAGATTTAAAAGTAAGTTGGAGATATACTCCACCCATAACGTTTCGGTGTATATCCGTCAAGAACAAGGATGTTTTCCTACAGTGTAGGACCTGTGTAATCATAATATCATCATCACGCTCTAGAAACTTAATGTCCTCCACGGGTATTATCTAATATTAAGTCCATGTTCTAATTATCCCTCAAATGTTCTTTTTTCTTTCTTCCCCACTTGAGAGAGAGAAAGAGAGAACAAGCTGGGGAGGGACAGAGAGAAAGGGGGACAGAGATTGAAAGCAGGCTCTCTGAGCTGTCAGCACAGAGGCTGATGTGGGGCTCGAATCCACAAACTGTGAGATCATGATCTGAGCCGAAGGTGGATGCTCAACCAGCTGAGCCACCCAGGTGCCCCTGTTCTTTTTTCTTTATAAGGATTTTATTTTTAAGTACTCTCTTCACCCAGCATGGGGCTTGAACTCACAACCCCCAGATCAAGAGTCACGTGCTCCGCTGATGACGCTAGCCTGGTGTCCCCCAGATATTCTTGAGAGCTGTTGTTTTTGTTGTTCACTTGTCTAATATTCAGTCCAGGATCCCATGCTGCATTTAGTTGTCAGGCTTGCGATTGTCTGAATGTTTGTGTCCCCCCTAAACTATATCCCTTGTGCTCCTGATCCCCAGTGTGATGGCATTAGAAGGTAGGGCCTTTGAGGGGCACCTGGGTGGCTCAATCAGTGGGCGTCTGCCTCTTCATTTCAGCTCAGGTCATGATCCCCAGGTCATGAGATCTAGCCCGCGTTCGGCTCCGTGCTGGTCACTGAGTTTGGAGCCTGCTTGAGATTCTCTCTCCCTCTCTCGCTTTACTCCTAATCCCCTACCCCTCAAAATAAAGAAACTTAAAAAAAAGAAGAAGAAGGTAGGGCCCTTGTGAAGTGCTGAGGTTATGGGAGCAGAGCGCTGGTGAGTGGGGTTGATGATTTTGTAAGAGACTCCGGAGAGCTTGCTGGCCCCTCCCAGCCACCCGGTGAGGTGAGGTGGACATCTCCGGAAGTCAGGGCTGGAAGAGAGGCCTCCCCAGAGCCTCGCCCCCCCGCCCCTCCCAGAACAGCGAGAAATAAATTACTGTTGCTTAGATGCAGTCCAGTTCATGTGTTCTGTTATAGCAGCCAGGACAGACTAAGATGGATGTCCTTAGTGCCTTTTTTCCTTTGTAATGTTTGTTTATTTTCGAGAGCAGGGGAAGGGGCAGAGAGAGGCAGGGACATTGGATCGGAAGCGAGCTCTGTGCCTGATAGCAGAGAGCCCAATGCGGGGCTTGAACTCACGAACCATGAGCTTGTGACCTGAGCCCAAGTCGAAGGCTTAACCGACTGAGCCACCCAGGCGCCACTGTCTTTCAGGTCTTTTGACCCGAGTTAGTTTCTCAGCCTGACTTCATGCTTTGGAGCGTGGACACTTTGGGGGACAGATCTCTCGTCGAATGTCCCACATTCTGTGCTTGTTGACGGTTTCCAGATGAGATCAGGCTGTGCGTTTTGGCGGCAGTGCCCCGCTGGTGATGCTGTGGCTTTCTCGGTGTCTCACATCAGGAGACATGAGGTGGCAGTTTGTCCCCATCTCAGTGATGCCGCGTCAGATCCTGTGGTGAAGGCAGTGGATTAGTCTGCTCAGGCTGCCATTACAAAATACCACAGACTGGGCGGCTTGAATAACAGACATGTATTGTCCTCACGGCTCTGAAGGCTGGAAGTCCAAGATCAAAGTACCAACAGATTTAGTTTCCTCTAAGGTCTCACTCCTTGGCTTGCAGACAGCTTCTGTCTCTGTGTCCTTACTCATCTGGTGTCTCTTTGTGCGTCCAAATTACTTTAATTTTTTTTTTTTTGAGCGAGAAAGCATGGGGGAGGGGGAGAGAGAGAGGATCACAAGCAGTTTCCGTGCTTCAGTGCAGAGCCTGACACGGGGCTCGAACTCACAAACCATGAGATCATGAGCTGAGCCGAAATCAAGAGATGGAAGCTTAACTGCCTGAGCCACCCAGGCGCCCCTAAATTACCTCTTCTGGAGGTTAGGGCTCCAACATGAATCGCAGGGGGGTGCCCTTAGCCCATCCCAGCTAGTGACCAGCGGGCTGTTTCGTTTAAAAGGTATAGCGTTCCTTTGTAATTAGCAGCTTACCTGTGGGGTGATGCTTGGAAGCCGTGTTTCCCCTGCAACACTTTCTTTCTAGGCCTTTCCAGGCAGTTCTGGCTTGGTGTTGGGTTTGGTTTTCAGAGAGTTAGAACAGTAAATATCGAACAACCTGGCTCCGACTCTGGATTCAGTATTTTTATTCCCATCTTTCGGAGGAGGAAACCGAGGCTCAGAGAGGGGAAGTTACTTGCTCAGGGGCACACAGCAATTTGACCGTAGTAATTACTAAGCACTCCTGTGTGCCAGGTGCTTCCTAATACCCATTTTATAGATAAAGGCAGAATAGAGAGGCTTGTGCAGATGGCCATTGATGGAGCCTAGATTTGGTGCCAGGTCTGGCTTATTCCTAGGCTTCATGTGACATCTTTGAAGCTTTCAGCTCTGTGGTTCTTTTTTTTTTTAATTAATGTTTTATTTATTTCTAGGGGAGAGAGAGAGAGAGAGAGAGAGAGACAGCGTGAGCAGGGGAGGGTCAGAGAGAGAGGGAGTCACAGACTGAAATAGGCTCCAGGCTCTGAGCTGGCAGTCAGCACAGAGCCCGATGCGGGGCTCGAACCCACGAACCGCGAGATCATGACCTAAGCGAAAGTCGGACGCTTAACCGACTAAGCCACCCAGGCGCCCCTCAGCTCTGTGGTTCTGATGAATCCTGAGACTTGACTCTGAGGTGTTCTGAATCTCCTAATATTACGGTGGGGAGCTGGTTAAAGGAATAGTTTTAGCTCCATCTGACTCAGTGGAGTTTATGTACAATATTACATCTCTCTACTCATAATCCCCCCCCAAATCCATAACGCCCAACTTTTTGTTTTGTTGTGTTTTNGAGCATGAGTGGGGGAGGGCCAGAGAGAGAGGGAGACACAGAGTCTGAAGCAGGCTCCAGGCTCTGAGCTAGCTGTCAGCACAGAACCCGACGTGGGGCTCGAACCGAACTGTGAGATCATGACCTGAGCTGAAGTCGGACACTTAACCAACTGAGCCACCCAGGCGCCCCTAAGCACCTTCATTTCAATATGGAAATGCTGAGGCACAGCTTCAAGGAATCCTAAGGAAGGTGGCAGTCACTTGTTAGTTAATGCAGTGGCCCCGCAGCAGGCAGCCTGACCCAATCAGGTGGAGTTAGTGAATTAAATGCCACTCGGCCAGCAGCCACCATTGCAGCTGGTGATGGGATCTTCCAAAGCGGCAAACGACCCTGTCTAAACAAAATCCGCCCTTCCCTCAGTTAACCTGGTGGCCGCAGTCCTTGAAAATGCAGTGTAATTTCTTTTTTTAATGTTTGTTTATTTTTGAGAATGGGAAAGACTGAGCACGAGTGGGGGAGGGGCCGAGAGACAGGGAGACACAGAATCTGAGCTGTCAGCACAGAGCCCGACGCAGGGCTCGAACTCACAAATGAGTGAGATATGACCTGAGCCGAGGTCGGGCACTCAATCAGTTGAACCACCCAGGCGCCCCCAAAATTCAGTGTATTTTTAAGTTACGGGAAAAAGGACTGTATATGGAAAACAGCTAGATTCTGGCTGTGATCATTCCAAACAGGTTTGTGGCCCACGTGAATGTAGGCGGGATGATCAGAGTCTTGCAGGACTTGTGTGGTCCGCCCCTGGATTTCCGGGCTGTGGCTTAGCGTGTGTGACTCTGGCTACTGCCTGTGGTGGGTCCCCATCACCGAGTCAATCGGTATCAGCCCCCAATATCCCAAATGCCCCCTAGAGGGCAGTACTCCCCCGCAGAGATGCATTCTTTCATGGTCTTTCATAGGGAAGGGCTTTAGAAGTTCAGAGCAGGCTTTACAGGGTCTTTGATGCCCAGTGACCCAGGGGAGCCAGGGGGATCTGGGCTGCGTCTAAAGAGCCGGTTTCTATCTGCTGCTGCCATGTGACCGCTGAACAAGAATTCCAGCCCCAGTTGCCTCAACTTCCGTTTTCTTTAAAGAGAATCTGGAAATCCGGAATAGCGTGTTTCGTGTTTTTAAAATGCAGGCACCACATTTGCAGTTTTCCCAAATTGGAACAAAATTATTTTAGTCTTTTTTTTTTTGTAGTTTAAAATTTTTTTTATTGAGGTATGATTTATTTTACTTTATTTTTAATGTTTATTTTTGAGAGAGAGACAGTGAGAGCCAAGGAGAGGCAGAGAGAGAGAGAGGGAGACACAGAATCTGAAACAGGCTCCAGGCTCCTAGCTGTCGGCACAGAGCCCGACGCGGGGCTCGAAGTCACGAACTGTGAGATCGTGACCTGAACTGAAGTCAGACACTTAACCGACGGAACCACCCAGGTGCCCCAAGGTATAATTGATACATACAAAATTGCACATATTTAATGCATACATTTTGCTGAGTTTGGATGAAACTTTTTTTCATGTTTCATGTTTTTAATGTTTATTTATTCTTGAGGCAGAGACAGAACACGAGTGGGGGAAGGACAGAGAGAGAGGGGGACACACAGAATCTAAACCAGGCTCTGGGCTCTGAGCTGTCAGCACAGAGCCCGACGCGGGGCTCGAACCCATGAACCATGAGATCATGACCTGAGCTGAAGTCGGACGCTTAACTGACTGAACCACCCAGACGCCCCCTTTCCGTTTTTTTTTCTTTTTAAAAATCAAGTTGCAATTGATCGAATCTTATGCGTACAGCTCTATACATTTTCACAGACATAGACACTGTGTCATTACCAGCGGGGTCCATATATATTATTTGTTCGATTATCACCCAAATACGATGCCTGTCTTTTTCTTGTCTTTCACAACACTCAGTTTTTGACCCGATGACCCAACATTTGGGCTCATTGGAGGCCTCACGGTGAGACTCAGGTGACGGGCTTCTGGAGGGCTGTCACAGCAGCGGTGTGGTGCCTTCCCTGTGTACCCCGTCAGGGGGCCCAAGTCATTGTGGCCCAGTGTTGGTGATGCTGAGCTTGATCTGGTTTACATGGCGCCCAGTGGGGTTTCCCCTGCGAAGGTGCTTTTTTCCCCTGGTCATTTGTAAGTTCTCTGTGGGCCATACTCGGAGTCCCTGTGCGCACCCAAGTTTCTGAAAATAGTGGCCAATCTGGGGGACAGCTATCGTGTGATGAGGCCTGCAGGCCACCAGGCGGAAGCCTCTGGCTTACGATCCGGGAGGGGCCTTAAGCAACCCCCCTTCCTTCATCCCTGGAGGGGAGAAGGTTGGGAAGCTACCGGAGGAGGCCCCAGGGAGTGTGGATGAGTGCAGGTGTCTGCGATGGGGCCCCCAAAGTGCACCTGTCTCCTGCAGCTCCGGGACTGTGGAGGGCTTCGGGAGGTGGAGGTGACCGCCTGCCTGGTGTGGAAGGACTGGCCTCACCGGGTCCACCCCCACAGCCTCGTGGGGAAAGACTGCACCGACGGCGTCTGCAGGGTGAGGCTCCGGCCTCACGTCAGCCCCCGGCACAGGTACTTGACCCCTGACCCCTAGCCCTGTACCTTGGGTAACAGAGATCCGGAGGGGCTGAAGATTGCCCAAAGACGCCTTAGGAAAAGGGGCCGCTTGGCCAGATTCTCCCCACTACATTTCCCAGATGGGGAGACTGAGGCCAGGCCCTCCCACACACCCATTCACACACATTATATGTATCCCCATTTTGTAGAGGTGGAAACCGAGGCACGGGGAGGTGAAGGAGCCCAGGTAGCTGATGGCAAAGCTGGGATTGGACCCCAGACCCGACTTAACTGCAAGGATCATTCTTTCTTTCCCTTTATAATTTATAATAAATAAAAACTAAAAGCTTCAAAAAGATTATGGGGAGCCTGGGTGGCTCAGTCGGTTAAGCGTCCGACTTTAGCTCAGGTCATGATCTCATGGTTCCTGGGTTCGAGCCCTGAGTCAGGCTCTGTGCTGACAGCCAGCTCAGAGCCTGGAGCCTGTTTCAGATTCTGTGTGTGTGTGTCTCTCTCTGACCATCCCCTGCTCACACTGTCTCTCTCTCTCAGAAATAAATAAAAAGCATTAAAAATTTTTTAAAAGGTTGTACAGTGAAGAATAAACTCCCTCCCATCTTTGGTCTTTCAGGTATCAGTATCCCTTCCTAGAGGCAGTTAAAAATATGCTACACACACATTTTTTTCTCCCCTTACAAGTGGTAACGGACATTTGTACCTCAGTTTTGAGAATTAAAAAATTTTTTTCTTTAATGTTTATTTATTTTTGAGAGAGAGAGATAGAATGTGAGCAGGAGAGGGACAGTGAGAGAGGGAGACACAGAATCTGAAGCAAACTCCAGGCTCTGGTTTAGTTGTCAGCATAGAGCCTGATGCGGGGCTCGAACCCACAAACCGTGAGATCATGCATGACCAGAGCCAGAGTCGGACACTTAACTGACTGAGCCACCCAGGCACCCCAAGAATTTTTTTTTAAATGTTTATGTATTTTGAGAAAGAGAGAGAGAGAGCGCGCGAGCGAGCTGGGGAGAGGCAGAGGGAGAGAGGGAGACACAGAATCCAAAGCAGGCTCCAGGCTCTGAGCTGTCAGCACAGAGCCCGATGTGGGGCTCGAACTCCCAAACATTGCAATCATGACCTGAGCCGAAATCGGACACTTAACTGACTGAGCCACGCAGGTGCCCCACTTGTACCTGATTTTTGTGTTCTAGTACATCTTGGAGATCACTCCTATAAGGCTCTAGAGCTGCCCTCTCCTTTTTCCTGGCTGCATAGAATTCTGAGGTACAGACAAACACAACTAATGGAACCAGTCTGCTAGTAATGGGCACTTAGGATGGACCTGTTGCTGATTGTGGTGTTTACACATATATCGTCTTTTCTCTAGGATCAATTCCTAGAAATGAAATTGCTGGCTCAGGTATACTTTCAACTTTTTACAGAAGGGCAAAAAAAAAAATCACACGTGAGCTCATGTGAGCAGAGATATTGTCTCTTTTGTTCCCGGAGGTGCCCCCACCCCCACCAGTGCCTAGCACAGTGCCTGGCACACAGTAGGTGCTCAGGAAATTTCTGTGGCATGAATGAATCCTGCCGTTTTGTCCTCCGATAGGTAAATTGCTGCAGCAGGTCCCCCCCCTCCCCCGCCGTAGGTGACAGGTGCTTGATTCTTATATTTTTTTAATTTTAAAAAATGTGTTTAATATTTTATTTCTTTTTGAGACAGAGAGACAGCATGAGAGAGAGGGAGGGGCAGAGAGAGAGGGAGACACCGAATCCAGAGCAGGCTCCAGGCTCCGAGCTGTCAGCACAGAGCCTGACGCAGGGCTCAAACCCATGAACTGTGAGATCATGACCTGAGCCGAAGTCGGAGGCTTAACCGACTGAGCCACCCAGGCGCCCCAACAGGGTGCTTGATTCTTGACAGCTTCCCCAGCGGAGAGCTTTATCCAACATTTTGATCCTTGCCGTGTTGATGAGTTTTTTATACATTGGCATCACATCAGTTTCAACTTGTAGCGTTCTCCCCCTGCAAGCAGGGGAGGGGCAGAGAGAGGGGGACAGAGGATCGGAAGGGGGCTCTGCGCTGACAGGCTGACAGCAGCGAGCCCGATGCGTGGCTCAAACTCACGAGCTGCAAGATCATGACCTGAGCCGAAGTTGGAGGCTCAACCAAGTGACCCCTCCCCCTGCATGCCCCGTAATTCACAGAGCTCCTCCTACAAATGAGGTTGGCCGGTGTCTTCATATGGTGAAGATCAGGTGCATTTCCAGGTGCTCTTGAGAATCCCCAATGCTCCTGAGGGGTTTAGACCCCAGGCCCCGCCTGATGCCGGGGTCCCCGAGACTGAGCCCCAGGCAGCACCTGTCAGAGTCCTCCTCTGGGTTCGGGCTCTAGCTGCCTATTCATGAGTCCCTCCCTTCCCGCATTCCGCCCCACTCCCCGATCAGCTTTAACAATCTGGGCATCCAGTGTGTGAGGAAGAAGGAGATCGAGGCCGCCATCGAGCGGAAGATTCAGCTGGGCATCGACCCCTACAACGGTGAGTCCCCGAAACTAGCCTGATTGTCTTGTCCCCCTGAACGCCTTGCCCTCTCTGCCACCCGGTCCCCTTACCTCACCCTCTCCGGTTTCCGCCATCTCCCCAGCCCTTCCCTCTCCGCCATCTTCCCCCTAGAGGCTCCACCGCCTCCCCTCAGCCTTCCCGCATCTCTCCCACAGCTGGGTCCCTGAAGAACCATCAGGAGGTGGACATGAACGTCGTGAGGATTTGCTTCCAGGCCTCATACAGGGACCAGCAGGGGCAGATGCGCCGGATGGACCCTGTGCTGTCTGAGCCTGTCTATGACAAGAGTAAGTGTGGGGTGCCGTGCATATTAGGAGTGTCATTGGCCAGATACTGGCAGGCCCCACATACAATGGCTTGGACCATTGCTCTTTATTTTTAAGTGTCTCATAATTTAGTCTGTTCGTGTTGATTTGGCTGCTTAGCGATATTAGGGCACTGGTTCAGCTCTGTGATTCCCTTGGTTGTGAGCTGGCGGCCACGGCTCCGGATACCATGTCTGTGTTCAAGGCATGATGGGCAGTGTCACCCTTTATGGTGTGCAGACTGTACACTGCCCAGCTGCGGTGGGCAGCATTTATTAGGTAGCCCATGGAAACGAGGGCTCTTAGTATTATAGAATACACAACCTGAACCACTGTACTAGGCAGTTCTAGGGGCAGCATGAGTAATAATACTTCTCTCTTTTATACAGAAAATAGTATATTCCCCAGAATTCTCCTGGTAGACTTCTACTTATGTCTCATTGGCCAGAACTTGGTCTCGTCGCCGCCCCCAGTTGCAAGGGAGTCTGGGAAAGCAAGTATTTAGATTTTCCATCCTCGACAGAGGGATATAGGTACGGAAGAGGAGTGGGAGTGGCTGTTAGGTTTTAGCAGCCTATTTGGACTCCCACAGCATCAAAATGAGGAGGGATTTTTTTTTTTTTAAGTTTATTTATTTTGAGAGCGAGAGGGAGGGGCAGAGAGAGAATCCCAAACAGGCTCCACGCTGTCAGCTCAGAGCCCGATGCGGGGCTCGATCTCACAAACTGTGAGATCGTGACCTGAGCCAAAACCAAGAGTCAACCGCTTCACTGACTGATCCGCTTCACTGACTGATCCACCCAGGTGCCCCCATATGGGAGGAATATTAATTCAGTCAGGGCTTCTATGGGCTCAAGTGACAGAATTCGAACCCAAATGAGCTGAGGAATCGATTCCTGTTCCGTTAACTCACAAGGTCCAAACGTAGTAAAGTGCTTCAGGTCTGGCTGAATCCAGGTGCTCAGTGATATCATTAGGAATCTGTCCCCTTCCAACTCTCAGCTGTACTTCCTCCAACTTAGGGTCATTTGTGGCAGGGCCCTCCCGTGGCGGGGGCAAAATGATGGTATGCGGCTGTGGGCTTACATTCGACCAGCTTGGAACCTCCACCCTATGCCTAAAGCGAGCTTCTCTTCCCCAGTATTTTTGGGTGGATTCTCAGGGCTTGCCCTCATTGGCCAGGCTTTGGTCACGTGCTCCTCTCTGACCAATCAGCTACGGCCAGAGGGAGGCCGTGCTTTAATTGGCCAGGTTTGGGGCATGTGATCACTGCTGAGCTAAGGGGTGGGTTCAGCCCAAAGAAACAGGTGCACACCTTCCTGAAAGGGCGGGGGGTGTTATCTTCCAGAAAAATTGAGGGGCCGTTAACAAAAGGGGGGCCAGGACTGCTGCCAGACAGGCCAAACGAGGGTCTCCACTATAGATTTCAGGCCACCATCCCTCCTCTAAGAATGGTCTCTGACCCTCGATCCGGCCGACTCTCCTCTGAAGTCCGACAGCCTCCCTTTCGGCTGGACACTCACCAGGCCTCCGCCTGGAGAACTTGCGCCTCTACATCGACCGCCCGGTCCGAGCATCATCTTTTCCGTGGACCACGGGCTCCAGACAGATCCCTGGCCTCTCCATTTCCCGCCTCTGCGTGGCCCAGGGTGGGCACCCACGGGGTACCTGCTAAGGGCCTGGCGACCGAATTCTCATCTTGCTTCCATCCCTCTTCCTCTCGCGCTGCCCCCAGAGTCCACAAACACGTCAGAGCTGCGGATCTGCCGAATTAACAAGGAGAGCGGGCCGTGCACGGGTGGCGAGGAGCTCTATCTGCTGTGCGACAAGGTGCAGAAAGGTGAGGGACCTGGGACAGCACCCTGGGCAGGGCGGGGTGGGCTGGGGTAGCCAGGGAGCTGGGAGGGGGACCGGGTGAGGAGGAGCTGGTCGGCCAGGGCGGCGGAGTCGAAGGATCCAGAACCCTGGTTCTGGAGTGTGGCTGAAACAGCTGACTGGTTCCTTGGCTCCCAGAGCCGCTCGCTTAGTCGTTCATGCAGAGATGGAGAGACGTGCGTGCGGCTCATGCTACGTGCCAGGCAGTGCCCGCCCTGGGGGGGTGCCAGGCAGTGCCCCGAGCGCCGCTGGGGGGCGTGGACTCTGATAGTAAGAATCTGGAGCTGCATAAATACTTTATGAGGCTATGCTCGCTACAGGAGAATGGAGATTGAGAGAAGTATCTCCCCCACTTCACCCATGTCTGTTCAAGTGTCCCTTTTTCAAATAGAGGGTTTCATAAAAAACGGGTGCGCACCGCGTTGCCCGGCTGGGGAGAGCTCTCCCTCCTACTCTATGCGTCTTTTCTGTATCCTTTGCATTTTCTATCACGTGACTCTGTTATAAATGACATCATCCCGACAGTAATAAAGAGCTAACGTTTATCTTGCTCTTACTGTATACCAGGCTCTCTTACAAGCACTTTGGTTTTTGTTTTGTTTTAATTTTTTTTAATGTTTATTTTTGAGAGAGAGACAGAGTATTAGAGGGGGAGGTGCAGAGAGAGAGGGAAGAGACCCCGAATCTGAAGCAGGCTCCAGGCTCTGAGCTGTCAGCACAGAGCCCGACTCGGGGCTGGAACCCACAAACAGTGACATCATGACCTGAGCTGAAGTCGGATGCTTAACCGAGCCACCCAGGACTCCCTCTTACAAGCACTTTGTATGCATCACTTGTTAGATCATCTAATTGCCTAACTGTTCTATGAAGTAGACCCAATCACGACCTCTATTTTATAGAGGAGGAAACTAAGGCATCGAAAGGTTAAATAACTTGCGCAGGTCACACAGCTAGGCAGGTAGAGACCGGATTTGAATCCACGTGGTCTCTGCTCCTAATCATTCTTCTGGGAGGAAACAGAAAAAAAGGATCGAGACAGAGAGCTGAAAAAAATTTCAGGAAGGTGGTGAAAAAGTAGTGTTTGGAGAAATACAATTCTGAGAAAGGAGCTAGGGAAGAATGGCTGGAAAGGTCGGCGGCACAATTTTACTCAGTGGGGTCAGGGAAGACCACTCTTAGGGTCTGTCATGGGAGCCATGAGGGATCTGTGTGACTCTCTGGGGAAGAGTGATTCAGCAGAGGGAACAGCCAGTGCAAATGCCCTGGGGTGGTAGCAGATCTCATTGTCAGAGGAACAGCAAGGAGGGGAGCAGAGTGGGAGAGCCCATCACAGCCTCAGGGATGCCGCTCAATCCTTTCTCAGACTGTGTGATTGAATAGTTAACATCTTTCTCCTCCATTGGGTTGTACAGGGCACGACCTAGGGTCAGTCAGCTGTGTCCCCAGAACTAGCCAGTCCAGAGTCAAGTACACATGCAGTTCTCAGGGAAAAAAAAAAAAATTGTACTTTTTTCTTTTTGGCCACAAGTTTCACTCTTTAAAAATTAAAGAGTGAATGTTTATTATTGCTTATTTATTTCTGAGAGAGAGCGAGAGCGTGCACGAAGGTGGGGTGGGGCAGAGAGAGGGAACAGAGGACCCGAAGCTGGCTCCACGCTGATAGCGGTGAGCCCAGTGCGGGGCTGGAACTCCCGAACTGTCAGATCATGACCTGAGCCGAAGTCAGACGCTCAACCAACTGAGCCACTCGGGCGCCCCTTAGTCTTAAAAAAAATTTTTTTTTAAACCGTTTGAAAGTGTACAATTCAGTGGCATTTCGCAGAGTCACAATAGGATGCCACCACCGCTATCTAGTTCCAGAACATTTTCATGCTCTGTGATATTGTATAAGCGGTCACTCTGTAGTCATCCCTCCCTAACCCCTGGCAGCCACTCATCAGTTTCTATTGGTAGATTTCCCTCTTCTGGACATTTCACATACGTGGAATCGTACAGTGCATGGCTTTTCATGTCTGGCTTCTTTCACTTAGCGTAATGTTTGCAGGATTCATCCATGTGGTAGTAAGTATCAGTGCTTCATTCCTTTTCATGACTGAATAATACCCCACTGTATAGACAGGTAATTCGTTTATCCATTTGTAAGTTGGTGGACATTTGGGTCTTTTACACCTTTTGACTATTCTTTTTCATTTAAAAAATTTATTTAAAAAAATTTTTTTAATGTTTATTTTTGAGACAGAGAGAGACAGAGCATGAGCAGGGGAGGGGCAGAGAGAGAGGGAGACACAGAATCTGAAACAGGCTCCAGGCTCTGAGCTGTCAGCACAGAGCCCGACGCGGGGCTCAAACCCATGAACTGTGAGATCATGACCTGAGCTGAAGTTGGACGCTTAACCGACTGAGCCACCCAGGTGCCCCAAAACTTATTTTTTAAGCACTTGAGTGTTTTTTTGTAAACCTAGATTTCTTACCTTTTTTTTTTTTTTTTAAGAGAGAGAGCGAGAGAGTGTGAGAGCACATGCAGAAGGGGAGGGGGACGGGGAGAGAGAGAGACTCCCAAGCAGGCTCCATTCTCAGCACAGAGCCTGATGCAGGTCTTTTTTTTTTTTTTTTTTAATGTTATTTATTTTTGAGACAGAGAAAGACAGAGTACTAGCAGGGGAGGGGCAGAGACAGAGGGAGACACAGAATCTGAAACAGGCTCCAGGCTCTGAGCTGTCAGCACAGAACCCAATGTGGGGCTTGAACCCACGAACTGTGAGATCATGACCTGAGCCGAAGTCAGATGCTTAACCGACTGAGCCACCCAGGCGCCCCTTGATGCGGGTCTTGATCCCACAAGGTGGGATCATGACCTGAATTGAAATCAAGAGTTGGACGCTCAACCAACTGAGCCACCCAGGTGCCCCTGTCTTTTAGTTATTTTTATTTTTTTATTATTTTTATTTTTTTTTAATTTTTTTTAAATGTTTTATTTATTTCTAGGAGAGAGAGAGAGAGAGAGACAGCATGAGCAGGGGAGGGTCAGAGAGAGAGACACACAGACTCTGAAACAGGCTCCAGGCTCTGAGCTGGCAGTCAGCACAGAGCCCGACGCGGGGCTCGAACCCACGAACCGCGAGATCATGACCTAAGCCAAAGTCGGACGCTTAACCGACTAAGCCACCCAGGCGCCCCTATTTTTATTTTTTTAAAGAGAGAGAGAAAGCATGTGCAGGAGAGGGTCAGAGAGAGAGAATCCCAGTGGGCTCTGCAACGCAGAGTCTGATGTGTGGCTCGATCCCACCACCCTGAGCCAAAATCAAGAGTCGGACGCTCAACTGGCTGAGCCACCCAGGCTCCCCCCACCTTTTGGCTATTAGGAAGTGTTGTTATGAACAGCCGGACATTTATGTAGAAGTTTTTGTGCCCAGGAGTGGGAGGTTCTTATAAAATTTTGAGTGAATGAGCAAATGGCAATTGAGTGGCTCTCCGTGCTGGGCCCTTGTGCCGGGCAGTGTTGGGACACAGCGGTGACAGACAGTCCCGGGTTCTGCTTTCGCAGGGCTCCCAGTTCAGTGGGGGAACAGGGAAGCAAACACAAATTCCAAATGTGAGCTGTGCTGAGACAGAACCAGACAAAGCACTAAGACTGAACAAGAAGACCAGACACAGACTGGAAGGCTTCCCTGAGGAGGTGATATTTGAGACAAGATCTGAGGAATGCCAAGGAGATTGTTAGGGTCCTGGGATTGGGGACCAGAGCAGGGAAACTGTTCCAGGTGTGTGCAAATAACTAGCGGCAGATGCGAGTCCAGATCACTGGCCAGTCTTGGGCTGGTGACTTCACCACCCTGAGCCTCCATTTCCTCCTCCCTAAAATGAGCTGGTGTTAGGATGAGATAGGATCTCCGCTATCCAAGAACTACACTGCAAAGGGTTAGTAATTACTGAGAATTCCTGAGTGCCAGGCCTGAAGCTTGTACTCTGTGTAAAGCTAATAAAAGCGATCATACTTAAGGCAGACTGAGCACATTTACTTGCTGTGATTTAATTAACCCTCCTACCAACCCTGTGAGGTAGGTACTTTGATTTTGCTTCTGTTCAGGTGAGGAAACTAGGTACAGAGAGATCAGGGTAACCCCCCTAGGCCCTTGGGAGCTGGTAGTGAAGAGCTCTAGCCCACGCGGGTTCCCATCTTGACTCCGCCCCTTGTTGGCTTGGTGACCTTGGACAAATGACTTCACCTCTCTGTGCCTTTGCTTCCTTCCTAAAGGTGCTTTTTTGCATTGCATTGTTGTGTGACTTAGAGGCAGTCCGTGTGCCTCCGATAAATATAAAGCCTCAGTAGATGGAATTAGACTGGGTGGCTCAGTTGGTTAAGCGTCCGACTCTGGCTCAGGTCATGATCTCGCGGTTTGTGGGTTCGAGCCCCGCGTCGGGCTCTGTGCTGACAGCTCAGAGCCTGGAGCCTGCTTCGGATTCTGTGTCTCCCTCTCTTTCTGCCCCTCCCCTGCTCATGCTCACTCTCTCAAAAACAAACATGAAAAAGCCTTAAAGTGGCTGTGTAGTTGATCTGAGACTATTATCCTTTGAAAGGCCTACTTAAAAGGTAGACCCTTGGCTGGCTTTTGGACACTTGGGTTTTGTTTTGTTTTAATTTTTTTAATGTTTTAGTTATTTCTGAGAGAGAGAGACAGCGTGAGCAGGGGAGGGGCAGAGAGAGAGGGAGACACAGAATCTGAAACAGGCTCCAGGCTCTGAGCTAGTTGTCAGCACAGAGCCCGACGCGGGGCTTGAGCCCACAAACCATGAGATCATGACCTGAGCCGAAGTCGGACGCTTAACCAACTGAGCCATCCAGGCGCTCCTGGACACTTGGGTTTTGAGAGGGCTCCCGCCATTCCCTGTGTTCAAACCGTTTATATGGACAGTGTGGTTCATGCCGAACCCCTGCTTTGCTTCTGGGAGTCTGGAATTTTGACATGTGTCAGGCAGACAGTTCTAGCGTCCAGTACAAACTCGGGTCATGCCGAGTCTCCAGTGAGCTTCCCTGACAGAGGGCGTTTTACAGGTGTTGTCCAAGTTCGTTACTGGGGGGATTTAGTGTGTCCTCTGCGACTCCGCTGGGAGAGGGCTCTTGGAAGCTTGTGACTGGTTTCCTCCGGACTTGACTCCAGGCACCTTTTCCCTTTACTGAGCATGCTCACTGTCTTCTTGCTATAATAAATCATAGCCATGAGTATAAGTATACGCTGAGTCCTGTGGGTCCCCTTAGTGAATCACTGAATCTGACAGCGGCCTGGGGGACTTCCGACACTGGGGGGATGTGAATCTTATCTGCCTCTCAGGTTGCTAAAAGGATGACATGGGATAATACATATAAAAAGAAGATACTCAGTGACCTGCACAGAGTAGGTGCTCAACAGGTTAGCTGCCACTATGATGAGTTTTATTCTTGAGATTATCAATATCGGGGGCACCTGGCTGGTTCAGCTGGTAGAGTGTGTGACTCTTTTTTTTTTTTTTAATGTTTTATTTATTTCTGAGAGAGAGAGAGACAGCGTGAGCAGGGGAGGGTCAGAGATAGGGAGAGACACAGAATCTGAAGCAGGCTCCAGGCTCTGAGCTGTCAGCACAGAGTCCGATGCGGGGCTCGAACCCACGAGCCGTGAGATCATG
>NW_027533260.1:5339975-5344232 GCF_008692635.1 Crocuta crocuta | reverse complement strand
TTTTTTTTTTTAATGTTTTATTTATTTCTGAGAGAGAGAGAGAGAGAGAGACAGCGTGAGCAGGGGAGGGTCAGAGATAGGGAGAGACACAGAATCTGAAGCAGGCTCCAGGCTCTGAGCTGTCAGCACAGAGTCCGATGCGGGGCTCGAACCCACGAGCCGTGAGATCATGACCTGAGCCGAAGTCGGACGCCCAACCGACTGAGCCACCCAGGCGCCCCAGAGTGTGTGACTCTTGATCTCAGGGTTGTGAGTTCAAGCCCCGCATTGGGCGTGGAGCTCATTTAAAAAAAAAAAAATCAACTGGAATTAAAAAAACTTTAAAAATACCAATATTGATTTGGGGGGAAGCTGACGGGTTGGGGGCCCAGTGGGCCAGAGTCCTGGCTCAGCTGATGTCCCCACTTTCCCGCCAGAGGATATATCGGTGGTGTTTAGCAGGGCCTCCTGGGAAGGCCGGGCAGACTTCTCCCAGGCTGACGTGCACCGTCAGATCGCCATCGTGTTCAAGACGCCGCCCTACGAGGACCTGGAAATCGTCGAGCCTGTGACCGTGAACGTCTTCCTGCAGCGGCTTACCGACGGGGTCTGCAGTGAACCTCTGCCCTTCACGTACTTGCCTCGGGACCATGGTAACCGCAGCTGTCCAGGGTGGCCCACTGTCCAGGGAGGACCAGGCCTTAGCCTAGAGGGGCTGAGGGAAGAGGCAGGAGTAGAACACAGGCTCAGGACTGCACAGACTGGGGTTCGACTCCTGGACCCATCACTTACTGGCTTTGTGAACTTGGCCTCTCTGAACCGCAGCCTCCTGTGTAAAATAGGAATAACAGTGCCTGTCTGATGACACTTGGGGAGTATTTATTTCTCCCCTTGGCATGTCTGCGCATGGCTGGCCTGTAGTGGGTGGTGCAGGACACAGCAGTGACCAAGATAGCCCTAGCTTTGCCCTTATAAGTGTCACAGTCCTATAGTGGGGATGGAATTGCTGAGGGGACTCAGGTCACTCAGAGAGGATCACGGGAGGCTTCCTAGAGAAGGGGACAGCTGAGGACTTGAGGATGTCTGAGCCGTTCCCAAGAGAAGTGGTGGGAGTTGGGAAATAGTGTTTCAAGCGGCTGGTGTAGCAAATGCAAAGGTCCTGAGGTAGGATTGTGCCTGGCGTGTTCCAGGAACAACAGAGACCAGCGTGGCTAGAAGTGGATTTGGGTTTGTCATTCTAATATGTGGATACCTCTTTGCATTAATTGGCCAACAACCAGAACCACTCAATGACTCCCTACAGGGTCTCTGTAATTCGTTCTTGATTATAATTATTGATGGATTCCGTTGCCCCTGGTATCTCCTGAACAGACAGCTACGGAGTGGACAAGAAGCGGAAACGGGGGATGCCGGATGTCCTTGGGGAGCTGAACAGCTCCGGTGTGTCCCTCTGCCCCTTTCCCCACCCATCTCCAGGTTCCTGGGAGGGGAAGGCTAAGTCCTAGGCTGGGGAGGAGGGGCTGTGAGGGTCCAGGGGTCCTCATCTCCGCCTTCCCGTAGACCCCCATGGCATCGAGAGCAAACGGCGGAGGAAAAAGCCGGCCTTCCTGGATCACTTCCTGCCCAACCACGGCTCAGGTGGGTCCCCGCTCAGTGCACGGCCCTGCTCTCTGAAGCGGGGTGAGGGTGCTTCTGGCCTCTTCAGCCTCTCCCCCACCAAGACCTCCCCCACAAGGCCAGTAACTCAGCACTTAGGCATGAAGTAGAAAGAATAAGAGCTCTGGACACAGTCTCTAGGCTCTGATCTCAGCTGGGCCATTTACATGCTGTGTGACCATCGCCAAGTTGCTCGACCTCTCAGAGCTCCAGGGGCTCCTCTGAAAAGCTGCACCATGTACCTACCTCATTGGCCCTTTAGATTTTAACGTATCTTTTACTGTCTGTTTATTTATGTTGAGAGAGCTGGAGCACGTGGGGGTGGGGCAGAAAGAGAGGGAGAGAGAGAACCCCAAGCAGGTTCCATGCTCAGCATGGAGCCCGATGGAAGGGCACACGAAGCCTCTTACCTGAGGTCACACTCCTAGTCTGTGGTGAGGCCGGGGGCTGTAGATGCCCAGCTGCATAGGCTAGTGGAGAAGCACTACGTGAAGGGGGCAGCCGGGGGTGGATGGCAGATGAATGGGGGTGGGTGTCAGAGCAGACCGACCCCTCACTGAGAGCCCCTCCCGCCCAGCCACCCTCTGGCCTGTTCTACCCCTGCCTTCATCTCAACTCACACGCCGGCCTCCACTTCCCATGAACTGCAGCCCCGGCTGGCTGGCATCAGATGCCAACCCATCCACTGGCCAGCAGCTGTAAGAACGCTGCCCCCCAGTACCCCAGCCCCCCGGCTCCCGGCCGACCGCCAACCATACAGGGTCAGCTGAGCCTGGACCACTCCAGCCAGCCCCACCCTGGAGGTTTCAAGTGTCACCTGTACATCCCTCTACCTGCAGCACCTGGTAACCAGTGCTCCAGAGCCCCGCCAATGGCAACCACCGATCCCAGCTTCTCATTAGCCATCTGCCATTCATCTGCTTCCTCCGTCACCCCAGTTTTTTTAATATATATTTTTTTATTTCTAGGGGAGAGAGAGAGAGACAGCGTGAGCAGGGGAGGGTCAGAGAGAGAGGGAGACACAGACTCTGAGATAGGCTCCAGGCCCTGACTGCTGGCAGTCAGCACAGAGCCCGACACGGGCCTCGAACCCACGAACCGCGAGATCATGACCTAAGTGAAAGTCGGATGCCTAACTGACTAAGCCACCCAGGCGCCCCGAGCTCCTGCCATTTTCAACCCACAGTTTCCATCTCATGGTCCACGGTGGCTGCCCCAGCTCCAGCCATCATGCCCACATCCCAGCGAGGAGACCTTAGTCACATGACCACATTAAGCTGTGAGGGAGGCTGGGAAATCGAGTCCCAGTAGTCCTGGGTCTCTTTCTGAGATAAGCTTAATATGCCTTTGCTGGTGACGTTTGTCTTTTTGCAAAGAGAGACTCTCCTATAGTGACACGTAATTTTGCCTTCCAATTTGGCGACCGGTGACTTCTCGTGTGGGGATTTCCCTTTTTGAGTTGTCTCCATTAATCTGGAGGCGGAGGAGGAGCTTTAGAACCTCTTCAACTTTCTTATTTTTTGGAAAAACAACCCCAGCACTGCCGGAGCGTGGTTTGAACCCTGATTCCACAACTCGCTAGCTCTGCGTGACTGAATTGTTTATTAAATGAGAATGCGGATGGCCCCTACTCCGAGGATCTCCCTGGGATTAATGGAGGCTCCGGTAGTTATGCACTGAGCACCATCTGGGCATTCGAGGTAGAACCTGGCCCCAAGTTGGCCCTAAAGCGCACCCTACTTCCTTCCGTCTTTTCATCCCTGCAGGCCCGTTCCTTCCGCCATCAGCCCTGCTGCAGGACACAGACTTCTTCCCCGGCCCCGTGTCCCTACCCGGCCTGGAGCCCCCAGGTGGGCCGGACCTCCTGGACGAAAGCTTTGCCTACGATGATGCCACAGCCCCCACGCTCTTCACCATGTTGGACATGTTGCCCCCGGCGCCGCCACTGGCCAGCGCCGTCACGGGCAACGGGGCCGCAGTGCCCACTGTTGGAGAGCCTTCCGGCCCTGAGCCAATGACGCTGGACTCGTACCAGGCCCCAGGCCCCGGGGACGGGGGCACTGCCAGCCTTGTGGGCAGCAACATGTTCCCCAACCAGTACCGCGAGGTCGGATTCGGGGGAGGGCTCTTGTCCCCGGGGCCCGAGGCCACGTAGCCCCGAGGTGCCGGAGGAGAGAGGCGCTGGGTGGGGAGGGAAGTAGGTAGAAGGAGCCCTGAAAACCCAACCAGGATGTCCAGCACCTCCATCCCCTCGGGCCGTCCTTGGTCAGTCTTACGACCTCCTCATCCTTCTGAATGGGACATCTTCAGCGCTGGTGAGAAGCTCCGTCGCACCGGTTTCCCTTGAGCCCATTTTACAAATGAGAAAGCCGGGTCCGGAGAGGAAAAGGGGCTTGGCTCCCACGCACCAGCTTGTAAAGCTGCCTCAGCCCCCACAAACGGGGGGCACCTTCTCCAGGCGGATTCTGGAGTGTACATATGGGAGGAGGGTGCAGGTCCTCACCCCTCCTTCCCCAAGCCTGAAGGGTGGGTGGGTTACAGGTTGTTTTGAGTGTTCCCAATAAAGATGAGTTTTTGAGCCTTGGGAGTGTGGTCTCTGCTCCGCTTGGGAAACAGCCCGGG